>NC_049253.1:13715115-14050740 GCF_011100685.1 Canis lupus familiaris | reverse complement strand
CATGGAACTTCCTCAACGTTTTCATTCTTCTGCCACCAAGTTCACTGGCATTCATTTTTTATTTTTATCTATTAATGGATATTAATAAGAACAGAATTAGAGCCTGATATCCCATTAACAGAAAGAGGTGCTTTTTCTAAAAAAGTAGCAGTAACTTCTAGAGGAAAAACTAGTAGAGAAAGACAGTGTTCTTATCCTGGTTTCTCTGCTAACTGGTGATGTTATTTTGTGTCACATATTTAGCTTTTCTATGTTTCTAATTCTATGTTGTGCATAGTAATATCAGTTGTGAGAGCTCAATAACTAATATAACATTTGGTGGGGGGGAAGCTACTATAACCCAAGTCAGAATAGATCAGTGTATTGACAAATTCACTATTGTACTCCCAAGTTATAATTCCCATCTGATAATAATGCTACTTTAGGTTCAGAAGCCAGAGAAGATCTCCATTCCTTCCTATTGCTGTATAATGCAATTATTTTCCAGTTGTGTCAAACAAGTATCCTCCCTAGAAAATTAATCAGTGGCTTTTTTGGTCCATGGATGTTTCCCTCCAATGGAATGGGAAAATTAAAATTTTGAAAAGTTCACTGAATTAGATGGCAACTTTTACTAAATTTCATTTCTACTATTTTACTATCCAAACACCAGTCCTTTAAAGAAAATTTGACACAATATGAACTAAGTCAGATAAATATAAATGTTGACTATTCATGGGTACAGGCATGTTGAACCTAAAAATTGTATTTAATTGATTCTGGAAGCACTTTTTAAAAATTTCAATCAGTGTTTCAGAAATCAGTTGGAAGTCAACAAATGGTAATAGTATTTAGCTCATTTCAACGGAAATGGTCTCATTAACACGTCAGCTGCTAAAAATGTATGAGCCCAGCCATGTCCTTTTGCCCGCCTGGAGGAAAGAAACCCTACTTTCACAGTTTTGCTTTTAAAAATAATCCTTGTTTAAATTGTTAACAGTTGCTCTAGTGGTGGCCCATGACAAGAAATTCAAGTCCCTCTCCTTCTCTCCATGAACATTTCCAAACCCTTCAGATAGCTTTTATACTGTCAATGTAAAATGGCTTTTCTAACTGCATTGAAGTTATTTTAACCAGCTTTAGTAATAGACTTTCTTCCTCAGCGCAGAACATGAAGCTTAACTCAAACCTTCATAGTGCTGAACATGCATGTTTTCTACAACGTGATCTCAAAAAATGTTCCAAAAGTAATGAGCGATATCAGTAGTAATATCAGAATAGATATCCAGTAAAATAACCAGATGGCATTAACTAAGCAACTCTTTTAGATTATCTGTTAAGAATTAACTAAATGGAAACTTTTCCAATAATTTTATTCTCACAGTATGAGGTTAGCTTTAAAGTGGGTGGTTTCCAGGAGGGGTTTCATTTCTATATTAGGGGACTTAAAATAATAGGGTATTTAGGAAAACACCATATAGAGTCTGTCTTGAATTACAGCAATTTCAGCAAATAAAGCTCATATTAGAATTACAACTCATGGGAAATATTTTTTTAAATGGAACATAGAAATTTGCATCATTATCACCTGAATTTTAAGTCCTCAGAATCACTCATTTTGCAGCTATGTTGATTGCTTATTTTGAGCCATTAGCAAAGCTCATATTCCAGAAATATTCAATCCAAATTAAGGAAAAAAGGACCAATTGAAAGAAAGAATGTTTTAATTATACTTCGAGATTAAAGTCCCCAGGACACAAGTAAAAGGAAAGATATTTCACGCTCATGGATTGCAAGAATACTGTTGAAATGCCCATACTACCCAACGCAATCTACAAATTCAGTGAAATACTGCATTGAATGGCATTTTTCACAGAAATAGAAAACAGACAATTCTAAAATTTGTATGGAACCATAAAGGATCCAAAGCAATTGAGAAAAAAAGAACAAAGCTGGAGGCCTTACACTCTCTGATTTCAAACCGTATTATAAAAGCATTGTAACCAAAACAGTATGCTATTTTCATAAAAACAGACACATAGATTAATGGAACAGAGATTTCAGAAATAAAATCACACATATATGGTCATTTAACTTATGACCAAGGAGCCAAGAATATACAATAGGAAAAGATAATCTCTTCAATAAATTGTGTTGGGAAACTGGACAGCCACGTGGAAAAGAATGAAACTAGACCACTAGCTCATACCACACAAAAAAATCAACTCAAAACAGAATAAAGACTTGAAGATAAGACCTGAAACCATAAAACTCTTAGAGGCAACCATGACATCAGTCTTGGTAATGAGTTTTTGGGTCTCACTCCAGAAGCACAGGCAAAAAAAGCAAAAAACAAAATAGAAACAAGTGGGACTATAACAAGGTAAAAAGTTTCTGCACAGCCAAGGAACTCATCAACAAAATGAGAAGGTAACCTATTGGACAAAATATTTGCAAATTATACGCCTGATTAGGAGATAATATCTAACATATAATACTAAAACAACAACAAAAACAATCTGATTGAAACATGGGCAGAAGATCTGAATAGAAATTTTTTCAAAGAAAACATACAGATGGCCAACAGACATATGAAAAAAATGCTCAACATCACTAATCAGGGAAATGCAAAACAAAGCCACAATGTGCTATCACCTCACATCTGTCAGAATGGCTATTATCAAAAAGACAAAATATAAGGGGTACCTTGATGGCTCAGTCAGTTAAATGTCTGCTTTTGGCTCAGGTCATGATTTCAGGGTCCTGGGATCAAGCCTTGCAGGCTGAGCAAGCCTCCCCATCTGCTTTCCGCCTCCCTTTGCTCCCTCCCCCCTTCTCATGCTCTCATTATCTCTCAAATAAAATCTTTTAAAAAAGATAAGAAATAGGAAGTATTGGTGAGAATATGGCAAGGAGACCCTCATGCACTGTTGGCAGAAATCTAAGTTGGTGGAGCTGGGATGAAAAATAGAATGAAGGTTCCTCAAAAAATTAAAACTAGAACTATCTTATGATCCCACAATTCCACTTCTGGGTATTTATCCAAAGAAAACAAAAACACCAATTAAAAAAGTATGTACTCCCATGCTTACTGAAACATTGAAACATTATTTTCAATAGCCAAGATATAAAAACTTGAGAGTCCATTGATGGATAAATAAAGATGATCTGGTACACACACACATACATAATGGAACACTATTCAGCCATAAAGAAAGAATAAAATATTGTCATTTACAACAACATCAATGGATCTTGAGAGCATTATGCTAAGTGACAAAAGTCAGAGAAAGATAAATATCATATGATCTCATTTACATATGGAATTTAAAAACAACAAAAACCAAGTTCATTGATATGGAGAACAAACTGGTGATCACAGAGGTGTTGGGACAGGGGAGGAAATGAGTGAAGTAGGTCAAAAGATACAAATTTCTAGTTACAAAGTAATTAAGCTATGGAGAAACAACATACAACATGGTGACTATAGTTAATACTGTATTGCACATTCTAAAGCTACTAAGAGTAAAAACTAAAAGTACTCATCACGCAAAAAAAAAACTTTTGTAGCTATGTATGGTGATGGAGGTTAACTAGATCTATTTTGGTGATCATTTCACAATATATACAAATATTGAATCATGTTATAAACCTGAAATGAATATGTTATATGTCAATCTTACTTCAATTTAAAATAGACTTAAGTGCCAGAAAAGGTCTTCTCGTTTCTCACCAAATAATAAATGTCACAGATTAACATTTCAAAATACTGTTCAAAAAAATGGCTTTTGCTTTTTCTTGGAAAAACCTACTCAGTACCTCTAACACCTTCTTGACAAGTTCTCTAAAAGTAATTATTGGCTTTTTTCTTTGTTTGAATGTGAAGTTTCATAGCAAGTTTTCAAGGCTCTTGTTCCCACCCTCTTTCTAATGCTTCAAATCCAAATGGCAATTAGTCAGATGGCACAGAGCTGTTCAATGCAGAAAGCAAGAGTCTCCTGACATCTAGTAACCAGCTCTACAACATCTTCTCCTGGCACTAAAGAATGAAAAGAAAGAGGAAACATAGAAGAAAATCTCCACGACCTTGGATTAGGCAAAGACTTCTTGTCATGTACCATCAATAAAATACTTAGCCAAAAAAATAAAATAAAATACTTCTTAAACATTGTACCAAAAGCAAGATCCATAAAACAAATCAGTGAATTGGACTTCACAGAAATTAAAAATCTGCTCTCTAAAAATACTAGTACAAGAGTAAAAAGGCAAGTCATAGACTGAGGAAAATACTTGTAAATTATATATGTAATAAAAGATTTGTTTAAAGAATATATAAATAACTCTTAAAACTCAGTAAGAAAAAAAAACTTGAATAGGCAAAAGCAGAAAATTTGAACAGACTCTTGCCCCCAAAGGAGTCATGCAGATTGCAAATAAAATGAAAAGATTTTCAATACCATAAGTCAATAAGAAAATACAGAGTAAAACCACAATGAAACACCACTGCACATCTATTGGAACAAAATTTAAAGCATATCAAATATCTGTATTAATGTGGAAGAACTAGAATTTGTATATACTGTTGATGGAAAGGTAAAACGGTACAACCACTTTGGAAAAAAATATGGCAATTTCTTAAATTAGCATACCTACTATATGATTCAGCTATTCCATTCCTAGATATTTACCCAAGAGAAATAAAAGCATGTGTCCACATAAAGACTTGTATACCGATGTTCATACAGCTTTATTTTCAATAACCAAAAACCTGTAAGCAATCTAAATACCATCGACATGTGAATGCATAAACAAATAATTCTTTGTCCATATAATACAACACCACTCTTCAATACAAGAGTGGCCTATTGACATAGGACAATCTCAAAATAAGTGTAATGAGTGAAAGAAGTTAAACAAAAATAGTACATATTGTAGATTCCATTTATATAAAATCTTAGGAAGTACACAGTAACCTATAGTAACAGAAAACAGATCAGGTTGCCTTAGAAAGAGGGAAGGGGTGAGGAGGATAGGAAGCAGCTACAGGGAAGGAATTCCAAAGGAACACCAGAAAACTCTTGAGGGTGATGAATATGTTAATCGTCTTAATTTTAGTGGCAAGCTTATATATATGTATATATCTCTCAAACTATCAATTGTATACTCGATGTGTGGGCAGTTTAATATATATGATTTATACCTCAGTAATGATGCATTTAAAAGCAAAGAAAAAAGAAAAACACTCTCCAGAGATGATGCTAGAACACCATACAGGGGGAAACAAACCAAGTTGTCTGCTCTTGGCACACACAGAACTTCCTTTTCCCCTGATAATATCCTCAAATTTATGAACTATCAAATAAACTATTGCAATCTTCATGGCTAATATACTTACACAGGCAAAAGGGAGCTAAACAATTAGCCACTCTCCCTACTTGCCCAGGAGAATAATAATCAATGTCTGATGAGTAGCAAAGCATACAAATTTGATTTACAACGTTTCCTTGCTCTATGAGGGTGGGCTGGGAAACACATGCTTATGTGTTGGAAAATGCTTACATTACCAGATTTCACTAAAGGACCAGGTGCACATTTTTTCCCCCTGACTTCTACACCAGCAGTGATCCACTGCTGTCTTGCAGCCTGGATGGCTCTGTCAATGGAGCAGATGGAACAGTTCTTTCCTACTTCTAGTTCGGTTTGATGCTCAATGATAAAAATCAACAGTTTCTCCTTGCTGAGTATTCTTGTTCACATGTGTTCATTTGGCATTGTACCTGCTTACAAGATGTTCTAGCAACATAGGTGCCAAGTCATAGTAACTCTGCCCTGGGAACCTGGGAGTCTTCAGGGGACTATTTAATTCTGCCCTCCTTAACCTCCTGAGGGGGAGGAGAGGGTAGGGAAGAGAAAGCTTTAGACTTTTTCCACAATTATGTTGCTGAGACTTCCAGATAAAAATGTTTGAAGCTGGACTTAACACAGGTATCAGGTTGACAGCCTCAGTATATAATGAAGACCAGCTCTTTACCATTTCTGTTTCTCCCCCCTAAAGAAGGTGCCAACGGCTTTATTAAAAGGAAGGGGCTGATTGCCAATTGGAACTGCCCCACATGCCCTGAGAAGCTGCCCAACGTATCTGGTGGGCCAAAGAAGCCAGTTTCCATCCTGGAGTTTGGCTCCTGCCAGAACTCACACCACCTGAGAAGCAAAAGAAGACGGCCAAGATGTGTGCAATGTGTGTAGCTATTGCCTTGGCACAAAATCAGTCCGGTTGATACCAGTTACTGCTGCTCCTGTAGAATATTTACTACGTATACAAATAGGCAGTTAATATGACCCTTGATAGATACAGTAATGGAGTTTGTACTGACAATTGACCCAGAACTGCCTTCTGCCAGTTATACCATGATTAATTCACTGCGCTGGCAGAGAAAAAAACCTCTAGTTGAACCCTTGGATTCACGTTGAGAATCCGCCTACCCAAGGGCTCTCCTACAATGATACAGTCGATGTACAGTGAACCCAAAGGTTTTGAACACTTTTAAACATTTCTAGGATACATGAAATGGAGAGACAGCATCAATACAAGCCCTGACTTTTCCTAAAACCGATCCCCTGTTGAGTTCGGGGTTGTTCTTTTGTGGTCTGAAGCCCCTTGGGTGGTTTAAAATACATAATCAAACCTGGCTTCCAGCATCTTTTGGATTTTCAATCCAAATGAAGAAACATATGCCAACACAGTGAGCAAAATCCCGGAGATTCCTACCAACCAAGGGATTTGGATAAAACGGATTTGTGTCCAGAAATGCCATGAGTATACTGCTACTCAGTAAATGGGCGTTGCCTTTCTGTACTTCTTACATTTCCAGAGCTGACAGTATGGGTTTGTTAAAAATCTCTCTTCAACATGAGAAGGAGAGGATGCTTAGAGACTTCCCAGGCCAACTTTCCTGTAAGTATCAAGTAAGAAAAGAAAGTGGGTCCTAAGACTCAGAGCTTCCCAACCTTGTCAGAGTGGCAGGACAGAAATGTCAATCTCTTGCCTCTAGAGAAATCCTGGCATAGGTAGCTCTTACATATTCGTACTCAACACAGATCAAGAAACTCATGGTCTCACAGATTTGATCAAGCCAATGGATTTCTCCTCCATAAGCATGTCCTCACCTCAGCCACAAAGTCACAAAGTCACAGAGCCACATGTACTAGGTGTTTAAATCAGAGGTATACACAAGGCATTAAACATGTACCCAGGGAATATTTAGACACTTGTATCTTTAGACACAAGTCCACATCTTCATATTTTAAGAAGCTGCCCAGTTCACATTTATTTAAATTACTACTGATCTTGAAACTAAATTGAAAGATTGGATATTTGGTTACTCTTTGTCCTCTGTGATTTTTTTTTTTTTTTTTTTTTTTTTTTTTTTTTTTTTTTAGTATTTGCCAAAGTGAAAGTTGCCACATATCTTTAAAAATATTTTATATACGTGCCGAGAAACCTCCAGTTACTATGCTGTTGTTACTCTTTGAGGTCCAGGATTAAAACTTCACTTATTATTCTATTTGTTAAGGAACTAGGAATTTTTCCTCACTGATCAAGAAAGGGAAAGCAATATTTGAATACAAAAACCAAGCAGAAGTGAATGCATTTCATAGAGTAATATTTCTCCAAGCCACTCACCCTGAGTGGTGAAGTCCTTTAGAGTCCCTTTTCCTTCTTATTCATGCACTTCCTGATATAGGAAAACATCTGTGTAGTTAGTTGGAAAGTACACATCGGCATAGTCTGAATCCACTGTGGCTGTTCAGAGCTGGCAGTGGGGGCTGAGATGGGCTACCCGTTGGAATGTGGGACATAGGTTCCCCTATTTGGTTATTAAATATTTTTAACATCACCCCAGATTACAAAATGTAATTGGAAGTTAGTAGCACATTTTTTTCCCAACCATGGGTCTGTGTTACAAGTAGCCCTTTTGGCGAATGCATTGTCATGCGCTTTATTATAAAGGGAAGAGAAGAGCAGGAATCCTTTCTCAAACACAGGGAAGAGGACCTTGATGAAGATGCTAAGTTGCTTCCTTGTTGTCTGGGCTGCTATAACAAACTACCATTCACTGGGTACCTCATACAGAACATAAGTGCCTATCTCACAGTTCCAGAGGCTGGGAACTCCGAGATAAAGTTGCCAGCTGACCTAGAGTCTGGCCTGCTTCTTGGTTCATAGCCACCCATCTTTTTGCTGTGTCCTCATGTGGTAGAAGGGCCCAGGGAACTCTGCTTAGTCTCTTTCATAAGATGTTAGTCTTGGCAAAGATGTTTTATATGACACCAAAAGCTTCCTGACATTGGTCTTGACAGTGATATATTGGATATGACCCCAAAAGGACAGGCAACAAAGGAAAAATAAACAACTGGTATTATATCAATATAAAAAGCTTGTGTGTGGCAAAGAAAACTAAGAACAAAATGTAAAGAAAACCTGCAGAATGGAAGAAAACATTGTGTGCTATATATCAGATAAGGAAATAGTATTGAAAATATGTAAGGATCTCATATAACTCAATAACAAAATAAATCCGTATTAAAAGTGGTCTAAGGACTGAATAGAAATTTTCCCAAAGACGACATACAAATAGGTGAAGGGGATTAAGAGGTACAAACTTCCATTTATAAAATAAATTAGTCACGGAGATGAAAAGCACTGCACAGAGTATACAGCCAATATTATAACAACATTATGTGGTGATAAATGGTAACTCTGCTTATCACGGGAGCATTGCATAATGCATAGAATAGTCAAATCACTATGTTGTACATCTGAAACGTTATATTTCAACAGTTAAAAACAAAGAACATTAATCCCATTCATGAAGGCTCCATCTTCGTGACTTAATCACCTCCTAAAGAGGTGATTAATACCATCCCTTTAGGCATTAGGATTTCGACATATTGAAATTTTAAACTTTGAGGGGACACACTCAGACCACAGCACATATGGTAATAACTTTGTCTCCATTTCTTAGCTTTTGGTTTCTGTCACCTTTTGAGAGCTATAGGCCCTCATTGCACATCTTCATCACATATTAAAAAGTCACAATCCAGACTGGTAACAATAACACCTACCATGAATTGAATACCTACTATGCACCAAATACTAACAATCCTCAAAGGTAAGTGTTATCCCTGTTTTACACACAACTAATCTAAAATTCAAAGAAAGCAAATAACTTGTCAACAGGCCTATAGGATTAGATAGCACAGGAAAAGTTTCAAACATGGGCTGTCTACAAAGCTAACATTCATTCTACTCTGCTTTATATTATTCCTTCTAGAAAAGCTAGATAGAAAAGCTTTATATTATTCCTTCTAGAAAAGCTATAAAGATTATCAAGCTTTCCCTGAGAGTCAGCATTTCTTCCACCCCTTGCTTTAATAGAACAAGCAGCCCTTCCCCACTATTGACTCTGATTTCTAGTTATTTTAATTTGGTTATGTTTACTAATGTAATAATAGCAATAATAATAATAATAGTAATAATAAAATACCCATGCATGTGGCTAATCAAGCTATGTTTTTGTTTATTACCAGAAAAATGGCCCTTGAACTGAGGACAACATAGACTATAAGAGCTCAGCCTTAGCTGGAAAACAGATGACAAAGGGGATAATTTCAGAAGTTATTAGTACTATAAAAGAAAGGTTTCTCAGATCATAAAAAAAATAGTTTGTTTTTTTTTTGTTGTTTTTGTTTTTAATGATAGTCACAGAGAGAGAGAGAGGCAGAGACATAGGCAGGAGAAGCATGCTCCATGCACCGGGAGCCCGACGTGGGATTCGATCCCGGGTCTCCAGGATCGCGCCCTGGGCCAAAAGCAGGCGCCAAACCGCAGCACCACCCAGGGATCCCAAAATTAGTTTTTCTTAAACTAAAATACTTATCTAGATTTCTCAGTAAACCAGATTAAAACTACAAATTTGTGGCAGGAGGAGATGTATGCAGGTTGAGATACCTAGAGAACTCAGTAAAAACTCTTGAAGTTAGATTCTGGATGTATTCTTTCTACCTATTGTGCTCAGACTAATTTATAGCTAATATCTAACTTTTGCTATACTCAGAAGTGTTATTTTTTTCAGGAGAATTTATTCTCCTCTTTTGAAAGAAAAGAGAAATTGTGGAGCCTCTGAGGTTTTTTATTGTTATATAAACTCATGTTTGGAAAAAATAAATGAATATTAGATATAGTCAAAACCATGGATACATTCAGACTAAGTTATCAAGTTAAAGTGATAGATAATGCTATTTTACTAAAACCAAAGTGTTGGTGTTATAAATGTAGAATCTACACCATCAGGTCTGGTTCTATATTTTAACCATTTCTGTGTGTTGAATTCAGTTACATTAGTGCTTAAAAATGTGTTTTTAACTTCAGCATGCAGTATATAATAGAATTAATAACTTTGAGATTTGTCCTGCTACTTCAGGATAATCAGACCTTACATTTAGTCAAAACTACAACAATCTATTTTCATATGCCAATGTACAGAACTATACAAATGACCAGTTAGTATTATTGTATGCAAGTTAAGATTAGTTTAACAGTAGAGATTAAAAAATACCAGTGGTTTAAATTTCTTTGGATTTTTTTCTTTTAATATTATCATGAAAGAAGTCTAGAAATCAACAGTCCATGAAATCAACAGGCAAGCCATGATGTCACCAGGAATGCAGGCTCCTGTACTTCTGCTTCTGAACCATACCTTCCATTTTTAAGGTCACCCCATCACCCATGGAGCTCATGCTGGAATTCCAATTATCATATTCACATTGAAAGCAACAGAGCAAATGAAAAAAGGTAGAAAGGATTCCTCTCCACTGAGTTGGCTCCCTTTGAACAGCCTTACCATAATTTTGACACAATATTTCTACTTATATCCTATTTGCCTAAACTTAAACATATGGCCATACCTAGTTGCAAAGGAAGAAAGGAAATATAATTTAATTTTTGGTTTCCATGCAGCAGTGTGTCTTATGTCTGGGCTTGTTACTAAGGTGAGAGGAGAAAATGTTTATCAGAGTAGGAAACTACTAATCTTTGTCATACATTATACTTTTATTCTCTGTGCTTCAAATATCTACCATAGTTCATAATAAGGAACATTTACATTTACTACCAATAAACTATTCCCATTTGGCATACACAAAGGTGACAACCTCTAGGTAAGTGTGAAATAGAAATGAATATATTGGTTTTTGTCTGCCAGTTCCTAGCACAGAACTCCTAAAATCCTTGTCATTTCCTACATTTCCAAAGCACCAAGAGTATCTTTTTTTCCCTAATATTTGGTTTTTAACCCTAGTTCCCAACACAGTGCTTCTAAATGCCTTGGAATTTGATGATTGATAAAAATGTCTCTTGTTTTCTCATGGGTCTAGACTTGGTGGACATCTAGAAAGCTTCAGGATGGGGACCAGTCATCAGAAAACTCAAGCTGTGATTAAAAACTTAGAGCTTCCAGCCTTTTCTTCATCACTTGGATAGGGGAGAAAGGCTGGAGATTAAGTTAATAATCTGTAATGCCTAAGTGAAGAGGCCTCCATAAAAAAAATAAAATAAAAATCCCAAAAGTGTGAGGTTTCAGAGAGCCTCTGAGTTGGTGAACACATCCACATACTAGGACAGCATACCTTAGCCCCATGGGGACAGAAGCTCCTGTGCTCAGAACCCTTCCAAACCTCACCCTAAATACCTCTTCACCTGGCTGCTCATCTGTATCTTTTATATAATAAACTGGTAAATGTAAGTAAATGTTTCCCTGAGTTCTGTGAGCCATTATAATAAATTATAGAACCTCAGGAAAGGTTCCGGCCATTTGGTCAAAAGTACCAAAGACAACCTACAACTTGTGATTGGCATCTGATGTGGGGGCAGTCTTATGGGACTGAGCCCCTAACCTCATAGTATCTGATATTCACTCCAAATAGAGATGGCAGCTGATACCTAGGTAGTATCACAGACTTGCTTGGTGTGGGAGGAATAAAAATCACACATCTGGTGTTAGAAATATTGTATGTGTATGAGTAAAGGAGACACACAAGAGTGTGTCTACACATTGCATTTCTTACAATGTAAAAATGGTAATACCTCCACAGTGCAGGTGTTTTTTCTATTTGCTTAAACTCTTATGTACAAGATGATGACTTAGTTCTACCATTATTTTTCTCTTCTAAAACTCTAGCAAAACTTTTGTTCATACAGCATACAATGACACTTTTCCATCTCTAATATAGCCCCCAGCAATCTGAAGGATCAAAATTATTTTTTTTAAAAGAATCATTATCTAAGGTTTAGAGAGGTTAGACAACCTGCCTGAAGTCATATAGCTAAATCCAGTCCTGGACCCCTCTGCAGGTGCTGTGGTTTCTTGGGCCTCCTTAGGACAATTTATGTAAAGTTCCTTTGGCACAGAGTCACTTCTTCAGACATAGGGGGTCTAGTTAACATTCTGCATGGCCATGCAATCCTATGTGCGTTTCCCAGAGGCTTCAAAGAATGTTTTTCTAGGCACCTCCATTTCAAAGCATCACATGGGTACGAGGTAGAGCACGGGCTACTCTACCAGTAACAATGATGGTGATCATACTGTTCTATGTTGTTGACGGTAAATACACAAGTTTTAACAATTAATATGGAAAAAGGACTCATCTTTGTGGTTAAGAACTAATTCTGGATCCACACCACTTGGTTTGGGACCACAGCTCCAATATTACTGGCTGTGTGATCTTCATCTAGTTAATCAACCTACGCCCCATTTCCTCATCTATAAAATATAAATAATAGTACATACAGGGTTGTTAAAGGATGAATGAGTTAATATTAGCACTTAAAATAGTGCCTAATACATAGAGATGCTATAGTGTTTGCTATCATTAATAGTTGTATTATTTATGTTATCATAGTCCTTGTATAGAAGCAGAAGTGACCAATTTTGCATAAATTGGAGTACTCGGATGTGAGAATCATAAAGAAGGAATTCAGAAAATCATATAAAATGGAAATGTACTTAATCACAGCGACCTTAACTCCAATAGGATCTCAGATCCATCACTTATCTTGGATAGAATTTTTTTTTTTTATTCAACAATCGTAAAGCTTAGCAAAATAATTGATTTTTTTTTTTTTTTACTCAAACTGCCAGGATCACATTATAAATAATGACAACTGACTACAAGAGGGAAAGAGGGAATAAACCTTTGGGTTTGAGTGGGGGAGGGAAGAGGACACACACATTTGGGGAAGGTAGGAGCTAGTAATGCAGAGAGACTGAACTACATGGCAGAGTCAGAGGCCTGCCCATTGTCATCCCTAAGCTGGATTTTCCTGAATGTTTTCCTACTTCTGATTGACCTTCTGTTATCCTCCTGCATTTAGATTTCCCTTACCTCCTGGTTCACTTGAAATTGTTTTTTCAATTTGACATCCCATGCATCATGTTTATAATGTTCCAAAAAGAAGTACGAAATTGAGTTTAGAATACATCCCCCTTCTCCATATGATAAGCCATAAAAGATAGCACTAGTCTTTATTTTATAAAACAAAGTACAATATTCGTGCAAAAAAATAATTACTAATAGTATCATTAAAGTGTTTTCTGCCCCCAATTTTCACATAGATGAACTCAGGCATAAGGCTGCTGGGGAGGGACACTCAGAGTTCACTTCCTCTCTTCCCCTAAAGAAAAGATGGAATAAACAAATTCTTTAGAACTAAATACAAGAAATCACAGAAAGAATGAAAGCAGTTATGCATGAGGAGCGCTGGCACAGTTTGACTCACTTGGTAAAACTCTTAAGACCGGTATGTATATGACTGATACCTTCAAAACTTGCTTTAATACTCGTTCTTCCTGTAAACGGATATTTCTCACAAAATTCAGAAGGGAACTCTTAACTCCTTTTCTTCTTCTTTATGTGTGTTCTGCCTCAAACCAGTGCAGATATGCAAACAGGTAGCCTCGATTCCTTGTGCCAGAAATTGATACAGTTGAACAAAGCATTCTGTATCTCACCATAAAACGTATGTACTGCTAAAAGGAATCGAGTTATTAGGCAGGCCACCAGATGGTAAAGCCTGGAAGGAGAAACTGAGGTAGGTACAAAGCAACAGAAAGCAGTCAGGGTGGGTCCCAAGCCCTTGCACCACCTAAGCCTACTCTACGAGGGCATCTCCACACCTCTCCCTCACTGAGCAGCCCTGACAGCTGCTGGACCTTGGCACACGTGTGGACATCAGGGACCACGTCACACCCTGGTGTGGTCAATGCAATATCCAAACTCCATCTCACAACCTCGTTGGTGTGTTCTCGCACAGTAGCACCCCCACTACAGGGCAGGAAAGGGCACGAAGAATCAGTAGAACTCTATTAATGGAGTTAATAAGGTTTTGAGTGAAAGCTAAGGATAAAGAAAGAATTTCTTCTGTTGATAGAGTCTGGTCCTAATTAGCATCCATCATGGAGAGTGGACCCCACTCGAGGTCTAGAGTCATTTTTAAAAATCCAAAATTCTAATTATGTGACTGATGAGTGTTTCTTAGGTTATTTTATTGGGTAAATATATTATTCCTCCTGGAGTCTAAATACCTTTGAGCAGGCTCTCCTATGCAAGCACACAAGACCACTCACAAAAGGCTGATTAATACTCATCCACTCCGGGGAAAAGGGGACAGAGAAAAAAATTGGGATCCACAAATAATTGTGTACTTTTTTTTGTAAACAAGTCCTAAGATTTAAGAGACTGAACAAGGTTCTACTGTAAATAATATATTTAACCCAAGCTCAGCATAATATGTAGTCTACTAGTATCCAGGTACAATAGAAATTTTTTTTAGAAAGCTACAGTTACACATTTCAGAATGGACTCCAAATTCATCTAAATATGAAATATTTATACAACGTCGATACGGGAGAAACAGGGTCTTCAATTAAGGGGTTGAGTGTTTTAAAATCTATACTATGTGAGCTCGTGGAGAATATAGATTCACTGCCCTTTCTTTATAATATGTAACTGCTATTTCTATTCTGGGGATTTCTCATGAGTTTACAGCCACACTGTCACATATGGTTGCCTTTCCACCTAGTGCGGCATGGGGTTAAGTTCCTATTGATTTCTGTGACTCGGGCTTGGGAGGGTTTCTTTTTAGGTCAAATGTATTTTATCTGAGAGGTCATAGTGTGGCAGCGCAGCTGCAGTCTGAGCATCCCCGCCAGGAGGAAGGTAATGACAACACACTGTGTCTACAGAGCCTAGCATGAAGATAAACTACAATTAGCTTTTGCTGCTTTTCTGCAGAATCTGCATTTGCATTTTAAATTACATTTTGGTGTACTCATTTTCATCTTTCTTTTGGCTTTTAAAGCTGGAACAGAGACTCCTGACAAAAACACTGCCTAAGATTGGCATTTATTAGGGGGGAAAAAAAACACATCCACATGATTTTTTTTTCTAAAATATTCCTTTGAGATTAGTTATTTCAGAAAGTCATGTTGACAGGCAGATGGAGAGAAAGATGCAAGATGGTTTCAGAGATTCTAGGAATCTCAAAGCCTGGATTTCCATTTCAACATTTCAATTCCTTGCTAGTCAGTAAGTTTCTCTAGCTCACTATATTAAAATGTGTACTATAGTAATATATATTAAACCTGCTCTCCTGATACATGCTGACAATTACATAGTTTATCATGCCAATAAGTTTGTTGAAAATCAAATCAAACTTGTCTCTTAAGTCTCTGGAGGGATGCTCTTTCTACAAATTTGTTAAGCTTTGTATGTTCTCTCCTCCCCTGGTTTGCTTAAATACTATTGATTAACAACATCCTCCTCCCAAGTGATCACTGGGTGTTAAACGTAAGGCAAAACAGAGGTCTCATGAATTGGATTGTGAGCTCATTTTCACTTCTTTGAAAGAGACCAATCCCTCCATCATTAAATGATTAATTCTTGTGGACCCTTTGGCCAAAGACTTTATGGATGGGTAAACCAAAAAGAATATCTCACTTTTCATTTTATCACTAAAGGATAGATGCTGAAAAACTGAAGATTGAGCCAGGTGCCATGGGGAAATAGAAAAATTATACAACTGAACTGTCAATTTTCTAAAGGAGATATTAGCATGGAAATGTAGGGCTATGATCGACTCAAGTAGAATTAAAGGAACTTATATTGTGGGATATTTATAATTCTCTACAATTCTGGAGAATTCTAATTTTCTCTATCTTATTGGTATATCTTAGTGGTTTATGTCTGAGTACATCCCAGTCTGTATTTTGTCCTGCCTTCCGCAGTTTTGTGCAATAGTTTCTTGTCGTGCAACAATGAAACCCTTTAGGTTTGAAACACTTTTACATGCATTCATTTAAAAATGTATATTGAGCGTAAGACCATAAGGCACTAGGGATGCATTTGTGAAAAACACCAATAAAACCCTTGGTCTTGAAAGTCTACGTTCTAATTAGCAAAAGAATCCGTAAGTGGGAAAACAAACAAAATCATTTTAGACAGTTATAAGTGCTATGAATAATAAAGAGCAATGATAAACTAAAATGATACGGGGGAGGTGAGGCTTATTTAAACTGAATGATCTGAAAGGCCTAATAAAACATGACACTTGAGCTCCATCATATGAGGAGACAATGATGAAAAGATTTGGGGTCGGAGTTCAAGCAGAGAGTACGGCAAGTACCAAGGTGCTGGCACAGGATCAAGCCTATCCTGCAAGAAAGCTGGTGTGGCTGCTGCATAGTAAGTGAGAGGGAAAAACAGAAGAGGATGAACTCCAAAATAGAGGCAAGAACCATATTTTCAGGTCATTAGAAGCTACTGGGCTACCTATTTCTGTGAAATCACCCCCAAAACATAGTGCCTTAGAACAAAGGTTTTACTTTGCTCCAGTTTGAAGATTAGGATTATGGGGAAGTTCTCCCGGGCAATTTCTCTCTGATCTATGTGGTATTAGCTGAGGGCTGCAGGATGCACTTCCCAGGTAATTTCCTCATTCAGTATCTGGTGCCTCAGCACTCCTTTGCCTCTTTCTCTACATGGCTTCTCACACTCGAGGGCCTCTCCTATGGCTTGTTGTTCTCACAAGATGGCCACATGGCTGTCTCATGGTTGTTTGTATACAAAGACTGTCTTTCCCCAGAGCCATCTTTGACTCACACTTCAAGCTTTTTTTTTTTTTTCTTAAGATTTTATTTATTTATTCATGAGAGACACAGAGAGAGAAAGAGAGAGGCAGAGAGAGAAGCAGGCTCCCTCCAGGGAGCCTGATGCAGGACTCTATCCCAGGACCCCAGGATCACAACCTGAGCCATAGGCAAAGCTCAACCACTGAACCACCCAGGCATCCCACACTTCAAGTCTTCTAAATAACCTCTCATCAAAGTCTCAGAATATTCCTTCTCCCATTTTTTTTTGTTAATCAAACAAAGCACCAAGGCCAGCCCAGACTCAAAGAGAGGAGAATCAGACATCTCCTTTCCAAGAGAGGAAGGCCAAAGAATTTGTGGCTACAGAGGCCATGGTAAGCATTTTGCTTTTTTTTTAATTTTTTTTCCAGAGTCTAATGGGAAGCCACTGGAGGCTTGAAAACACAGAAATGACATGATTTTATTTGTGTTGGTAAAAGATCATTTGGGCTGCTAAGCAGAGAATTTATTAAATGAGGAAGAGAGAGAATAGCAGGGAGACCGGTTAGAAGCAGGTACGGTTGTCTGGATGGCCTGAAATGGAATGGCAGCCATGGGAAAGGATATAAATGAATAAAGGACATCGTTAAGGACTTGCAATTGGACAGGTTTGGAGGAGATGAAAAGCATCAAGGAGACTCTGAAGATTTTACTTAGGAGCGGGAGGGATGAGGATACTATTTACTAAAACAGGAGGAAAGGGATCCAGCTGTTTACATATCATCACCCCAAGAGCTCTTTGCACAGCTATGTAGGAGGCCTTCTTCTCCAATCTTTTGTCAGATGAGAGCAATGGGATTCATAAATAAAAGGAGGAGGTTGATGGGGGAAGAGGGAAGGAAGAAGGGAGGGAGGGAGAGAGGGAAGTTCAGAGAGGAAGAAAGACTTTCCTAAAACAATTAACTAGATACTTAGAGAAAGGGTCTAGAATTAGTTTTTTTTTGTTTTGTTTTGTTTTTTTTTTTTTTTTAGAATTAGTTATCTAATCAGTGCATCTTCCCACTGTACAGCATAGTTAACGGTCAATCATTAGAAGTTGAGTTTTAATTAGTTATTTTAAACCTCCTCAAAGAATGTTTCCTTCTGAGTAAAAGAGAAACAGTGAAGATGATCACAAGCAAAAGTTTTGTTCTTAGTAATTACAGAATTTAAACAGTGGGATGATTACATCTTTTTAAGGGTCTCTAAATTTAGGTCAAATTAATTTTGATTTTATGGTTGTTAAATATCACTTACTATATATGTTATTTTTTAAGTTGATTGAAAACCACATTCAATAGAGGAAGAGTATGATTTAGTAGAACTGTCCCAGAGGCCCTACTTCTTTTATTTCTAGCTTTGACATTAAACAAAGAATTGTATGAAAATTCCTTAAATCCTCTCCAATTTCCTCCTCATCAAAGCATTATTACTTTTACTAACCATATTATGAAAATCAAATAAGCAAACTGTTGGGGAAAAAAGTTTTTATATACTTAAAAAAGGGAATCTATTATGAATTCTTCCCAACATTTAGAATTTTAATATACCAGTCTATTACGAAGAAAGAAAGAAAGAAAGAATCCAAAATAACCCAATATATTAGGACTGTTTACCAGTAGAATCCTTTTGCTGCCACCTCTCTAAGTCACATTCAGCAGCATGTAGTACTTAACAGAATTTTGCCAAATCAGTCATCAAATATAAAAACTCACAACATAGTAAGAAAACAAGTATTCTAGGAGGATCTTAGTTACCAAGACAATAATCACTGATAATTATTTTCATCTCCCATGCATTTGCTTTATATTCAGTGGTTGGTCACTGTTAGTACCTTCCACTTGGTGAGACCCTTCCTGGCACACTGTACTCACACACGCACGCGCCCACTCACACCCACCCCAGGATACCTTTCTCTCACTCTGAGCAATGTTCCTTTACCCACATGGGAACATTGATTGGGCCTGTTTCGGTTCTAGGGCACTGCAAGATTAAAGGGGTACTATCTGAATAATCATTGGGTGATGTGGTCTGAATTTTATATTCCTCAGCAGAAACAAGCCACAAACATCAAAACTGCCTGGAGATATAGATATATAGATAGATAGATTTTATATATATGCATATATAGATTTTATATATACATATATAATATATATAGATCTGTATAAAGATACACATCTATATATAGATATAGATATAGATATAGATATAGATTTACCAATAGTCTTCTGTTAGACCTTAAAGTTGTGCTGTATATAGATGAGGATGGTAGGTCTAAATACAGAAAAAAACAGACCCTTTCTCTTGTACTTGTGGAAAACTGATTTAACTGATTTGGAAATGCTTAAAGGCAGGTTGAGGAAACTCTGCTGAATGTCTAAATAAACTTTCTGATTGTTCAACAATTTAATTAATGTTTCTGAGAAATTTGCAGCCAAAAGACCTTTGGATTTCAGTGCAAGCAAAATTTAGTTAGACATTCCACCAGAGTCATCACTCTTAAAATTCAAATTAAAAAAGAAATGTTCCAAAGCATAAAATTCCAAATACATTTTCTTTCCACTCAAAAAAAAAATCTTTCTTCCTCAGATGTCACCAATTCTGTTAAAAACATGAGCATTTTTATTTCCCTACATTCCTCCACTTGGCTCAGTGAGGCCACCCTCACATGGACACTGTGTTGGTCTCCCAAATTTCCTGGGCCTATGATTGCTTCTTTCACAGCCACTAAATCATGCATAGTTTCTTTGCATATTACAATCCAAATTACAATTTGGTTGTTACATTACACTAAATATTCTTTCAGTGTTTACCTATTGATTACAAAATACTCTTAAAGTCCTTAATCCCACTCTCCAGGTTAGGACCACCTCTTGGGTATGTGGGGTCATGGGCAAGTATTTTTTTTCTGCAGAGTTCCTGTCTACATAAACAGTTTCACTAAAAATATATTAAGCATCCATACGCCCATGTGAGTTATACTTATTTGCTAACTGATTTAAAATCATAGGTAGAGGGATCCCTGGATGGCTCAGCAGTTTGGCACCTGCCTTTGGTCCAGGGTGTGATCCTGGAGTCCTGGGATCGAGTCCTGTGTTGGGCTTCTGGCATGGAGCCTGCTTCTCCCTCTGCCTGTGTCTCTGTGTCTCTGCCCCTTTCTCTCTCTCTCTCTCTCTGTGTGTGTGTGTGTGTGTGTCTTGTGAATAAATAAATAAAATCTTTAAAAAAAAATCATAGGTAGAGAAGATGGACTCACCTATTTGTTTATTACCCAATCAGAGCACGTTAAGATTTTTCCTAGTGTCCAGGCTCCTCTGCCTGTTCAGGTCTAGTAACCATCCTATCATTATCTTTTGATGGTGATAATAATTCATTTTGTGCTGATGGGATTTATTCTCCATGTCTTATTTTTATTCTTGACATACCAGAAAGTGTTGTCAGTTCCTGACCTAATTTGAGTTCAAAATAATTGTTTTTATTTTTCCCCAACAAGGCAAAAAAGTAGCAATGCTGTTATCACTCACAATGCCACATGATATTTTTGCAGCAATACAACATAGATCTTCTTGCCTCTGCAGTATCCTAATATTATTTGCATAATGCTGGTTACATCACTAAAAATGCTCTGTCAACCAGTGAGCAGCCCAGGAAGACTGGTTTTCAGGGACTCCCTCAGAGGCTGTGACTATGCTTCATGATGATGAACATACTGCAAGTCTTATCCAGAGTTTGCAGAAAATATTAATGACAATTTATCTTCTGGGGTATGCTAAATTTACTGTTTAGAATTTTATCATATAGATAAAGCATAACAAATCCCTCATCCATTTTTTTTCTCTTAAGTTCTGTAGGTTACATCATGTCATTCCTCGAGCATGCTTTCTCAGCATTGACTACACCTCTGCTTCCCATACACCCTACCACCATGAAAAACAGAAGAGGGATCTGTTGGCAAAGTGGAAAAGGTCCCCCTTTTAGGTAAGAAATGTCTGTCTCTCATCCAATATGGCTCATGACCAGCCTGAAAGGGCATAATATCACCTTATTTACTGAAGGCAAGTGAGAACATGAATCAGAAGGACTGAACAGCCTTTACTAATATGCACGTTCTGATAAATACAACTTTAGATCTCGTTCCTGCAATTAGGATGAACTAATCCCCAAAGAAAATCCCTTGTTGAATGCCTGTGGAATACATAAACAAAATACAAAGGATAGAATTCAGTCTATTATTCTTGATTTCATATTTTCATCAAAACTATCAAATCCAGTTGTTTTCCAAAGATACACATCTACTAATATGATAGTGATGAATTATGATGAGACCATTTTTATCCACTTACCTAGAATGCATACAGTCGGGCTTCTGTAGACTTGTTTTTCCCAGGACCACACAGACTTCTACTTAAATGAAAACCAAACAGTGATCTGTTTTCACCTTCCAAATTGAGTGACTCATTAATGATTGTGAAGGCAATACTGATGTACTGGGTCAAGTTGACCTGCTTATATCTGTAAATCTGTTCTGATACTATTATCCTCCAGAATTACAGGAGGTATAGTTATGGAAGGTGTCTGGAAAAATGTCAGATGGAGCCTGAGTTTCAAGGAAGCTGGTTGTTTTCCCTCAGTTCCTAACACCCATTCTGAACTATGCGAGGAGGAATACTGTATATTTAAATGCATCTGTTGTACAACTGCTGAGTTCAGAGTACTCTAGCAAGGGGTGGGTAATCACACAGATGGTGTGCTTCACAACCAAAACCACTTGCTGTGAGATGCCACATTCGCAGAGAACATGTAAATACTTGGCACAGTTGTGAGAGTTTTCAGAGGTGTTACATTCATTTAGAGAGTTACAGCTTTGGTGGTGACAGCTTCTCATTTTGGGCTAGCAGGATTAATTCTTCCTTCCTTATTTTTATTCTTGACATTCCAGAAATTGCCACAATTTCCTGATCTAACTTGAGTTGGGAAAGAGTTGTGTTTTCTTATTTTCCTTATTATGTTCCTTAAAGAGGGTTCCTATACCAACAAGAATGTGATTCAGAGGGACTGGGTGACCAGGAGGATACTGGCTTCATGTGCCACCATGGAGTTTTCAGGCCTAGATTCGTATGCCTTCCCACATTTCAATAAATACTACCAGCAGCCAATAGTATCTTTCTGGTTTTCTTTCACTCCAAACTTACTAGAAAAAGCATTTTTAAAATGTATATTTTCTATGAACATTCACTTGCCCATCCACTTATTTTTATTAAATATATCCCCGAGGGCTTGCTGAGCATAAAATATAATCAGTCTCCAGGTCCCTCTGCATGAACCTTCCTGTCAAAATAAAGTCAGGGAAGGGCCACAGCTGAGAAGGTCTGGAAAAGACATGGAGTGAAACATACCTGAAGAATGATGAGAGTTAAAAAAAGACAACAACAATCACTCACTGGTGTCTGTGAGAATGGACAATAGGTATGACAAGCTATAGGTCAAGCTCAGGACATTCTCACAGGCAGCATGTATCTGAGTATGCAATTCATATGGCCTGTGGCCCTTGTTGTAAATCCAGGTATGACTGTTTAAAGGGGCAACACAGGGACACTGACGGAAAGTTAAAATGACACAGTAGCTCCACTAGAGGAATTCACCATCCAGACAAGGATGTTCACTAATAAATGTAATATACCATCACTATAAAAAATAGAAGTGGGTCACTTCTAGTTTTGAGGAGGAAATAGCACTTATGTTGAGTCTTGCCCAAAGAGTAGATGTGTGACAGCCGAGAGGAAAGAGGGTAACAGAGAAGAATGCAGAGTTTCAAATGTTTATGCCTAATTCTGTGGCACACAGAACAGCAGCTAGTATGTAAGAGTTAACATTTTCTGAATGAATGAATGAATGAATGAATGGCTATAGAAGAAGTTTGGGTGAAACTTTTTAAAATAAGACTCAGACTTCCAGAACTCCATACTCATACTTGCGACATCATGCTACAGACTACATTAACATGGAAAATGCATAGAAAGATTGTTTATAAGACAAATGAATAATGTAATATGGCAAAGCAAATTACGAGATGAGCTTAGTAAAGAGCCAAAAAGAAAACAAAGATAGGAAAATAGTGTCAGCCAGAAAAGCAGCTTGCCATGAGAGCACTTTGGTGTTCTCAAGGCCATTTAAATGTATGTTAGTAAATTGAACACCAATAAAAAATAAATTAAAAATAAATAAATAAATAAATAAAATCTGATAATTGGAATAAAAAAAATTCTGTTTATAAGTTTCCTATAGAAAATTTTTAAAGATAAAGCAAAACAAAAAACACACTCCTGATTCTAACATCTAGAGAGACTCAATTATCCAGACATAACCACTATTAACTCCCATTGTACATATTTTAAGACATTTACACCAATATTTGAATAATTAAATGGGCTGATACTCTATATTTTCTTTTCCTGATTAGTGTATTGTGGAGAAGGAGATACCAAGAAAGTGAAAAATATCAGAAATAATCCTCATCCTCTTTAGCACAATTCTCTGAGAGGTCTAAGAAAGGGGGAAACTTCTAGATAGTTCTCTGAAAATATTTTAAAAGCCACATTTGTAATTTAATCATAGTCACTTAGAGCAATCAAAACAGTGTTAATTGTTAGCAAAGGGGCAGAGGTAGGCAGCCAGCACCTGAGCAGTAGGTCAGTGGTATCATCAAAGGCTCAGTCTCCTCCTCTGTGCTCCCATTACCCCTCCCCCAACATGTTGGCTGACTCCTTCAAGGCCCTAAGATACCTGCCCCAGCTCATCTTCGTGTTCACGTTGTGGCAGGAAAACATGAGCAGCACCAGCTTTGTCTCCCCCTTTGATCAGAAAGGCCAAAGATTTCTCTCTACATTAGTATGGTCAGCATCCCCTACTTCTAATTGATCAGAATTGACTCATTTGGCTGGGAAATTAGAGAATGCAATTGTTAAGACTGCCTTTCATAAATGTTGTGTCATTGGAGCAGAACACAAAGTGATACCAAACAGATCTGGGATTCTGTTAGCAAGAAAGGAAGAGACAAAGGATATTAGGCAACTAAATTGCCTGCTATACACAGTAACTACAACCAGGCGCTGGTTCATGAAACCCATCTAATAACCTCACAGGTACATCTCAGATACTTCCCACTTTAGGAAAGTTGCATGCTCCACCTCTAGACACCATTTGCCTAACCACTAAAATGCACACCGGTCTCTTTTCTCTCTGATGCTATTTCATTTGTGTGTCTCACCACACAGCTCAGCATTCAGTTACACGATCATTATTTACAGTCCTATATGGTTCTCCTAGGGCTGCTTTTATCCTCTAGGGAAACACAGCCATGAGCCAAAGGTGGCCTATTTATTTTTGTGAAGTTTTATTAATATGACATGCTTGTATACCTATATATTGTCTATGGCTGCTTTTACATTTGCTGGGACAGAAATCATAGGACCTTCATTGCAAAAATATTTACTACTGCCCCTTTATAAAGAAAAGTATGTCAGCCTCCAGTCTAGAGTCTGTAAATTTCTCAAGGGCAAGGTCACACCCTTTATTTTTCTTGCATCTACATGAGCACCACTCTAGAAAGACATAGGGAGTGCTCAACAAATACCTTCTGTCAGATGGAAATGAAAAATCAAAAAACATGTTAAACTCTGACATAAGTGCCACAGATTTGGTGCTTCATTAATGCTTGTTGAATTAATTCAGGAATTAACTAAGTAATTGACTAATTAAAGCAAAAGCCTTAGTACTTAGACTGTGGGCTCTGGACGCAATTTAAATGCTGTGTGTCCTAGGCAACAAACTGAACCTCTCTGTTTCCTCTTGCATGAAATAGAGGTGACAGGATTCAATAGCTTGAAACATGCTTAGAACAATACCTACCAGGTAAATTCTAAAAAAAAAAAAAAAAAAAAAAAAAAGGCTCTTAGTAAAAATCGGCTATGAGGGAGAGTCCTTTATTTTTTTTTTTTTTTTGAGGGAGAGTCCTTTAAAATATAGTGTTACTTTAATACTTTGAAGATCTACCACAAACGCATCCTGTAAAAAGACACAGAGGATCGAGAAAACTTCCAGCTTCTCCTGGCAATGCTAAACCAAATCTGAAGCTAAAGGAGATTTGAAGTAAGTGTTGCATTGCAGGATGTCCAAGGAAGTATCTGCTAGTGGCAGGGTCACAGGAGAAACTAGCACACACAGAGGGGGGTGACCAAAAAGTCACAAGCATGTCAACACAGAAAGCTTGAACTCTGCTTCTGCTGATGAGAAGCGTCAGCACCACAGACGTGAGGTGAATGGCAGGAGAGGGCTTTCATTGAACTGTCAGCTAATGAAGTGGTGAGAAATTAGCAGGCCCTGTGATTTACACGCTAATTCTCCCTAATGCCACCTGGGGGCTTCCTGCAGGCAGAGACACAGAGTGGAAATGGTGTCGTCCAGCCAGCAGCCAGCCTGCGCTGCTATTCTCTCCTTGCCAAGCAACACAGCAGCCCAGCTTGTTCTCATTCACTATTCAGCAAGCAGTTGGCAGGCTTCCCTCAGAGCATGGGCAAGCCTCGGCCATAAGAGCCAAATGAAGACAATGAAAGGAATTTTAAAAGGCTTCCACCTTTTTGCACTTTCTGTATGCTCTCTAAAAGTTGACTCAGCAGGCCACCCTCTACCTTTTCTGCAACCCTGCCAGGCTCTCTCGCGCCACAAGAATAAGCCAGTGGAAATGGTCACTGTAATCAATGCTCTCTGTGAAACACAACTCAGAAATAAGATTGGTGAGACACAGCATCCAGAAGCTGTTCTCACTGCATTTATCATCATTATTTTAAAGAGAGGAATTTCTTTTTGTAAAGCTTCAGCATAGATTTCTCTAACAGAAATGCAGCCCTGCCCACCCGCCTGATCCCTAGACTCTCCTGTTATGAAAGAAGTAACAGTTCTCACCCCAAAAACACATGCCGGGGGAAAGCAGGAAAGGACTGTCTTAGGCTACTGGCATCTTTCAGGCAAGAGGCCAAGTCAGAACTGAGGAAACAGTGTACGATTGTGTATAGAACAGCCTCCCGTATTATAACCATATATTTCCTTGGACATCCTCTGACTGTCAGATGAATAATGCTCCATTTCAGCTCCCCCTGGTAAGCAGGGCCTGATTTTAAGACCATTAGGAAGGGGGAAGAATGCTACAGTCTTCTCAGTTTCTCTAGGGTCACAGTGTAATTGTGTGGCAGGAGGAACAGGGCCCTAGAGATGGTGTGACAGTCACTTCTCATTACCTCCCACTTGGTTCATTACATCTGTAGACAGCAATTGCCCATGTGTGGATACTTCCATTACACAGAAGGATATAATGTGCTGTAGACCTCGAATGGCTTTCAAAAGGGGAGAAGGCAGTGTATTCCAGGCACATACCTATCTTGCTTCTAGGGGCCATGGCAAAGGAATAGAAAGTGACATAAGGAATAGATTAGCGGTGATCAATACAGAAGAACGGGCCCCATATATGCTTCTACCCAGTGAGAAATTTATACATGTGTATCCTACTCACATATAACACAACACACAAAGGACAGAACCCCCACTTAACTAGTCTACAAATTTTACTTAAACAGACCCAGCTCATTCAGGTATATGCACATTAGCTATTCTGTGTGCCTTTTGAACTGGCATTATTCCTTCTCTCACACACATTCTGTGTGTGTGTGTGTGTGTGTGTGTGTGTGTGAGAGAGAGAGAGAGAGAGAGAGAGAGAGAGAGAGAGAAATACATTTTTCATTTGCAAGGATGAATCTTAAGAACAATGAAATCCAGATATGTTATTTCATACTTTTTCTCAAGTGTGTAAGAAGCCCCAGTTAGATCATAAACTAAGGAGAATTAACAAAATAGACAATAGAATTATAGAGAATTATAGATTGTTAGAATCAGAAACGAATCTTCGGTATTATCTATAACAGCAGTGCTCAGACTTTTGCTTTAAAAATAAAACAAAACCACCTCTCCCCTAAAAGTTAGTAAGAGGTATCTAAAAAGATACCCACAATGATATTAAGCTGGGATGCTATATACTATATCCTACTATTGGGATTTGACAATGATGTCAACTTGTTAAAGGTTCTGAGAAATCCCGTTACAGAAAAAAAAAAAACTTTTTAACTCAGAGTTCTCATTATTAATTCAAGGAACACTTATTTTTTAATTGCAGTCTTATCAATATCCTATGGAATAATTATACTACAGTAAGAGATCCTGTTCTACTACAGTCACATCATTTTCTATAGATTTTCTATGTACTAGTAACTCTCAAATTTTAGCATTCATTCGAATCACCTGGGGCTCTAATAGTACCTTCTCAGAGATTATTCAGTGAACTGGGTAAGGCTTAGGAACTTTAATATTAATCCAGCAATTCTAATGGGGGGGGGGCACTTCATACTCCAGTTTGGGAAATACCAAACCACACATGTGCTCTTTGTCTGAATTCATCAGAGATTGAACTACATGTTAACAAGAGAACTTTACAGTTAATAGGCTGGATGTCTGCAGCTTTGACTCTTAAAGTTAGCCAAGTTCATCATGAATTACAAGAGCTTCTGAATATGAAAATGAATGTTTGCATCTATAAATTTACCACAACTGATGGCTCACCTTTACAGCTGACTTTAATAGTGTTTCCTTTTCACTTTCAGACTTGTCTGTTCACTAGATTAATAATCCATTTTTATTAATTGATTCATTCAACACTTATTTCCAGAGCATTCTCTATGTGTCAGGCACTGGATGGAACACTAGGGATATTAGTGAGAAAAGGAGACAAAAATCCTCGCCCTTGTAGGCTAATGTCTTAGCAAAAGAGACACAGACAACAAAACATCAATGTAATAAGTAAATGACACAGAGTCAGAAGCTGGTAAATTCTATAACAGAACAGGCCAGAGGCACTCAAGCAGACAGGTGTGTAGGGAGCTGGGACAAGGACAGTGGGGAAATAAGACAATGAAAAGTGACACTTGGGCAAAGTCTTAAAGAAAGTAAGGGAGGTGGCATTTTAAGGATGTAGAGTAAGGGCCCAGGCCTCAAAAACAGCCAATGGTTATGGAAAAGGAGTGAAAGAAGGGTGCGCAGGGAGAGAGTGGGGAAATGGAGAATAGGTGCCAAAGAGTGAGTCACCCAAGTGAAGGCTTTGACTTTGACTCCAAGCAGAATGAGAGGCCATGACAGCATTTTGGACAGAGAAAGGAGATTGGAGTCATTTTTAAGGGTGAATTTATTCAATGATATTCACCATTGAGTGGGTTTCTAGTGCTATGCCAGGTACTGAGTTTGGTGCCGTTGGTAAAGATGAATGGATAGCCCCTGCTTTCAGAGTGTTCATGGTCTCTGGGCCTCAGGAACTGCTTGTTGCGGTCAACATGTTGCATATTTAAAATCTACTATCCTTGCTATTATCTAACCTAATACCCTTGCTATTACCTAGATCCTTCCCTTACCTAACTAGCCTTCTGCTCTGTGTTGACTCCGTGACCTCAGCATCTGCCTGCTGCCCTGTCCTGGGTGAGAACAGGAAGACCTGGCTCAGATCAGTCCAGAGGTACAGGTGCCCCGTGCTGCCCTGAACACACCGTGTGGCCTTTGACAAGACAGAAGTCTCCCCTTTTCTTGGCTTTCCATCTGTTTACACAATTTTCTGGAGCAGTATATTTGTGAGGTCTGATGAGATAACCAGCATGGAGAGCTTTCATATGTAATGGAAAACTGGCAACTTTAATTTTCCCTCAAATTATCATACTCTAAAATAAATAGAGAGTCGAGAAGATTCTCCAGCTATTCATTCTGGCAGCGCTGCCTCAGCTGAAGACCGTCTACAAGTTGGCAGGCCAGAAGCAAAGAGAGACTTAGTTCCTGGAGATAAAACCTGCTAGTTATCAACAACCAAAATTCTGAGAGAGGGTCTTCTGGGGAAGAGCCATTTGTAGCAACAACCTCATTTTAGAATTTTAACTTGCTTGCCTCCTGCTAGCTAACTCCTTTCTGTTGGGGAAGGATGTGAAAAGTCTCATTTAATTTCGGCGTCAAACATAATTCGAAATGATCAGACTTGCTCACCTCACCTGTCAGTCCTCAATAGATGGGTCAGAGACAAAGCCTCCATTCTGAGGAGATGGAAAATGAAAAGACAGGTTTCAAGGAAGCCAGAAGAATTATCATTATGGCTATGTTTGCCTTGGGTGTGAATATGCAGCCTTTATGAACAGCAACATATTTTTTAATCAAATGCTTATGATGTAACCTCCCTGAAATCAGGGAAATTCAGGGATTTGGCAGGCAACTGGGGAAAGAGGCACGCAATACAATGCTACTTCACACCGCACTCGGCTTTGGAGCTAAGCTACTCCAGATGTTTTTCTTTTGTCTTCATTTAATAGTTTCCCTAAATACAATGTCTTAGTAGCAGCCAAAGCAGCAAAATATACAACATGCCAATTAATGGCAAAATGCTTAGCTAAGCAATTCTGCCTCTGAGTATATAATTATACTTTTAGAGCTCCCCCCCCCCCCCTTTTACCTTTCTCCTGTCAGATTTCACTAGAGAGTATTAGGAATGCAGAAAATCTCATGTGGCTATAGCATGATTAATCCTACTTAAGCAATAAGAAATAAGCTATACCACTTACTCTTAACCATGCTGGTTATATTGGCTATATCAGTTATGAATTCATAATAAAACCAAATTGTCCACAGAGAACCGCAACTCCAAAGAGCAACTCCAGGTATAAAGCTGCTTCTAGCCGTTACTGGTTACACCTGCTTAATTTTAAAAATTAAAAGCCAAACTAGTCCTTTTTGCCTGATCAGAGATTCTTGAACTTCATATTATCAGCAAAACATGTTATGACACCTGCTCTGCCAATCCCCAGCCCTGGATCAGTCCAACCATTAACTTTCTCAGGTCCTGCTTCCAGGCAGCTGAGCACGGACAAGGAAAAATCCCCTAACCCTGTTTACTGGCACTGTACCAAATCTATGTTCTCCAACATCAGCTGAGCCCTCAGGGCTACTGGCAGTCCTTTCGTTTGTCCCCAGTCAGCTCCGTGTCAGATTTCTCCTACAGCTGTTCTGAATTGTCAACGTGCTCTACAATCCCCTCATTCTAAGTAGCTGCCATTGTCCATCTATTGGACAAAACAGAGGTCCTCTCTTCCCCCTCCACCTGCAGCCTGACCCATGGGGGCATCCCCCTTTTCCCCTTCCTTCTTCCCTCCCTCCATCAAAGAATTAGCTGATCCCCAAATTCAACACTTCTGGAGAATATTGGATACCATCTCCTTAAGCACCTTCTGGGGCTTCAGCCATTTCCCCTGACCCTTTGGTGCCTTTAATCCACTGCTCTCTGCTCTCCGCCTTCCACCCTTTGATCTACAAATTTGCTCAACTTTTTCCTTATCACCACACACACACTCGCATGCACATACACACATGCACACATCCCCGCTCACAATGTTTTAATCATTTCAGCCTTTCACTCATGCTGCAAATTGCCTTGTATAGCAATTATCTGTTTACATGACAGTTTTCAACTGGTCCAGCAGTTTTTAATCATTGTTGTGTCACAGATTCCTTTGAAAATCTGATTAAAGCAAGGGACCTGTTCCCTGAAGACACGCACCCCTTCCCACCCCACACACACTCACAACTTGTACTTGCGATTCCAGGTCATTCGCTGACCCACACGGGGGATATTACTACTGCTCATCAATACTTCCAGGTCTACTCTTCTCCCAGGCACGCTGGAGAACCACACTTCCTTCCTGACTTGAGATTAGTCACTGCTTTGGCCAATGAACTGCAAGTGGAAGCGATGTGTGCTAAGCTTTAGGAGCCTGCTCTGGCTGTGCCACGCTTGCTTTTTCCTCTACCACCGTGACCGCTGCGTTCCAGGTGATGACCGCGAGGGTCAGCGAGGGTCCCGGAGAGGGGAGCACGCAGAGCAGAGCACCCAGCCGGCTGCAACGGACCGACAGAGTGAGTGAGAAAGAAATCCAGTTGTTTGGAGTGGTGGTGACTGGGGATGATTGGGGACTGTAGTGTAACCCGGGCTATCCTGCTCGCTTGACAGCAGGGCATTCTCCATGAGATAGGAAACCAGCTAAGTCAGAAAGATCCTCTAGGCTACCCCTCCTTCCTGTTCCTAACCAAGTTCCTTTCACCGCCTATCTCTGCACCCTCAGCCCTGGCTGCCTGCAACACTCTTTCCCCGGTTCCCAGGGCACCTCGTCCTTCAGACCTCAGGGAAAGCGCTGCCTCTGCAGAGAGCTGCTACTTGGCCCCATTCCCACCCCACCTCCAGCCCGTGACCATCATTCGCATCACCCCTCTCTGTCTCCCGCAGAGCAGGTCACAGCCTGTAATGATCTTATCTATTGTCCCTCAGGTTCCGGATTCACAATGTCTGTATTCTTGTTCCCAACCATGATTCGTAACTACTTCAGCCCCATGTGAACTGAAGGAAAGGGGGTACATTGAAAATACGGGCTGCTTTCATTTCTTTCATATAATGATAAAAAAAAAAAAATAGTACCGTAAAGGTAACTCCTTCTTTACACTTTCCTAAATGATGTTAATAGAAGAAAAAGCTCAAACTAAAACTGTTGGACAGACATCCAACTGTTTGGATGCACATCAAGAACAAACCACTGAACCTTGATATTCACCCAGTCACCATTAAGAGGTCAGCTTGACATTTTGGGCTCTTTTCAGAAAGTTGTGGCCAACAGTACTAACAACCTTTGGTCCCAACCCAGTTAAATAGTAGTTTTTGTAATTCACTGGCATACATGTTTTTGTTTTGTTTGCCTTTGCCCCCCCCCCCCTCGCCTTTTACTCAGGATGCACACCAAATGATCTTACTTCAAAGTGATAATAAGAATCAGTCCTTAGGTTTCAGAAAGTATCAAGTAGCTAAGCCTTTGTTAGATATAGCTAGAATATCTTATCACAGAGTAAATAATTCATACTTATTCAATGAACTGATGAACACAAGAAGTATGAAATTACAAAGTGTCTTTTACTTGTGCTTATAGCTAATAAAACTACCTGCTTTTTAATTTAAAAAAACTAAAGTTTTAGCCTGTTTCACCTGCTTACAAAATTAACATGTTTAAAAATGTTAGAAATGCAAAACTTTGTTAATATGTAACTTTTCTATTTTCATTGTCATTACAAAATGTGTTAAGTCTTAACATTCGATAAGAGATTTAGAAGTTGCAATGCTGTGCTTCCAGCATGTAACAGACTCTGACAGTCATTAGAAATCTACATTTTGTCAAATATTCAATTTCATATGCAAAAATTTTGTGAATCTTTTGAATTATTGTCTGAATAAGATAAATTTAGTTCTGATGAAAACAACTGAGCAAAATGTTTTATAATTGCCAAAAAATAAGCGTGGTTGGTTTAGAAACAAAAAAAAAAAAAAACAAATTTTTTTTCATAAACTATTTCATGTTTTCTTTGATTTTCCCATGTGGCAGTGTGCACTGCAAAATAGTATCCCTTCAAACATGGAGCATATCCATTACCCTATCTCTTATGTAACATGTAATTGGCATGTGACAGCTACATTTTTCTATTTATATTTTACAAAAATCCCCATGGGTAACTTAAAAATAACATGATTTTTTTTATAGATGAAGCTGAAATATCTCTGCTCTCTAAAATTGTTTCCTATCAACTAATTTTTAAGAGGAGATTTCATCAGCCACCTGATTTTAAGTGAATAAGGGTAATCAGATGGGGCTTACAGTCTTTAAAGTGGGACATGCATCAAACGTGTTTGCACACACATTTGAACACACAAAGAGATTTTTTTAAATTGTTTTGCAAACAAGGCTGGTCCTTTCTCAACTCCTCATCACTACACACAGCATTCAAAAAATTTTTATAAAAGCTTCTTTTTTGTTCTACTGGGGCATTTCAACCAAACACATAAATTTCACAGAAATAGTTGCTATAGAAATGCAAAGGGGATAAACAAGAATGAATTATGCAATCAAAAATCGCAACTGAAGTAGGGCAGTGGCAAGGTTTATGTTTAATAATGCTGACTGTATTTATTCTTGACTTTATATATACTCCAAATTGAATGTTCTGAGTCTTAAATTGGAAGGTCCTTTACAACTCAAAATAACACATCTTAATGAAAATATTTTAGCAGGCATTCCAGATTAGGAAATCAGTACACGCCAAGCCAAAAATAGTTAAATTTAATGAATAATGAATTCAAGTGATGCCAATTACTTCCCTTTATTTCACACAAAATGGTCTTTATACGAAATGAAAGAAAGAGGTTTCCTACACGAGTTTTGCAGACACCTTGGCTCTGAAGAATAAATGCTTCTTCAGGTTTCTACAGGTCTTTCACTTATTTTGTTAAGGAGCTTATTTTGAAATAGTGCTCTATAGCAGCACTTAAGGTTTTCCATTAGGTTTACTGAAGAAAAAAAAATCATAAGTTAAATCTCCTAAAAAAAATTTTCTCTCCATTTTTGACTTGTTTAGGGATTGTACTTAAAATGCTGAATTACTAACAAGGCATCTGGTAAATGTGACTGTGGTTATTAAGCTCTTGTAGCCTTTGATCTTGCTAATTAACTTTTATTAAACTTTAGAGGGAAAAAGTTCTATCAGTCATCTTAGACACAGTTTTAGGAAAAAAGTTAGTTTAGCAGACTGATACAACCTGTGTTCTAAAGCCAAAATAATCCCATTTAAAATGTGTAACAGTGACACACCCATTCGTATTATAAAATTTAACTCCTAGTTACTAATAAAATCAATATAATCAGCTTAAGAAAAAGCAAGCAGGGAGGGGAGGAATGGGAGGGGAATCATCTCAGAAAATTAGCCTACACCTCTCTCTCTCTGAAAATATTAACCTAAACAATTTGTGTAAGCCTTCTATTTTACACTGCTTTAGCAATATGATAATGAAAATTATATCTGAATCAGCATTTTACTTAAGTGCACTTTTCAGAACCTCTTTGGAAGAGTGGAGGAGAATGGGTTGTGGTCTTAGATAGGCAAGAATTCAAAGCCAAGCTCCAACAGGTACTGTGGACCTTGGCCATGATTTAACACCTTCAGTTTGTTTATTCATCCATAAAATCATAAGGCATTTATTCTAAAATAATCTGACTTTTACAACAAAGCACCATTAAAATTATCCTGATGAAGGTCACCAGTATCCTCTTAAGTTTAAAACCTTATGTAGCTCTTAGTAGTTCTCTTTGTAGTATTTGACTCTACCATTTAAATAACTCTTTGGACTGTTTTCTTCAAAATGGCCTACCCTTTTTCTGCCATTTTTCCTCCTTTCTGGGAGTGTATTATTCTCTTTTATGCACTCTACTCTGTTAATTAGATGACCTCTGTACTCTTCACCTGGCTTAATAGTCTTCCCAGCAAATTCCATTCACCACTGCTCCTTCCCATGACTTCACCCCTCACCTGTACCCTGATGATTGCCTTGTATGTGCCTCCTTTCCTGACCTCTGCCCCAGGCTCTTTGCCTCCATATTACTACTGCCTATTAGACAACTTCACTGGATTGTTCTATTGGTACCATTCAAAACTTCGACCCAGCGGGATACAGAGAGCTAGAACTCACCCCGGGCTCCTTGCTCTCAGTTCTGCTCACATCTCCTTAGTCTCCAGAAGCTTCTTGATTCAACCTCTTCACTATGTATTCTTTATTCTGCCAATGCCTCAGCTTTCTCATATTTTTATTTTTTTAAAGATTAATTAATTTATATTTATTTATATTTATTTTTATGTATTTATTTATTGACACAGAGAGACACAGAGAGAGGCAGAGACACAGGCAGAGGGAGAAGGAAGCTCCATGCAGGGAGCCTGATGCAGGACTCGATCTGGGACCCCAGGACCACACCCTGGGCTGAAGGCAGACGCTCCACCACTGAGCCACCCAGGCATCCCAGTTTTCTCATATTTAGATCAATGGAATAGCCTCTACTTTCTCCAGGTAGTCTAAATTCTGTAACAGAGAACATTTGTAACAAGCATTGTAACAAAAATGTCTGGCTTAGCACAATAAAGTTTTTTTTCTTGCTCATGTCACAATCCAGTACAAGATATAGGGGAGAATTCTGCACTATATTTAGGTAACCAGGATTCCTCCATCCAGTGGCCACAACACCAACTCCTCATGGCTTAGAGTCCCCACTCAGATCCCTGTACCTGGCAGGCAGGTGAGAGAGAGAGAGAGAGAGAGTTAGTTAGTTAGTTAGTTTATTTTGGGCCTGGTCTATGTACAATGCTGGATTCATGGACAGAATAAATGCAATTAAAACTTCCATTCCAAAAGGGGAATAATGGGATATACATAGTGTTCATTGGTCTATTGCAATTCTGAAATCCTGCTTGGCAAGTCTTATTAAAGCCCCTATCCTGGGGAGAAGGTGAGTTATTTAATTGAAATTTAATTCTGCTACTTGGGAATAATTCTCTTTTCCTCTTTCCTCCTTGGACCTCAACTTTTAGGAGTTCTTATTATCTATTTACTTCCTTTGGTCACAGCTGAAATGAGTGTTACCAAAAGACTGAGATCCAAAATGCGATTTTACAGCTCAGCCAATGAGTTTTTCAGTCTGACATCTTGGACTTCTTGACAACACAATTTTCTTCAAAAACTTGCTAGGCTTCTGTTGTATTCGCTTCCATCTAGAATTCTTGGGTCTATTTCTCCCCTCCCTCTCCTGAACAGCTACTTTTATTATGGTTTCATATTGGAAGGCTTCACTCTTAATATGCCCTTTGACATAAAACTAAATCACGCTGTCCAACTAAAAAGTTTGACTGACTCTTGTGGCTCCATTTGGGATCTGGAAGCAGTTGGCTTCCCAACCACTTTTCATCCCAAGTCTTTGGGCTCTCTATTGTTTCATAGTCAGCTTGAAAACTATCCAACTCTGAGCACATCTCTCTCTCAAAACACCTTACCAAAGAAGCCAACACACAGATTCTTTTTAAAACATCTCCTAAAATAATGGTTCTCAAAGTGTGGTCTGCACATACCTAGGGACCCCAAAGATTCTTTTAGTGGATCATAAGGTCAAAAATACTTTTGTAAAAACACTAGAAGGTCATTTGCCTTTTCATGGTATTGACAACACTTGCACCAATGCTGCAACAAGCAGTGGTGGGTAAACTGCCAATGCCTTAGCCCAAATCAAGGCACTATCACCAAACTGCATCACTGTACTATATCTTTAAACTTTGTGTCATATTTATTGCCATATATTCACTTCTTTAAAAAAAAAGCCACTTCCCACTTAAGAATGCACTTGCTGAAATGGGAAAAATTATTTATTTTATTAAATCTCAACCATAGAGCACAAATCTTTTAAATATTCTGTGGGATCAAAAGGAAAGAACACGTAAAGCACTTCTGCTACATAACCAAAATACAATGGTTGTCTTGAGGAAAAGCAATATGCGATTGTTTGAGTTGCAAACTGAACTCATCTCTTTTTCATGGAACACCATTTTTACTCCAGGGAACAAGTGATAAACAAAATATGGTTATTCAGACTTGGGTATTTGGCAGTCATTTTCTTGAAAATAAATGAAGTGAGCCTGTCACTTGAAGGCGAACAACCTGACAGTATTTGTTGCCAATGATAAAACTCAAGCTTTCAAGTAAAAATTAGAATTTTGGAAAAATTGTAGCTGCCACCATGCGCCTGACAACTTCTGAATCTTGAAAGACTTTTCTGAAGAGATCAGTACTGATATTAACAAATGTTATTTTTAGAAATATTATATAACGAAGGGTGCCAATAGTATAAATCAAGGAACCAATATTTTCAAAGTAACCAATATAAGATATTATAAAATCATGCATAGGTAAAAGATCCCTTTAAAGTGTAAATAAGCCAATAGATTTTAATGTAATAGTCTGTGAAAAGTTCCTTGATATGGTTTTAGATTCCACATTGCAATCAACTTAAATTATCCCTTGCTGATTGGATAAACTCTCCATAATTATTTGAAAAGGCTATTAAAATAGTCCTTCAAAAGGAGATTGGCCTTCTAACAAGAAACACCTCCACATCTGTGACAGGCCAGATTTTCCTCATTTACTTCAACTAAAACAACATATAATGACAGAGCAAATGAAAAAGCAAATGAGAATCTCTATGCCTATTAAGCTGGACAGTATAAAGTTTTGCAGAAAATGTGAAACAATGCTATTCTTTAATAAATTTTTTTGAAAATACAATAACAATACATTGCTTTTGTTAACATAGTGGATTTATGGTTCTTTTCAGTACATTAGTATCTAACTTCTCAGTTTTGATATTATTGTAATTTTTGCTAAATATAACCCATAAACAGAAGCTTTTGGTGATCCTCAGTAGTTTTTAAAAGGTAAATGAGCCCCAAGAAGACAGTTTTTGATAATCACTCTCCTAGAGAAGGGATCAGCAAACAACGGCCCACAAATAAAATCCAGCTACTTTGCCTGTTTTGTAAATAAAGTTTTATTGGAACATAGCCATATATATTTGCTTACATATTGTCATGGCTGCTTTTATGCTATAATAGCAGAGTTGAAAACTTGTAACAAAGATGATATTGCCCTCAAAGTCCAAAATACTATTTGTGACTTTCGAGAAAAACAATCACTGATCTCTGCCTTAAGCTTTGGTTCTCAAGCTTGGCTGCGTATCAGAACTACCTGGAAAACTGTTAAAATAATACTAATGACCTTCTGCTTCTCCAACACATATACACAGAGCAATTAAATTAGAATCTCTGGGAGTGTGGACTGAGCCTGGATAGTTTTTACAATTCTCCAAATGATTCTAATATGTAGCCAGGACTTAAGAATCACTGTCCCAAAAAAAAAAAAAAAGAATCACTGTCCCAAAGCTGTCAGATGTTTAAGCATAAATCATGCCTGTTTCCAGACAACAACATCCAAAGTTTTTCCCATTCATAACATGGGTTACTATATTTGAACCCCCTAATATTAGTGTTCACCAGTGGGCAGTGAGGACCCTAAGTCAGTGCCACATTTGTTGTTACAGCTGCACCCCACTGTAAGAACAAATTTCAGTATTAGTTAGGATAGGCTATCTGCTGTAGCAAACACTTCTCAAATTTCAGAGACTAACATAATAAAGGTTTATTTCTTATGCAACTGATGGTGCAATGTGCTTTGGTAGGTGTCTCTGCTCCAAGAAGGAATCCAGCTGCTTCTACTTAGAGACCCTACCATTCCTCCAGGCCTCTGAATACACCTCTAGATCCCTCCACATCCAGCCAGCCAGCCAGCAAGGAGAAAAAGAGCATGGAGAATTGAGTGAGAGGTGTTTTATGGGCCAGGCCTGAAGAAAGCATACATAACTCCTCTTGGCCAGAACTTAGTCTTCCCCATCACAATTAAGTGCAAAGAAGGCGCAAAATGTAGCCAAGCTTTCTGCCAAAGAGGATAAGAAAAACCATTTTTGGTGAACTAGCTGTCACAATCCCCTCCCTCACTAGTCTTCTATTTCTAGTGCTATGATGTGCCTTCAGGCCCCTTATTATAGGTAGAATGGCCTATTTCCCAGAACCTGTGAATATAATATCTTACAGGGCAAAAAGGATTTTTGCAGATGTGATTAAGGTCAAGGACCCTGACTGACAAGGAGAGAGTAGCTTGGATCATCTAGGTAGGCTCAATATAATCACCTATATGAGCCCTTAAAAATGGACAGTCCTATCCCATATGAGCCCTTTCTAAACTGTAATAAGGGAAAAATCCCAAGATTCAAGAGATAACAATGTAGCTGCAGAAAGAAAGAGGAAAGGGCCATGAGCCAAGAATGTAGGCAGCCTCTAGAAGCTGAGAAGGGCAAAGAAACGGATTCTCCTCTAGAGCCTCCAGAGAAGAGGAAAGCCTGCCAACACTTTGATTTTAGTCCAGTGAGACCCATGTCAGACTTCTGACCCAAAGAACTAGAACACAATAAACTTGTGTAGTTTTAAGCTACAAAATTTGTGGTAATTTGTTATAGCAGCAATAGAAAAATGGCATGCCATTCAATGTCTGTGTGATCTAATTCTGAACAACCTGCATAACATCATCTGACATTTTTTCTGCCAGAAAAAAAAATAAAAAGCCTTAAGAATCTTAATACAATGTACTAACGCCTATTCCATTGTATTCCATAGCCTTTTTAAGAACATCACTGGTCACGGTGTGAAATGGTTGGTTCTGCTCTCCCTACCCCTTTGTCTACCTGGAAAAACTTCTACTTCAAGAGTTATTTCAAATATCACTCCAGAAAATAAGTCCACCAGTCCTTCTAGACTCCCTCCTTTATTTTTTGCTGCAGATCTGATACATCCAATTTAGCACTTATCTCACTGACTTGCATCTGCCCCTTTCCCTGCTTTTAACAGAGTCTGAAATTCCTGGCAAATTGACTTTCAGATAAGGCTGAGAGTTTGTGCTTTCATTCGTTCATTCTCTGAAAAATAGTGCTTCATGACACACAATACTTCTCCAGAACTGTGGGAAGACTGATAGTTCCACAAAAACCCCAAAATAGGAAAACCAGAGAAGCTTCTAAACCTTTTCTGCAGCATCTTTCCCAGGATGGATCTCCCATTCATTTCAAAGAGCATCTTTCCTGAAGAAAGAGAAAACAGGAAAGAACTCTGAGAAGCCTACATAATGACAATCATACCGAATAGGACTACCATGAAACTGAGATTCTGCAGATTCTTTTAGTGAACTTCTCTAATTTACTAGAAATTCATAAAGGTATATAGTACTTCTAATTTCAACTTATACCTGTAGCAGATAACCCATCAATGAGCTCTGTATGAACCATTTCATTTGGATGGATTTATTTCATCTGCCTATTTAAGAACGAGCAGGAAAAAAAAATCAGACTTTCACAAACATTTTGAGTGCAGAATATTAAAGCATGTTGTGGAAGTATTTTGTTGTAGTTTAAGTTTTTCTTGAAAAAGAAAGACACTGTTCTGCTTCATGCCCAGACACATTTTCCTGGTAGAGTCAGGCACTCCATCCAAGATTCACATTCTGTTTAATTAAGTGGACAAGGATCTTCCTCATCAATTATTCAATTTCCTTGCATCTGGATATTTTATGTTTGCCACAATGAACATTAATATATTTTACTCAGTAATATATCTGTAATGTATGAATTGTGACTTTCTAAATAATTTAACATTTATAGAGAATATTTGATAAATTACTGTCACTATCTCAAAGCCATTCTGCAGATCCAAATTCTAGTGGACTTTCAACCATCTCTTGAACTATTTTGTACCTACTATGTGTAAATAGAGATAAGAAACACCTGTGTAATAATTACCAGTTAGTGGATTGAGTCAAATTTATTCTGACCATAAACACATAATTTAATATGAGTCCTAAATATCAATACAGCAAATTGCCCTGAACCTTTTCCCCTACCTTTTATTAAGACCTCTCATTCAGAACCTAGCAGACATTGAATTCCTACTGGCCCCTGTGGCTTAGTTTTCTTGCCCACTAAATATTAATGGTAATTAGCTATTGTCCTCTTCCTCAGCTCTCAACGCATCATTAGTTTTCCAGTGGGCATTGATTCTGTCCTATGGGGTCTAACCTGCTAACCACAGTGGTACAGAGTAACCAGGGAATTATCCCCCTAGGAGGACAAGAGTTCTTTCTACCCCTCAGTCAGTGATCATTAAAACCAACCAATACATTGTTAAGCTTAACAAATCACAATGGCTGTAGGGACCCATTTCTGGAAACACAAAAATTGCAATGGTGAAGTCACAATTATCCAGCAATTAGGTTTACAACTATATTCACCTTTCAATAATAAAGTCAACAAAAATGTGCCCACACTTCTTTCTGCTGAACTTAATCTGGAAATTTTCTAAAGCCTTCATTTTTATGTAGGTTTCTGGAACCGAGGAAGCAAATGCATCTGAATGAAGTAATGACAAATTTTATGAAGCAGAAAAAACTTTTTCCACCTAACATAGCCTTATTTTTTAAAAAAAAATGGAGGTATTTCCAAGTTATATTTCCAAATGTAATATGCTCTGAGCCATCATAAAAATTTGGCTGCCAGTAGAGTATCTAGTTTAGTAAATAGGAACATGGATACCTAATGTTTTAGGAATGCTTTCAAATATAGGTAACAAACAGCCTAACTAGAGTAACTTTTCTTTTTCAAATTAGGGAGTATTTTTCCCCCACAGTGAGAAATTCAATTACCAGTGCTAGATTGGTTCAGCAGATCAATCATGCCAGAGACTGAGATTTCCTTGACCTTCCTTCATTGTTACAAAAAGACTGCTGCAGCTTCTATAAATATATCCCCTTTCCACCGAGCAGGAGGATGGGACAGCAAAAAGGGATGGTGCCATTATCTGTGACATCCTGTTTTAACAGAAAGCTCCCGGAACACATTTGTATGTCTTTGGCCAGATTTCTGTCCTAGAGTCACTGCTGGTCTAAAAAGTGGCAATAGAGAAGGTGCACAGATAGGAAAAGCAGCTCCTTACATCCAGAAATTGGCCTAACACCTATAGCTAGGCCTTAATGTTAAGAGCTGGTGTAGCACTCACAATAGGCCCTGGTATTCTGCAGTTGATCCTAAACAAGCTTCCAAAGCACAATCGGTGACTGTGATGAAGAAAAACAAGACTATTCCATAACTTCTTTAAGCACAGAAACAAGGCCATTGTGCAAACCACACGAATAGCAAACATCCCCAGATCCGGGCTAATATGGGGATCTCTGCTCCTTTCCCAATGATGGCTCTAGCCTCACTTATTGTTCCTACCTTATAGACAAGATTTCTTTAAATGTCCAGTCTTAGAGGCTCAGTTGGGTAAGCTGACTCAGGTCAGCTGACTCAGGTCATAATCTCAGGGTCCTTGGATTGAGCCCTGTATGGGGCTCTGTACTCTGCATGGAGTCTGCTTCTCTCCCTCTCCCTCTCCCTCTCCTTCCACCCTTCCCCATGCTTTCTCTTGCTCAAATAAATTTTTTGAAAATGTCCAATCATAGAATTATCCCCAACTACTAATAACATCCAAATGAGGACAAAACCACTTCCTTAAACCATCCCCCCAAATCATTTCATGTCAGTCTTGATTCTATGATAATCCTTTCAAAAACTGCTGAAATGCCCCCACATTTCCTAAGGAAGCTCTCATCTCCTTCCTTGAACCTAATTATAAAGTCACCTTGTCCAACCATAGGTGTGTTCCTGGTGGTCTTTCCCTGGACATCACTGAAAGAAGCTTGGATCAACCAAACAAGTGTATTCAGGACACCTTTATTTCATTCTAGCATATTTTTTATTTATTTATTTATTTATTTATTTATTTATTTATTTATTTATTTGAGAGAGAGAGAGGGAGAAAGAGAGGCAGAGACACAGGGGAAGGGAGAAGCAGGCTCCATGCTGGGAGCCTGAAGTGGGACTCAATCCCAGGACTCCAGGACCATGCCCTGAGCCAAAGGCAGGTGCTAAACCTCTGAGCCACCCAGGGATCCCCTCATTCTAGTATATTTTTAATTAAAAGGCTATACCTTGATATGCTATGCTTCAAGATCCTTAATTAGGAAAGGGACCTGGGATACAGTGAATTGAGCATAGGATGAATAATCAAGAGATAAAGACTCTAGTCTGTTCTGTCCGGTTATTTAGTTAAGTGACTCCAGGTAAGTCACTAAAGGACAGGACAGGACCTGACCTCACAACAGTCAAGTGAACCAGTTAACATTAACCATATTTGAGAAATGGCAAAACCAAAGTTCCAAGAGGTTGAATACCTTTTCCTATTTACTTTTGGTAAGTGATAGAACCAGGATTTGAGCATGGGTTTTGTTTTTTAATATTTATTTATTCATGAAAGACAGAGAGAAAGGCAGAGACACAGGCAAAGTGAGAAGCAGGCTCCCGTGGGGAGCCTGATGCGGGACTCAATCCCAGGATCCCAGAATCACAACCTGAGCCGAAGGCAGATGCTCAACCACTGAGCCACCCAGATTCCCCTGAACATAGGTTTTTAACTCTAAAGTCTAGAAGTTCTCCATGACACCAAATCACTTCACCAAGTTTTACCTTCTTCCTCTGTGAACCAACCAAATTGTTTAATTAAAACTTTAAGGCCCTTTCTATTCACCATTCTGGGACTTTGATGAATCTAATATTTACATTTCTTTTTTTTTTTTTTCAAAGACTTATCCATTTATTCATGAGACAAGGAAATAGAGAGAGAGAGGCAGAGACTTAGGCAGAGGGAGAAGTAGGCTCCCCACAGGGAGCCCAGTGCGGGACTTGATCCCAGAACTGGGGTTCACGCCCTGAAGCCAAAGGCAGACACCCAACTGCTGAGCTGCCCAGGTGTCCCTACATTTATTCTTTTTTAATCCCACCTGATCTGTAGGTGAAAGGTACAAGAAATAATGTGAGGTGATGTAGGTTTATGGAGTTATGAATTTGAGCAAGCCCTATTCTAAAGGGTGTAAATCATAAATTTGATCTACCATTTGGACATCCAAGTCAAATCAATTTTCAGTTCCTTGTAAGCTAAAATAGGATTACTTCACTTAAGGAACTATGTGAGAGCCAATACAAAGTGGGGCTGAGAACAGCAAAGCAGGAAATGATAAAAGGAAAGCAAATAAGCATGTTCCTCTTTTATATTCAAATAACTTTAGCACTTTAACATTTGTATATTCATGTGACATACCTTTACAAACCAGTAATAGACCAATATAAGAAAATACAATCACACAATTGAATAAGGACAAATGTAAAACCATGTGCATTTTAGTATTACTGATTTAATAAAAAAAATTTTAGGGGCAGCCCGGGTGGCTCAGCGGATTGGTGCCACCTTTGACCCAGGGCGTGGTCCTGGAGTCCTGGGATCGAGTCCCACGTCGGGCTCCCCGCATGGAGCCTGCTTCTCCCTCTGCCTGTGTCTCTGTCTCTGCCTCTCTTTCTCTCTCTCTCTCTGTCTCATAAATAAATAAAATCTTTTTAAAAAATTTTAGGAGAATTTCTCAACAGTTGAGGCTTTGGGGAAATACACACTGAAAGACTAGAAAAAGGAATGTCCCTTGTAACTTGCTTTTGGAAGGTAATTTGCGATATATATATCCAACACTTATTTTTATGTATCACCTTTGATCCATAATTTCCTTCTAAACAAGAACCAGAGATATGTGCAAAGAATTAGCCACAAAAATGTTTGTGGAAGTACTATCTATATAATTAATGAAAATTAGTAAAAAGTTAAAAGGTTAATGATAGAAGATTAAATAAATTGAAGTTTATTCATGCAGTGGAAGTCTTTGGATATTAAAAATATAAAGAAGAAGTGATATAGACAGATGTTCAAAACACATTGCCAAGTTGATAAATGTAAATTACAAATGTATACACATCTACTTAAAGCAAAAACACAATCACACAAGAGTGGTCATGGACTAAGTAGTTATGTACTCCAAAACTCATCTGTTAAAATCAAACTCTCAATGTGATGGTATTTAGGAGGTAATCAGGTCCTGGGGGCTGAGTCTTCATGAATGGGATTTAAGGCCCTTTTAGAAGAGGTCAGAGGGCTAGTTCACTCTCTTTCCCCCATGTGAAGATACAATGAGAAATCAGCATTCGGCAATCCAGAAGGGAGCCCTCACCAGAACCCAACCACACTGGCACCTTGATCTTGGAATTCCAGCCTTCAGAACTATGAAAGATAAACTTCCATTGTCTACAAACCACCTGGTCATTGGTGCTTTTTATACAAGCCAAAACTGAGTAAAGGGTACACATGCATTTTTTTAAAAGACTCAAATATACCCAGGAATTATCTCTGACTGATGCGATTATAGGTGATTTTGTCTTCTTTTTATTTCTCCACAACTTTCCAGATTTTCTACCAGGAATATATATGATTTTATAACAATTTTTAAAATCAATTATTGAAACAAATCCTTATATTAACAAAAATATACCATTCAGATGGTAGCTACACTTGTGAGCATAGCTTAACACAGAGAAATTGAATCACAATGTTGTACACCTAAAACTAATGTAACATTATATGTCAACTATACTAAAAAAGCATTTCTTTAAATATACTGTTCAGTATGTCAAATGCCATATTCACTCGTCCTTTAAAAAAAAAAAAAAAAAAAGATAAAAGACAAGAGCCCTTACCACACCATGGCCATCAGACACCAGAGACACCAAGCCAAAGGCCATCTGTGTTCTAAGAAAAAAAACACCCTTATCCCAAGAAGGTTTTTCAAATAATTGTATTAATTCTCTGCTTTCTAACTTGGAAATCTAGTTTGAAAGAAATAATGTGTGTGAACTTAAATTTTTAAAAAGCAAAATTATTAAAATAAGTGTTATTTTGTAATATTTTCCATTGTGGTATTAGCCACGTTGACTCTGGAGTTATAAAAACAATTTGTTTTTATAACATAAAAACAAATAATATAATTTGTTTACTTGGAATATTCGCTTCAACAAATATTGCATTTCTTTTTTTTTTTTTTTTTAAAGCCAATCCAATGTTGCAAACCAACAATTGTGCAATGACATTTGGAGAGAGATTGTATCACAGCAGAAGCTTGTATTTAGTTATTTTTCCTTTGGCATTTTTCCTTTTAACAGAAGACTTTTAAAAACCAAAAAGTGCATGCCTTATTTAACAGCTACATTAATGGTATCAATTTAAACCCTACTAAAATGCAAAGTTGAAGAATTAGTTTGTCTCCATAGAAAATAGTACAATAGCTACCTTGTATTTGTGGCCTGTTATTTAGGTTCTTAAATAACCACTATTTTATTTCACCCTCACAGCAACCCTGTAAAGGAGATAAGATTATTTCTATTTTACAGATGAAGAAATTGAGGCACAGAAAGTTTTGAATAAATAACTTGAGCAAAATCATACAGCCAAAATGAGGAGAACCAGGATTTGAGCTCAAGTCTCTGATTTTAGTCTTATGTTCTGCTTACTATGTAAGTTGTTCACTGTGTACTGCATTCCCTTGGGATTACATTGGATAATGTAACTATTTTTCTCATTTGGAAAGGTGCCTGGGTGGCTCTGTCCATTAAATATCCAACTCTTGATTTCAGCTCAGGTCATGGTCTCAGGTCCTGGGATCCAGCCCCACTTTAGGCTCCACACTCAGTGGGGCAGTGGTGTCTACTTAAAGATTCTCTCTCCCTCTCTGTTTGCCCCTCACTCTGCTTGTGTTCTCTCTTAAAAAAAAAAAAATGATGCCACACTAATGCTTCTGTCTGTAGTTTGACTTTTTTTCTTGTGAAAAAGATACGCTGTGAAACAAATACCAGAGATTACCCATGGGAGATGAGTTGCCTTAGGAACCCGTGTGTAGTTTGAAGGCTCCTAAGGAAAGACTTCTGATGGCCAAGTGGACTTCTCAGGGTTGAAAAAATGGATGTGGTTGTAGGTCATACTGGACAGAGAGTGGACCAATCTTATGCTAGGAACTTGTAGGAGCTAGAGTCCTTTAAAAGAAAATTGATATGGGGAGTCAAGTTGCTGGGTGCTAGGAACTATAAACCTTGGACTCCAAAGAGAAGCAACCTGGAATGAAAGTAATACTCAACCACCTCATGGGCCCAGGCCACGAACAAGGGCAACAAGATTAACACACTTCTGCAGTGTCAACAAAAGGTGGTCATCTGAAGAGAGATGATCAGTTTACAGAACCACAGGGGTACAGCAGGAAAAATGACAGCAGGAATCCCCACAGATGGATTTAACACCAGGGCTCTCCTGCTTAGGTGTGGAAATCTAATGGACTCCTCCTTGGAGAGGAGAGAACCTTAACTGAGATACTAAATCAGCATATGGATACTTGATCCTCTTTAGGCTTAATTTGGAGAAATAAGAGGTCCAAGAGGTCCATGACTCCACATGGCCATTACTTCTCCATGCCTTTCTTCTAAGTTAGCTGCAATGGGCATGCATTATTATTTTTAAATTTAACATTACTCAAAATCATTAGCGTGACAAATTATATTAATTAGATGTATATTATCTTACACATTGGTTTAGTGATTAAAGAATATAATGTTGGTTTAAAGAAAGCACATTAGTACTTTCAAGCCACAAAGCTATCATACAGAAAATTTTACCTCAATGTGCTAGAAGATCTGAAATGTTACTAGAACATATAGTAAAGTAGACAGGTGAAAAGCTCTTAAAGGTTGTTTGAGGACATACTGATCCTGATAATGTCACACATTCCCTTCTCTCCTACAGGAAAGGTTTAGGCAGGGAGAATGTAAATATTTTGTTTATTAAATGTCAGGACCCGTTTTAAGTATCACTGAAGATTTCTTAGTGAGAACAGTAATAACAAAAACCTCCCTTCTCTTTCCTTGTGTCACTTTGGAGATACAGCTCATTCATCCTGTGCCAAAGAGAGGGCTTTTGGGTTTTGTTGTTGTTGTTGTTGTTGTTGTTGTTTTTAAATAAATAAATAAAATTCTTGTCAATCTTCTTATGTAGGTTGGTCATGCCAGAATCCAGATGAAATCTATCTAGATAGCTTTTAAATTTCTCTTTACTTTGTATACTCCCTATAGAAAGGCCAGGTTTTACTCCACTCGAAAAATATATTGCCATTGACTGATTACAGTTATGTGAAATAACCCATGGGAAATTTAAACACATACACCCACACAGAGCTTGCACTTAGAGTGTCCTAAATAGTATATCCAATTGTACTTTGACTTCCTTAAAACCATCTAATATTTTAACCTCTTTTATATAAAAAATATTTTGATAACAATATGTATGAATTACTTTAGAAAAGGAAAATATAATGTTACTATGATTAAGAGAATTCTTCTATGATAAAGTAGCATTAAAATTTACTACTTATTTCTTTACTTCTATTTTAATTGCATTTAACTGGACCTTTCTGTTTATAAACTAACACACTGGGAGGAAATAGAAATAGCCAATCCTTTATTCTAACAATGCAAGCTTTCAAGGTCTATGGTAAACTGCTTGTCGGGTGCTGAATCCCAGTAGCAAAAATCAATCAAAACCGAAACACTTCAGCTAGACTTTATAAAATCAGAATTTCCTGAAAGATCCTCATTGCTTTTTTTAATTTAAACTCTTCCACCTCACCTACCATCCACTGCCACCCATCGTGGTTGTAGATAACAGTGGAGCTGCAATTTAAAGTCAAAAATTAATGTATTACAAAGGATTTGAGAGGAAAGCATTGGAACTAGTCAGACAACTTTCTGTGATGAAAACCCACAACTAAGAAAATTAAACTTCCTATAATTTTGTAAATTATAGCAGGAATACCTGTAATTACCCACATAAATGAGGACAAAAAATTTGCCCTTAAGGGTTGGATTACATTTGAAGGGAGGCTGCCTTGTTTGCTATGCTCAAGAAAGAAGGCATGTTGACACACAGGAGAATAATAGCTAACGCGCTTTGGATAGCACTGAGAAAAAGGGATTTTAAAGAAACCTGATAAACAGGACACGGCTCTTTTCTATAAGGAGATTCAGCAAGCCTAACAAAACAAGCAGGCACCTGTGATAGCCAAAACTATCCCTACATCTACACACACACACACACACACACACACACACACACACCACGTTTTCAGCTAGCTCCACCAACACAACATGAACTGGCAGATTGTAATCTAGACTGAATCCAGATCTGGTGTTTGTTTTTCTTTTTGGATCTTCCTGCCACTGTAAATCAAGCCTGATGCCCCTCAAACAGGACAGAACTCTATATGCTCAGGAAGCCACAGAATTTCTGTTCCTGGGTGACTGGCAAAGTCTCCAAATGTTAGTCCCACACCAAAAAAACAAACAAACAAACAACAACAAAAACAACTCATCACTTTAGTCCTGCTAAATTAAACATAGAAGATTATGGGAATAATGCATGCCATTTTCATTATCAGTCATCTAAAATTCATAGCTTTGCTACTGAAGAGATATTTGAAGACACACAAGCTTAAAGTTAGGAATATTATGTCAAGCAATTTGGAGAATCCCACTACTCATGTTATTTTCCCCCCTCCATGTATAGTTCACATTCATCATTCCAGATAGAAGCTTCCACCAGCACATTATGAAATCCTAATATAAGACTTTCCACCTATAAGGAAGGTATTTCTCCTTAACTTTACCCAACACATGAAGTGCAGGGAGCAAAGTTCCTCTGTAACACTTCATTTCTAAGAAGGCCCTTTCTACCACCCTTCCCACAGAGTAAGCATTGATCCTGTTGCAGAGTTTTGACACTTACCTACTTAAATACAAAGGTGGTTTGAAAATTCTTTGCTAGGTTTGTTATGTAATTCTAATGTGCCAACACCCTTCATAAACAATCCAGTGCCCTTACAAACAAAGTAGCTTACTTAGCCTCGCCAAAAACCTGTGGGAAGGATCACCAAATGAAGCTATTCTCTGCATAGCTCCATTAAAACCAGTCACAAAATAAAGAACACATAAACGTTCTTTCACAGTCAAACATTATTCTTCATCGCCTAGACTACATTCTGCAATCCAGTTGAATGCTTTCTGAAACCACATGTCAATACAACAATGTTATATTGTTTTTAGTTCATCAACTAGTACCTAAAAGCTTGTAGTATTGAAAATATATTGAGTCAAAAGTGGTAAGACATAATGACCAATTCCAGCTCCACAGCATAAGCCTCCCAATGTTTGGTTTTCTTTTTTTCTTAAATATTGTTTAATTCTAGAGTTTAAGCAGTTCTTAAAAACATCAACCCAAAAAAAGAGATGCAAGCTATCTAGGAAGGAAAGGTGGCCAGAGGGAAGAAGAACCATCTACTTGGGTCCTCCTCCACAGCGCTAAAGGCTCTGTGATTTTATCCTCTCTGCGTGCATCTCTAACCAACCAGCTACAGTCCTCAGTAGTTCATTATTCATAGAAACACATCAATGTTAACAATGTTAACAATTTTTAAACAATCCACAGAAAACTGAAAGGAGCAAACTGTAAACTGTTTTACTATGGAAACAAAAGGTATATAACACTAAAGATCTTAATATAAGAAATATACACACAACTTAGATATGCAGGGGTTTTGAGGTGACCTACAGAATTCATCAAGAGCTACAATCTTTACGGCCAGATCCTTCTATGATTGCTCCAAAAATGTACATTCTGGACCTATGCTGCATTAGCTTGCCCCCAACTATTAAAGTTCCTAATTTCCTTTTTTTTTTTTTTTTTAAGGTTCTTGATTTCCAATGAACATAGAATAATCTATGTTAGACTGACGGTATAGGAATCCTACTAAAATGCTTTTGGATGGCCTTTTAAGGTCAGTTAGAAATCACTAGATGTTTTTAATTACATTGTCACCAGTACTTATATCTCTGTTTATCTGTCATTGCCTCAAGCCTTAGTTCCTGTTGATTAAATCTGTCTTTGAAACAGTTACATAATTTTGCTTCAAGATATGAAATGGCCATAGGGACTCTACTTCCTGGTTAACCTGTGTTAATGAATCACCACAGTTTCATATTTTCCCATACGAGAGGAACATGGTATAACAGAAACAAGTTAAGGCATAATGATCTCCCCCCACCTTTTTCCTGCACAAGTCTCTAAATACTCTACTTGTATATCCCTGTATCCTTTCATTCATAATTAAGGAAACCATTATAGATTTTAGCTTTAAAAAAAAAAAAAAGATTTTTTTGCTTATTTGACAGAGAAAGAAATTGAGTGCAGGAACACACAAGCAGGGGGAGTAGCAAAGGGAGAGGAAGAAGCAGCTCTCCACTGAGCAGGGTGCCTGACGTGGGACTCGATCCCATGACCCCAGGATCATGACTTGAGCCGAAGGCAAACGCTTAACCAACTGAGACACCCAGGCACTCCTGGTTTTAGCTTAAAAAAAAAAAAAAATGCAAAAAAAAAAAAAAAAATGCCAACAGTGGTCACATTTCTTACAAAGACCTAGAACTTATTAAAAACTCATTAAAATTTAAAAAAAAAGAACCAATTCTCTAAAAGGTCAAAGCTTTAGCTAATTTACATAATCACTAAAAATTTTCACTAAGTGATAATATAAAAGATAGAAGCCATCTTACCACTAAATCTGTCATTCCCATGCCATACACATACATATTCTCTAAGTAGGAAACTACCTGGCTAAACTCTCAGATTTCTTTTGTAACATTTCAAAGTATTTTTCCAAAATAGTATAGATCATGGTCTCTTAGACCTCATATCTGCCATATAAATACCATTATCGGTATTTAATGGTAAGTTAAATACATAGGCAAATTCTGTATATACAGATAGCATTCCAGAAGCATCCCATTGTTATTTTCATGTCCTATTTAGATACAAGATACTGAGTATGTATGTGTTGACAGAGTATTCGCAAACCCTCTTAAGGGCAGGCTGTCCAAACGTTGGAGGAAAAACAGCCCACCAGTCACTTGTCACCGTCCGGTGGTAGGAAACGCTTTCATCTCCCTCCCTCAAATCTTCATGGAATTCTGAAGCCATATAGAATGCTCCAGGATAAATCTGCTTTCTGGTGGATAAATAATAGGCCTATCTTTTCTTACATTGGTCTTACTTACTTTGCTAACTAGGTTGCAAAAATCTTCTGGAAGTCCTATTTGACGAGTGTTTCTTTCTAGGAGATAAAACTGGAATACCAAGAAAATCCTCAATCACAACAACACATAAAATCCCAGCAGTGTTCCATAGTTTATGATGGTCAAGCATCCAATCCATTTATTGGAGACTCCTATCAAATACCAGATGTTTGCTGATAAAGCCTAACCTCTTAAACTTGCCTAAAGGGCCTCCAAGATTTTGCCACCAACTTCATTTTCCCTCTCCTCTGTGGAATACTGTAGGTTGACCACAAATGTGCCCTTTTTTTGCTGTCAGAATTCCAGTCTGCATGTGTTCATCACGATCATTCTAGGACAAAAATCACAATGTTTCCCTTTGCCAGATAGTCATTTTTGCACCCTTTTTTTGCAACTGGGAGCGACCGTATTTCCTGATAAAGGGAACAGATGTGGCTGGAACCTCCCCTTGCCTCTTCCTCCCATATGGAAATAATGCCTGGTGCCATGGTAGCCGTAGTAAAAACCAGGGGACCTCAAACAGAGGAGGAAAGAGCCAGCAAATGAAGACAGAATGGAAAGCTGGAAAGAGTATATTGTGTGACAGCATTGTGAGCAACAGAAACAAGGCCAATAATTGCTTATCATCTTGCTTCTTGCTATATGAGAAAAAATAAACTCCTATTCACTTAGACCACTGTTAGTCATATTTTCTGTTATTTGCAGCCCAAATCATCCCATGTAAGAGCTTCTGCTTCATGCCTTTCGTGTAGTCCCATCAATTTGTCATCACCCCAAATATCACATACTTTCCTACCTTCGTGTCTTTTCTACATTTGGCTTTGCATATGGTGAATGTTTAATAAATATTAGAAAATGAATGATGTGAATTGGTGGATGAAATTTTAAGTTTAAATAAGTGGCCCATGATTAGATCAATAAATAATTATTCACTATGGTTAGAAGGCATAGTGCTATAGTTATTTTACATTTTGAGCTTTCATTTAATAAGAATGATTCTATCCATTCCAAATGACAACTTCTTGTGCTTTGCTTTTATAAAGAAACAAAAGGCCTCAAATACTAGTTTGATATACAGGGTGGTTGTCTGGAGCACAGAAACTAGCTCTCCTGCTGTGTTTTATAGAAAGTCTAGCTCACTGCTGGCACTCAATGAATATTAAATTATAATAATACTGCTATGGGTATCATTCAGTTTCTGACATTGTTATAACTTTCTTCTCTGTTTCTGAAGTGTGTGAGATCCTATAATAAAAATGTTTTATAGAAGTGAATGCACATTATATACAGTTTGTCAGTCACCTTAGCCAGGTTGTATTAGGAACGTGTTGGGCTCAAATAAAAATGTGCTTTAAAATTCTGTGTTTAAAATATTGGTGTGATTCAACTGCAGGAGTCTAAGTTTCCTAATTTGCTATAATAAATTTCTTTTCAAAAACATTATCAGATTGCAACTCTTCCCAACTCTAGGGGAAAAACACTCTTTTCTACAGGAAAACTGAAGTGGGGGGGAAAAAAAGATTTTTAAAATGTAAAAGTTCAAGTTATACCTCTATTTAAAAGATCCTGAGATATTTTGTCTTAATTTTAAAACTATTGCATTTAGAAGTGTTATAATTATTAAAGAAAAAGAAGCTTCAAACTCATTCATATAACTACCACTTAAAGAACACAGTCCAAGGTCTTAAGATGATCCAGATAGTATTTGTCATATCTCAAAACTTCCAAAGAGACCTTAACACTCAAGAATTTTGCTTGAGACTGTCATTGCTTATCAACCCAAGGAATTATTAAGGCACAATGATGCCCCATTGTCTTTTTATCTGTTTATCCACTCCATTTCTGAAACTCTACCTAACAAACTTTCTCTTTGCTTGACTCTGTTTTCATATTCAGCCCTTCCGCTAAAGAACAGCATTGAAAACAATTTTTAAAGTTTAGAGAAGATGGAATAATCTTCATTTAAAACCACATTCATTTTACTCCGGGGCATTTATGCTAGAGAAATGAAAATCTGAGCTCATACAAAAACCTATGTACTAATGTTCAAATGTTCATAGCAGCTTTACTTCCAGTAGCCAAAAACCGGCAAAACCCAGGCACCCTTCAACAGGTGACTGGTTAAACAAACTGCAGCACATCCATACCATGGAACTCGATTCAGCTATAAAAAGAACAATATTGATACACCTAACAACCTAAATGAACCAGAGAATCCTGCTGAGCAGAAAAAAGCCAATTCCAAAGCTTCCTAAGTCTATGATTTATAACAACATTCTTGAAATGACAAAATTAGAGAAATGGAGGACAGATTAGTGGTTGCCAGGCCTCAGTGTGGTGGAGGGGCAGAAGGGGGGTGTGGCTATAAGATGGCAACCTGAGGCATCCTTATGGTAGCCGAATCACTCTGTATTTTGACTATCCTAAGGTCAATATCCTGATTGGGATACTGTCCTAGAATTTTACAAGATGTTACTATTAGGGAAAATTGAGTTAGAAGAGTTCTAGATTTCTTACAACTGCATAGGAATCTTTACCCCAAAATAAAGTTTAATTTTTTGCCTAGCTTCCATTCCATCTCCTTAGAACAACTTCCTGCTGTTTCTTGGAACTACCAGTCCTATTTTCAGCTATTGTGGTTCAGATGGTCTAATCCAGCCTCAAGTTTTCATGTAATTCAGATCCGATCACAGTCCATCTCTCCTGATTTCTAGCGATGGGTTCAGGAATGGTCATGTGATTCAAGTCAGTGAGGGGATATTCCACTGAACTGTGGAGGAAGGGAAATTTCCTTTACTGGGGTTGCTTAATATTGGAAAATGAAAAAAAAAAACTAGAACCACTAGACCCACCTCCCCACCCCCCGCCCCACATTGAGCCAGAGTAAAGGAGGCAGATCCAAGAGACAGAGATTTGAATCCTAATGACAGTTTATATGCCTGAATCCAACCATGCCTAAAGCCAGTGTACCTTTTAAACTTGCCATTTACGTGAGGTAAATACACTTTTCTAAAACAATTTTTAAAATCTTCAGTGAAGATTAGAATCATATTCAGTCTATGACAGATATTCTGTAAGCAACATAGTGAAGTTTGAAATACTTTGCACTACAACAAAAACATTTTATTACTCCACCAGTGAGAATACAGTTCTGTACTTTTATCTCAAGTTCAGCGGCCGTTCTCTTCCTCTTCTGATCTTGGTCTGCTACTACTTTTCTTGAACAAGGTTTTCTGGTAAGCACTATAATTTTGTGTTTTGCCCATTTCCCACTAGCATATCACATTCTTATTAACTGTCATGTCCTACTTCGAAGGCTTTCTCCACACCAATACTATCTTTAAAATCTACCCATACTTTGTTCTATTAGTTTTATGGTTTCCCAAATGGTTACATATTAAACATTTATTCACTAATGCATATTTTTCTTCACTGGTTCAAGATTCTAACTTCTTCAAATGCTATATCCCTATACATATTTGAGTCTGAGGTTGGACATTAATTTGTTTCTTAACCATGTATTTCTCAACACCATATTATTTTAATTTCAGCAACTTTATGATACATCTTAATGTCTGGTTAGGCAATGTTCCTTCTTAGTATTTTGTGTTTTTCAGAATCCATTCAGCTATACTTGCACGTTTATTCTTCAAACTGAAATGTAGAATCATTTTGTCAAGTTCCTCACCGCCTTACCCACAACAAAATTGGGATTTTGGTCAATGATACACTGTGTATAGTATAAATTTAAACCAAATTGACCTCTTTTAAAAAATTAAGCCTACTTTTTCTAAGGTATGTCTTTCCATTTATTCAAGTCATTTGTTATGTTCTCACATCTTTTTGTCATTCTATTCCCATATAATTTTATTCATCTAGTTCCTGCACATTTCTTAAGACTATTGTAGATATTAAATGCTATTTAGCTGGAAATGAGAATGCAATATTTTTCCTTTATAAGAATCAGATATATCAGAAAGCTACTGGTTATTTTGTAGCCATTTTTTTGTTGTTGTTGTTAAGATCTTATTTATTTATTCATGAGAGACCCAGTGAGAGAAGCAGAGACACAGGCAGAGGGAGAAGCAGGCTCCATGCAGGGAGCCTGATGTGGGACTGGATCCCCGGACTCCAGGATCACACACTGGGCCAAAGGCAGATGCTAACCCACTGAGCCACCCAGGGATCCCCATGTAGCCATCTATTTTAATGGATATCCTTATTTTCTTGTAATTTTAACAAGCCTGAAAGATAGATCATTGTTCAATATTTTCAAAGATCAGTTTATTTAAAATAGTTCAAGAAACAATTGTGTCATCAGTATAATTTAAAATGAAGAAAAATGCTGGTTAAAAATATACACATGCCTCTACACACATATATACATATGAATCCTCTGTAATAGGATGTGCTTTCTTCTAGAATTTAAATATTAGTAAAAGCAAGGGATTCAGTATCTTTATAAAGTATTCACTATTTATAGAGCTCTTCTTGTGTTAGGCCATTTGTTTTTTCCAATAAGTGATTGCCCCAAGGAATCTTTTTTCAGTGATTCTCAAAAATCAAATATTACAATTTTAAAATCATAAAAAGAAAAACATCTGATGCTTCTACTTTAAAAAAATAGGTTCACAACAAGATTAACAATGCACATAAACTTGGCTCTGTGATTCTGTGTTTAGATAATGATTGAAATCCATTAAACGATCTTTTTATGGTTGATGATCTGTCAGCTGAACATCCAGCAGTTTCTTTTTATAGAAATATGATTTGATCTGCAATGTCCTGGAACATGTTTTTCCAGCTATTCGGCTTCAAGCTTATGCTAATTAACAGGCTTTATCTCACAACTTCCGTGCCACATTAAAATCACCTCCCTCTAGAAGCATTCTTTGATAAACCAATGGAATTCCTACAGCATTCGTTGTAGGTACTACTCAGATAAGGTTTTGTTTTTTTTTTTTAAATCCTTTTTTGTACTAAATTTTACTTTCCAGAGATCTTATTTCTCTATACCACTTAAAAGTTCCTTGAGAGAAAGAGGAATTAATAGTTTATGAACTCCTGCATGCCAGATTAGTCTAATTGTTTTAAATACACTTTCTCATGGTAAATATTGGCTCCTCTTGACTGTCCTAAGACACTCCAACACCCAGTAAATAGATGGTTGTTACCTATATGCCTAAACAGTCATCAGTATTTTTCTTAAATAATTCCCAACTCAGTGAAACAATAGTTTCCTTGTAGCCCCTAATATTACTGTAAGTCACCAGTATTAACAACCAAAGTTCATTGCCCGTCAAGAAATGTAAGGAATTTGAGGCTTTAATTATGAAGAGTCAATAGGTTTCTATTAGAGCATTATATTTTCTCAAAGAAACACCCTGAGCGATAGCAAAGCCTTGTGGAAAGATAGAAGATTCATTTGTCCTTTTGTAACTACTCTTTTGACTAATAATTACATCATAATTTTAGTTAACTCCTACTTTTTTCTCACTGATTCTGCTAATGACACATGGATTAGCTTATATCTGACTCTCAAAAGTATAGATGAAACTCCTTCATATATACATGAAATGAGACTAATAACCACTTAACTGAGGAATTATTATGTGTCAGGTACTGAACTGAGGGTTCTATATGTTTAATTGGATTTAGTTATCATGACAACCCTTGAAGTTGATATTATCCTCATTTTAATACTGAGAAAACCAAGGGTGAGAGGAATAACTTCAGAGAGAATGCAAAGCCTGAATTCTCATCTATTCACATGCACAATAAAAGAATCTAAGATTGAATCCCCATTACTGGCAGGAATGAACTCTACCTTCCTAGTGAACTCTAAGAAAGCAGAGAATGTCCATGCAACATTATGACTGGAAACAAAAGAATGAGCTCTCACTGGAAATAATTTCAAAAATATTTTCTCACTGAAACTCTCTGACCATCCTGCTAAATCACTGTTATTCCCATTTGCAGATGGGAATACTTGACGGTCACATAGCCAGGCAATGGCAGAGACAAATCTATATAGCTGGGTCTTCTAGATCCAAGATGAACACTCCCACCATTTAACTTCAGTTCAGATATGGCTGAAGAGATGGCAAAAGTTGTCCCACAGTGTCCCACTCATGGCATCCCAAAGTTAGACCACCCTCAATGTAGATACTGCCTCAAGCATGCACCAACTAAAGTCACCGCTGATCTCTAACTTTATAAAAGAAAGCATCTCTTAGAAGATATCCTTTAGCATCCTGTTATTCTTCTTCCTTGATATCAATAATGTACCAACCAAACGAGTTCAAATTCTGTAAATAAGTTTTAGTCCAATTGATGCTACATTTTATAGAAGTAGCTATTTGAAAATCAAGTACATAAATTATTTCAACTTAACTACTGGGCACAAATCCAACGTGTCACTCACCATGGACCATTTTTAAAGCCTTCCTGTTGCTTTCTAAAGTCTCCTACCTGCTCTACAATGGCCTTTACCTGTTGGGGGTCGGGTCTACTTAGGGCAGAGCTAGCTGTGCCCACCCCTCTACACCTCAGCCTCTCACACAGTTAGATTGGGGACATAGGACCAGGTTGAGCTGGGAAACTACTTCTATATTAAATCATTAAACCTCACAATAAGGTAGGTATTCCGTGTTTTCTTAGATTCACTATGTGTCTATTTGGCATCCATGGATCATATGGCCAGTTGTCTTACCTATATTTTCTGTATGTTTGATTCTATGATATCTGGATACCTCACGACCTGGAAAGAGATGCCCCTCCCAGGGCTAGTCAGTTCTTAGAGACAGTAAAAAGCTTGGCTGGGAGCACATCGCCTCCATACAAACCAGCCAATCCCAAGTCAAACCACCTCTTTATCTCTCTCATAGCAAGCCTATACTTCCCATTGCCTAAAATGCCCCCAAGGCCAGATACCAGGCAACAAGAAACCACCACTATAGCCTGAAGCCCATGGGAATTATTCAAACTGGCCAATACTAAACTCTTTACCCTGCCCTGCCTGACCCTTCCTATGGAAAACCCAAGAAAAGCTCTGGCTCAGATTTTCCCTTCCCTCCTGTCTTCTGCCACCTGACCAAGACCTGACCCTTCCCACATGACCCCTCTCAGGGACCTTTCTCCTTCCAAGCCCCCTTCCTTTGTACTACCTTTGTCATACCACATCCAACATCAACATTCTTAGAGCAGTAGTTACTATCTTTAACCTCATTTTAGAGATGATGAAACTGAAGCACAGAGTATTTAAACAATTTGCCTAAGGTAACATAATGAGCCAATATTCTAAACCAGGCAGGCAGGTTCCAGATAGCAACAAACCAAGGCTGTCTTCTTTGTTGCCCCCTCCCCCTCTGCTGTACCTGGAATAGTGCCTGGTCTTATGGTTTTTCTTTGCTTTCAACTGATAAGATGCAAAGCCACTCATATTTTTGGTGTTCTCAAAAAGCAATAGCTATAGGTTTAGTATGTGAATTGGCAGTTTTGCCACAAATCCTAGTTGTTGTTTTTTAAAAATTTTATTCCATTTTCTCAGTTTTCTTCAGTTTCTAAATACCCTTCTATTCTATTGTCTTCATGGTCTCCTGGCCACAAAACTCTCTCAGTATTCTTGCCCAGCTCCAACAAAAATCTAGTCCCATTATTTCGAAAATATGCAGGGGAAGGAAGACAAAGTTTGTGAGATTATGCATTAAGTATATTCACAAAGACAGGTGAAATAGCATTGAGGAGGATGAGAGCTGCTCTTTTTTCTAAGTTAAACCATATCTAAGTCACCTCTATATCGAGGTATCAATATTTCCACCACTATCATCAAAGCTTCCTGGATTTCTGCTACACTCAAGCAAGCTAATCTAGCATGACTGGCTATAAAACCAGATATTATAGCCCTAAGCTTTGGTAAGAAGAAAAAAAAAAAAAAAAACAGAGCAGAAGTGATCAACAATGTAGTAGGTTAGTTCTTCCCAAGAAACAATCTCAATATGATCTCAAGACGTCTAAATAACTCCTTGGCCTCCATGAGTAAACCTTATATTAACTCATTCCCCCCAAGGATCCTTTGTAAAAAATACCAGAACACTTATATGGAATTCGTAGACGAGAGTTCGTGTGTTTACACTAGATCAAGGCCAAGAGCAGGGAAGGACAGTTTCAAACTAGTCAATGTATAAGTGTTTATAAACACCAGTTTTGCCTTGCATATATTCAGCATTAGTGTTAAAAAGAAGTTAAAAAGCCTTAGTGTGGGAAAAGTATTTAATAAATATTTGCCAACACAAGTAGAAAGATTAGAATGCCTGTTAGGGAAAAATACCAATGACCTAGTCTCCAGTTTCTAAGAAAGAGCTTCTAGAATAACACTTCCTCCAGTTTCCCCCACATGCCCCTCTGTGTTCCCCAGACAAGAAGGAAAGACACAGATGATGGGGGAGATTAGAACAAGGAGCTATGTAAACGTGGTTCAGCCCTTGTACCCTCACCCTTTCAGGCCTAGAGGCTAGAGGGCTTTCTATAGGGCAATATAGAAAAGCCCAGGTCTTGGTGAAAAATATTTTGGTGGTCCCCAAAGAAGGGCAGAGTAATAAAACCCCTCCTGGGGCTTTGTATGCGAACCCACATTCTTTTCAGATCACCAGCCCCAGTTACTTGTACTGTCTTCTCCCCTCCTCTCATGGCCACTGGCCACCTTCTCCAGATCTTAAACTTTGTGTGGTGAGTATCCGTAAGTCACAGCCTCAAATTCTTTGTTAAAGAACCATCTCCCAGTCAGCCCAGGTGGTTCAGCGTTTAGCACCGCCTTCAGCCCAGGGCATGATCCTGGGGATCCAGGATGGAGTCCCACACTGGGCTCCCTGCATGGAGCATGCTTCTCCCTCTGCCTGTGTCTCTGCCTCTCTCTCTCTCTCTCTCTCAATCTCTCTCTCTCATAAATAAATAAAATCTTTAAAAAAAAAAACCTCCCTCTGTGTCAACTAGTAGAGTTTGCCGATGTGTGGCAGGAAATCCAAGTACATCTTCTTTACAGAATTCTGGAAGATCATCCCAAAGCTTACAATTACAGCCTCAGCTAGAAACAAGTTTTACACTATGAAGAGAACATCTAAGATCTGGCTTTATGAATCTATCATTTGATCCTGATCTATCTGGCTTTACTTCTCATTCGGCTCCCAACTCAGGGGATTTATGAGGGAGAAACAATGATCATCCACCTCTTCAAACTTCAATAAAGTCCTAGGTCAAAGGTCTTCTAAAAAGCTCTAAAATGTTTAACATCTACCCTAGATTAAAGAAAAAAGAACTTCTCAAACCCAAGTCTGCCTCAGTCTCCCACAGTCCTGAGTTCACTTTCTGATGATATCAGGTGTAGGTGTGGGCCTGAATTCAAACTTTGACTTCTGATGGACTCACAGAATCCTAGGGCTGAAAATAACTATATGGACAACTTATAAGGATCTCACTCTAGGTCACAAAGCTAACTGTGGCCAAGCTAAAACTGGGACCCAAGTCTTCCAGTTCCTGGTCAGGTTCTCTTTCCATCATCCTAGACCCTTCTTCTCCCCGCCCCCGCCTCCCCCTTTTTTTTTTTTTTTTTTTTTGGTGAATTGATTCTAGATGTGCCTTCATTCCTTCATTCACACATAAAAGATATCTTGCAGTGGCAAGCAGATAATGTGAGAGCTGTAAAATATCAGAACTTGAGGCAAAATTAGAGAAAAACACCAGCCCTTTCATTTTATGGCTGAGACAACAGAGGGCCAGAGAGAGAGACAGGCACTGCTCAGCTAGATCACAGGCCTCTGCATCTCAGCTTAGTTGTCTTTTCTTAGTTTCTTTTACATGGAGATGCCCATTTTAATTACTCCAGGCCAAAACCTAAGTGTCATCTCTCTCTTTTTTGGCCAGCAGCAGGGAAAAAGAATAGATATTTAACCTTCAAAATAAAAAGATAGGCAGTACATTATTATAATTGTCATGTAATGCTCTACAGAGACTGTTTTATTGATGGATTTAAATTAGTTTCCTCCTAAAACTTATGATGCACCTTTTTGGTTATAAGATTCCCATTTCTAGCATAGACATCATTTAGAAAACCAACCCCGTTTCTTAGGTGGAAAACAATTCAGTGATGAATGCTAATGAAAACCATTAATCGTGGAAAACCATATTAAGTTGTTTCAGTAATGAGACAGGAAATGTTTAATGAAGCATGTCTCAACAATAAATAACAACAATAATAAAGGGAAATTTACTGCTTTTGTGCTCCACTGGACATTTGTTACACATCCCAGAGCACTGGAAATTAAAATTGGAAATACTTAGGTTAGGGTATAAGTAAAAAGGTGAAAAATGTTTAAAAGAGGCCAAATTACACTTTGGTCATCATAGTTTAAAAAAAAAAAGTTCATCTCTAATGCAAATATAGGAATTAAATAAGTGTCACATTTATTATACGTGCCTTTATTATCTTTACTGAATAATAATGTGAACATTGACACTCCTACCCAGTTGTTATAGTTTTGGAAGGATTTGCTGAAAGACACAGGTTAATTATTTTCATAGAATATGCTAGAATGAATGAATTACTGACCTAAGAACTGCCACACCATGGCCATCCTAGGCCTGAGGTCCCCATCTCTAGAGAAAAAGACCAAAAGAAGGGCACCTGGGTGGCTCAGTCACTTGTGTCTGCCTTCAGCTCAGGTCATGATCCCAGGGTCTTGAGATCAAGTCCCACATAGGGCTCCCTGCTCAGTGAGGAGCCTGCTCCTCCTTCTGACACTCCCCTTGCTTGTGCTCTCTGTCTCTGTCAAATAAATAATCTTTAAAAAAGGAATAGACCAAAAGAGCTCACAATCCACAATAAGAGCACCACACAGAAACAGGTCAGTTCCCATAGGTTGAATCCTAGGCAGGACCAATCAACACTCCTAAAAGAAGAGCTCACCCAGTTCTTTGTGAGCTGGGATATCCTCTCACTCACCACTATGCCCCCAGCACAACTAGGACCAAGTTGCCCCTTCTCAGCCATAGTCTGGAAGCATCCTATCTGTCCCCTCTGACCTTGAGCAACTTCTCTGTTGCTCTTCCAAGTGTTATGCTCAGTATGATCTCTGGAAGAGAAGAACTGTGCCAGTCTTTCTTTGTAGTATCCATAGCATCCAATGCTAAGAAAGTCTATAACATCATTGAACAATGATTCTGTGTCTATCTGAACACTTTTCAGAAGTATTTGAGATGGTCCCATACATCCATCTTAAGACAATTTTAAATGACAAGTCCTTCTTGAGGAAACTCAGATGTGTGGGTGTCTTATGGGTGGGATAAGGATGAGGATAGAATTCTGTTTCCTGGAAGCATATTTTCTATTATATTTGAACAAAAACATGCTTGTTTTTCTTCTCCTTAAAGCTATACAAGAATAACTATTAATCTCATCCCCAATATTCAGTTAATTGATGATAAATGTCTCCAACTCCCCAATACGGTTCAGAATAGATATTGCCAATTTTTTTTTTTTTGACACAGCCTCTCATGTTAACCTTTACCCAACTACCTCACCACCCTGTATTTTTATAATTCCACTATCAGCTCTATTGCTTACTAACAACACTGGATAGGTTACTTAACTACTCTGATCATCAGTCTTTTTAGATGTAAAATGAGGACAATGCCACTTAACTCAGACTTGAGAATTAAAATCCAGTACACAACATTCAAACTGCATATATCATGTAAATTCAGTATGTAAAAATATGCATACAAAGGGTTTTGATTCCTGGTATAATTTTTTAAACTGCCTCTCAGAGGCAGGCCACCGGCTACCATTTTGGAGAGAACAGAACTAATAGAGAAAGGCAAAGGAAACGGAGAAAGTATAGACTAACTGCTTATCTCCCTTAAAGAGAAAGGAATATCCATTGGTATTAGATGACTGACATGTCTGAAGGCAAAAAAAAAAAAAAAAAAAAGAAGTAGGAAAATATACCAACAGGCAAACACTTTGAGGAGATTCTCAAAAGAAACCAACATGGTTGAATAGAGTCCTCTCAGACTAGTCTAAGCTCTGACAAAGTGAAATATCAGGTAGATTACAGATTTTAAATTCTGATCTTGGAGCATACTCCCCCACAAATCAAAAGGTAAAATTCACCCATCAAATAACAATTATGAGGACACAAACCTGGTTGGAAAGAATCAACCAAACCGTTGGTGCAGGTGTCTTAACTGAGGGCCAGGACAAGCATGCTCCACAGACTTGAGTCATGTAGGAATTAGAACCTAGAAATCACATGATTTGCTCCATGTGAATTTTGCATATGCATTTTCTGAACTCTGATTGCACACTCCCTTTTACACACATACACTTTACACACAAGAATGAGAAAAGTAGGGGCAGCTGGGCGGCCCAGTCAGTTGAGCATCTGCCTTTGGCTCGGGTCATGATCCCAGGGTCCTGCCCCTTCCCTCCGTGTGCCCCTCTCCATCTGCCCTTTCCCCTGCTTGTGCACCTGAGCCTCCTTGCTGTCAAAATCTTTTTAAAAAAACAGAATGAGAAAAGTGGGGGAAAAAAGGATACACCTTATGTATACACAAAGGTCTCAAGTTAGAAATATATGGCTTCTTTCCACTTGATCTTAGCCAAAAGGCCGAGAAGCGATATATGGCTTCTTTCCAATTCAAAAGGAAAAGAGGTTTAGGTTTTTCCCCCAATTACCAAACCATCAGAATGCATTTTTAAAAAGCACAAAAAGTACAATTAAGGATATGTAATATAAGGTTCTTTTGTGTGTCTAACCGACATTAACAAATAAGTCAAAAGTTAAAATTTCAATTTCAGAAACTAAACCAACAATCTTAACCAAGGATTTACTTTGTAACTCTCTATTTACAGGCAGATCTACTGTTGCTAAAGTGTCAAGTTATTGTTGTTGGTCAGAAACATTCCTGTCTTCTGTGTTGCTTTTTTTTTTTTTTTCCATGCCTGTGGTGGGGAAGAAAAGGAGGATACACAGAGCTATATCAGCAAAGCTCTTGGTCTTGTAGCTTCAGAAGGGGATCATACAAGAGGAAGGCAAATACTCATTGTTGTCAGTTCTACAAGGAATATGTGCACCAAAACCACCTTTGCCAAAAGATACATTAGGAATAACTAAATTAGAAATTATTCACCCCAACACTGTCCCCCTCTCTTCATTCATATTCTATACAGAAAAAGTTTCCATCATTCCTATGAGCTGCAGTTAATGGGAGAACAGACTCAGACTCACAATAGGAACAAGCTTTCATAAACAAAACAAGATGTGCTAAAGGGCTGAGCAACAGGTCAACTGCAAAGAGTATATAAATGTGAAGTATTATTACTAATCATCCAAACTGTCCAAAAATGGAAAATTCTGCCTGTAAAGTTCTGCATGTCCCATCGCTAAATGAGCTCAAGTAGTTCCCCTAAGGGCAGTGGCAGAGGGAATCCCCAAACCAGATGTTCTGACGAGACTTCAAAAGTTCCTTCCAACACCAAAGAGATGATAATACTAGAACCTAACTTATTACTCCAAACCTATTCCCTCTTTTTGTAAATCATGGATGCATGTTTGTGGCTTGTTCTAATTGTGTCTGAGTGAATTCCAAGAAACTCATTCTTAATAAGAACTTGAAAGCTGATATCTCTTCTTTAAACAATTATAAAATTCCTTGTAAATGGTGGGGGGGGGGGGGAGTTCTTTAAGAAAACTTAAGTAGCATAATAAGGTACATATACTTTGTAAGGAAGGAGAACAGAGTTTATTAGCTGAACCTAATACTTAACCTCCTGGAGTCTCATTTCATCATCTGCTAAACAAGGATCATGATCCAGTGGGTTGGTTAAGAGGATTGCAGAGTTAATATGCCAAACTCCTAGGGCTCATGGTCTGCCCAACAAATGATATCCACTATTATTGCTGTTCTTGAAATAGAGTTAAACAAAGATTCTCTGATGTTCATTTGTGTATGTATGTGTGTGTGTGTGTGTGTGTGTGTGTGTGTGTATATATATATACACACACACACACACACACACACTTTGAAAAGAAGAATTATCCTGGACTTACACGAGTTTTTCTTCCAAAGTAGTTTTCATTAAAAATCTTCCTTGATCCTGGAGTCCCAGGATTGAGTCCCGCATCAGGCTCCCTGCATGGAGCCTGCTTCTCCCTCTGCCTGTGTCTCTGCCTCTTTCTGTCTCTCATGAATAAATAAAAATAAATAAAAATCTTCCTTGGAAAGGAGGACATGGTTCTATCTTGGAAGATAGAACTCTTGTTTTCAGCCAGAATGATAGACAGTGTTACTCATTGTTGAAATGAATCCTTTTATGTTCTTGGGAAAATGATATGTGGTCTGGGATGAATGCAGGGATAGCCTATGGTAAAAAGGTCTGTTAGGAATGATCATTCTTAGAGCTCTTGCAACACTCAGGTTCTCAAGAACAAGGACCTGTCAGAGTACTTCTCATGCCAAGACAGAAAAATAGGAAAAAAATAGTGACACATTAAAATCTCTCAACAAAATTTTAACCTGCCAGGTGTACAAGCAGAATGACCACCCAGAGTATTCTTTGGTTAAATGCTAAGCTTTCCCTAAAAAAAAAAAAAAAAAAAAAAAAGTTGAAAACTTTTACACACACACACCAATAGCATATAATCAGAGTGTTTCTTCAACTCCCTACAAAACACCATACACATCTAAAGTAGGTCAGCACTCTCTGGAAATGGAACAGTGGATATATAATGTTATGAGCTCTCAAACACCAGAAGAATTTATCTGGAGGTGGAGCTTCTCATGTTAAAATATAAAGTTTTTCCTGAGGTAGAAGAATAAACTGCCAGATTTCTTCAGACTTCCAGAAATGTCCAAATGGTTGTGTTTAGAGGTTCTCAAAGCCCATCAACAGAGGACTATTACTCCTTAAGCAAGTTTGAGGTCCTTGCCTTGGTAATCAAGCCACCTACCTTCAGGTTTTAAAACCTTTTTACTTCTTTCTGATCACAACTTCTCAGAACACTCACCACTTCTTAGTCAAACTGGGAGCTGATAAAACTAGTCACTCTTCTCCTCTCAATATCCAGAATGCCGGCAGCAGTTGGATTAAACCTAACCACCTGCCTCTTAAATGAGCCTTCTACATCAGTTGGTAGACTGGATTCCAGTGTATCTGGCAGTGAGTCCACAGAAGACTTAAGGAAATGGAGGGAAACACTCTAATAAAACTTGAGAGAAAAGCATTCTTCACTCAGAGCTGGGAGCAGACTAGAGGTGTTCTAGTCCCACACTTCATGTTAGTGATGAGGAAACAAGCTGCACACACCCAGCTTGCTAAAGGCAGAGCTAAAAGTAAAACCTGACACCCAACCTGTAGTTCAGTTTTTACTCACACACATACACGTACACATGCACATGCGTGCACACACACACACACACACACACCCTCAATTTCACTTGAATTTCTTCCTCTTGTTTGATAAAAAGTGAAACCACTAAGAATTACTGTGAAAAACTGGTTTCACAGTTGACTGATTTAATTCCAGGGGGAAAGGAAGGGCTGCCTCACAGCCACCGTGATTACCGGACTCCCATCTCTTCAGGCACATTCATGGCAGACGTGGGAGTGTAGGAGATCCCTGAGGGAGAAAGTACAGGAAAAGAGAAACAAACATCCTATGATTTAACCATGATTCAACCATGGGAAAAGCCTCTATTTATGGAGTGGGGGAGGATGAAGAGCATTAATTGCCACCTTGGGTTCCTTTCCCCAAAGTACTCTAAGACTGGTTTTTCAAGCATGAAGGGGCTAGACAAGCTATGACAGCCCACAGCACGCTTTCTCACTGCATATCTGTGCCTTACACCCTGGCCACCCAAGACTAGCTCCTGGACCGTGGTCTCCATTTGGAATGCATACCAGGGCAAGGTTTCAGTAGAAGAGGGGGAAAAGAGGTAGTGCACGAGAAGACAAAAGGTATGGCAAAACTATAGCTCTGATGTTTCTTTATCTGTACTTGTCCAACTTTTAGGAGGAAGCTGCCTGTGTAGATGCCAGTGTGGAGCTACCTGTGTGCTCACCTGGGTCTCACCTTGAGTACTGATCCTAGCTCCTCCCTCTTTGCCATTCAAATGAGTTGCCCATCTGGAGTTACCACATCAGCTCCCCATTCAACAAAACCTTACATTCACACATTACTAGGGTTCTGGGTCAAAACCAATGGTTTTTGTTTTTCTTCATCCTTCTACAGCTCTCCAGCAGGTTTGGCATGGTTGACTTTATGAAGATTTCTAAAGTTAAATTAGGCCTGAAAGAATGAGCAGAATCTGTCCTGCCATATTCCAGAAAGTGAAAATAACATAAATCACTCTTTTTATGGATGTTAGCTATTCATGTATCACCTTCAGTTTTTCCATATTACATATTTAACATTTTATTTAAATTGATACTTTAAAAAACTTGAATATTTACTTTAGTCTCAGTCTAAGCCATAAAAATCTGTCAAATCATGGATTTGAAGTACATGTGCGTTTTTCTAGTTTACATTAAACTTAAATATATAACTAAACATTCTTGAAGTGTATTCATATACCACCCAAAATCATCTCAAGTGTCATCAGTGAGAAGCATCAACTTTGGGGAAACACTGAATTAATCAAAGCATGCTGTGGAGCATATAGGAGACTTTCCAGAAAAAAAAAAAAAAAAAAAGAAAGAAAGAAAAGGAGAAAAGAGAAAGAAAAAAGAACAAACAGCATTAAACAATGTTAAGTGGAAAGGCTTAGGTCAAATTATGCAGACTTTGGCACAGAAAAAAAATAAATAAAAACAGGAATCCATGAAAGGTGGGGATGAAATTAAAGCAAGGCTTAAATTCATCTGCTAAGCATACACAGGATACATCGAAGTTCATAAGGCCTACATTTGGGAAGGCCAGGAAGCTGCTACAAATAATAACCATGCCAGCTAGTGAGAGACTGGAGTAAAGGGATGACTCCAGGAATGAAAGGCTGGAGACTTCTACTTAATGGAAGCAGTTGGACAGAGAGGACAGGAATTCTGGAGGCATCCGCAGGTCAAAGATGGCTGCAGGCTTTCACAGGAGGGACTGCTAATGCTATGGGGAGGCTCAGGGAGTTTGAGAGAAATGTTTAAATGAAAATGTCCAATAAGCATTTAGTATACAATTCAAGATCTCAGATAAGAAATAGGATTAGAGTGATTTGGAGTCACCAGCAGAGATAAGACCAACAATTTCATGAAATAGATGTGTACCCCGAGACCCCAAGTAAGGAACAGTGCAGTTCTGCTTAGGAGATCAAGTCTCATCCACCAAGAAGGTAGTGCTAATCAATAACAACAAAAATCTACAATTAGAGCAGCTTTCTCAACCTTCGCAGGACATTAGAAACACTGGGGAACTTTAATAATTGCTGGGATCTGGGCTCCACCCCAGACCAATTAAATTCGGATCTCTAGGACTGGAGCATTAATACTTTTACTGAGATTCTGAGAAGTATCAAAAATTCTAGAAATACTAAAAAACTTTGAGCCAGACCTCTTAATCCTGCTGTATGAGAAGCAACCTAGTTTTCTAGATCACTTTCTACATAAATGAAATAAAGTACCTGAATATATCTACAGTGATTTTATCTGCATAGGCTTGCAGTTATTTTTCTTTATTCTGAAATCTTTAAAGAATTTTTACCCCATTTCATTCAGCATTTAGTTGTTTCAATTAGGAGGACCATTCAGAATATCCAATCTGAAAAAAGACATGGTATTTATCTATGTGCATATTGCCAGGTTCTATCTCCGTTGTCAATACCTCTAAAGTGGCAGGGCCTCGTAAGATGTTTTTCCTTATATTTTAATCTTTTCTTTACACTTATTTGAACATTGCCCACACCTAATGCTTTCAGAAGTGTTCTTAATTAAGGAAATCTCAGTATTTACCAATTTTCAAAGCTTTTAAAATAAAGCAATGAAAAGTTCGAACAATTTTTTTTCAGTGTTTTTTTTTTTTTCCTCTTGATTATCTCACACTGGATAGGAAAGGAGTAACCTTCCAAAATAAGATGCCAAACCTGAATTCAGCTTTGCCCATCAAGGGGAATAACTGTGCCTCTTCTTCCTGCACTTGCCCTGAGTAATGATCCTTGATATCCATCCGCAATATTTTCTCAGATGTACATTTGAATGGGTAGAGGTAATTCATTCAAATTATCAAATGTACAGATAAGGCTAGGACAGTGGAAAGTTAACCTCATTATTTGCCCACTTAGCAGAACAACTTGTCCCGGGTCATTAAAATCATTTTTCTTTTCTGTACACATTATGTTAAGGACTTAATATTTTTTAAAATGTCTTTGCTAAGCAATGATAAGGTCTTACATTTACATAAGGCTTAGGAAGAGAGTCCAAGAAAACTTAAACAACCAAAGATCTAAGAACCTGTGGTAAAGTAGTAAATAGCCCATTGCTAAATTCTAAATTAACTGGGAGACAATGTGCTAAGAAATCAAGGTGTAAGAAAATAGTATATATCCTAGAATATCAGAAAGGTTTTCTTGGAGACCATGATTTTCTAGATCATGAATTTTTCCTCACATCCCTTTAAATGCACCCTGTGTCCCTAGTCTCTACCCGACAAGGTGGATGCAGCTTCCACACATGAGTCCTTGTGATATTGGAAAAAGTGATTAGGTCCCCTGGTAAGCTTTCTCTTTTGCCAGCCAAACAGCTCCATTAATGGACTTGTTCCTCTGGAGACCTCCTCCTCCTGTTACCTTCCCCTGAACTCCTAAGGACGTCTACAGCTCTTTCTGAACTTTGCGCTCTGTAGAGGCAAACATGCTATCTCCAGTGAAGTTCAGTCAAAACTGACAGGGAGAAAAATATCACCTGCTTCATTCTGATACTCTTCATGCACTTTTCCTGTTGGGATTTTTCATATCTAAGCCCCATTCTGGATTCATTGCTGACATGCTCGGTGAATTACTAACTGCAAGTGTTTCCTCACAGGTCCTGAAGCCAAGCCGCATGGCCCACTCATATGCTTATAAATTGGTTGCATCTTTTTACAGGCATCAGAGAACATTAAAGTCCTTTTAATTCACTCTAAGAGTAGCCTAGAAAAAAACACATGGAACCAAACTCTACATAAAATTTCACTGAAGAAAATACAATACTAGTTGTCAAATACTTAAGCCTTGGAGAATTAATCCTATTTGAAGATTTCAGAAAGTTTTTAGGATTATTTTTATAGCAAAATGATACCTTCAAGCACTTTTGGTCTCCTAGAGGATTTCTAAAGCTATCATTGGGGTACCCTTACAAAATTGACAAAACCAAGCTATATTCTCTAGAAATGTGTCCTTTATTATAAAGACTGGTTTTCATTTGATGATTGGGGGAGGGTAACTGGTATTTTTATCATTTCATCAGGAAGCAAAATTCACACTACATTTTACATGTAGACAGAGATTTGGCAGGATGAACAGAAGAATGGAAGTTTCTTCAAGCAAGAGCCAAGCCTTCACAATCTCCAACAGCAACTCAAACGATTTCAAGACTGTGTGGGCAGAACAGAAGCCTGTGGGATGGCAATGGGTCAGAGCTGCTTAACGAACAGCGTGAAGATGACCAAAGTTGAAATAAGAGCCAGAAGTAAAGATAAAAGGAGAAGTGGCAGCATATTGAGGTAAGGAAAGTGATAGTTGTCAAAATGATGAAGTTACAGTCCAGAGCTAGGAACCAATGGTGAGTAGTAGAGAATGATTTACAGAAGAGATAGAGTAATTCACAGAAACTTGCCAGATTAGAATTCTCTTGCTAGAGTAGAATAAAACAATGAAGGGCATAGTAGCTTAAAAAAAAAAAAAGTTTCCCAGGAGAATAATTTTAATATGGATATTTTCTAATATTGACTTAATCTAAAATTAAGAAATGCTTTACTTTCAGGAATCCTGGCTAAGTGAGCTAAAGAGAAGGTCATGTGTTGAGAAGAAAGCAGGATTTCTTGGGACGCCTGGGTAGTTCAGTGGTTGAGTGTCTGCCTTCCGCTCAGGACAGGATCCCAGGGTCCTGGGATGAGTCCCACATCGGGCTCCTTGCAGGGAGCCTGCTTCTCCTTCTGCCTTAGTCTCGACCTCTCTGTGTTTCTCATGAATAATTAAAGTCTTAAAAAACAACAAACAACAACAACAACAAAAAAAGCAGGATTTCTCAACTTTGGGAGGACATTAGAATCCTTTGCAGAACTTTAAATGAAAACACAAGTCAAACCCTTTATAGTCCTTCAGCAAAACAAAACAACAAAAACTAAAACAGTAACACTTTCTTTTCAGTTTAAACCTTAACAGGGAGTCATTACTAGACCTATGGAAAATGACCTCTCTAGTTTTGTTGAATTTTTCTTGAGAGTTTGAACCTTAAGACATCTTCCTTCCCTTACAACTTCCTTGTAATTTTCATTTTGAATGTTTCATGATGTCACAGTGAACGGCTTCTTCACTATTTCTATACTGAATCAACAGTTTGATTCCCTATTCAAATGATGTCCCCATTGAGAAAGACATACTAATTTCAAGAACTGCATGGCTAAACAGTGTCAAGTTCAAATTTCCCACCACTATCAACAGATTGTGGAAAAGAGAAAAATACTGATTAAAATACTAAAATGAAATTACTGGTTGCTGGGAAAAGCATGACTTTCAGAGGAAAATAAGATGCTTTGCATGAAAATATTCCTGTTAAAACATATTTTTAGGAAAATTACACCTTTGTTGCCATATGACTGATGATCTAGAATTCACATTTTTTCTGAAACCAAATTTAAATATCAAAGTTTTCTCTGCAATTCTGAGATAAAGTTGCCTTTAAAATATTCCTGCTTTCAAAAAAGGATAAGAGACCAGGAAGTCTATTTTCTTATATCTAGAGTATATTTTTAAATTTTCTCCTATTGATACTTGTCAAACGCTCCCCCATGTGTAAGACTAGAATTTCTGATTAGTTGATATTGAATGTTAACCTAAAAGTTAAAAATACATTTAAACATTATAATACAGCAAAAAGGGGAACTATTATAGAATTGGGGGTGTAAAAATAGCAAAAACAAATTCAGCCTAATGAATGTGAAACACATAATTGTTTTCTGTATCACTAAGTTTTTCCAAACTGTCCTCCCTTCACTTTACACTACATAGATTGGTAGCTTGTGTATCCCTGGTGACTTAAAAAACAAGTTTGATCAATTTCACTCAGCTGAGTATTTTCTTTGATTCCCCCAAGGATGAGCTCCCTCTTCTCACAAGAATTTGATCAGTACATTTCTCTGCTTTTGTGTTTCTATCTTTGATCAAGTAATTACAGTACTTCCCTGAACCCAACTATCCTTTCAAGTAGCACATCTTCCAACATAGCTTTCCAAGCATCCTGCTTACCTTTCCCCTCTCTTAGAATCCTAAAGCCACAGCCAACGGAAAAAAAAAAAAAAAAATGAAAAAAGCCTTCACTGCTTTGTTAAAAATAGTCATCCTCTATATTCATCATGGCAATCAGATTTAATGACAACACAAATGTTGTCTAGGGGTTAGTGCCTTGAGGAGGAGAAGGGACTTCACGTTTACTGTGGGTTGACTCTGTGCAAGTACTTCCTACATGTCTTAATCTCCACACCTTTCTACTATGCCATGCCTGAAAGGAGATCTTTATGTTATGCCTTATCGAGCACTCCTTCACGAACCAGGAGGATGCCATGATCTGCTGCAGGAAAGAAAGGGTAGATATACACTAAATCATGGTCATTGGCAAACTTCTTTAAAACTCATTTGGTCACTAAGATCATACCACATAGCAAAACAGTTACTAGAAAAGTTTATAGCATAAGCGGGTCTCTGCAGCATGATTCTTAGAATCAGGCTTTGCCAGCCCTACAGATAGACTTTTCTATTTCAAAAGTAAACTTAAAACACTATAAAGTCCTTCCAGATTAAATATCATCTGTCCTACTCCACAGTTGCTTTTTGTACAAATCTGAGAGAGTTAATAGATATAGGACAGCTAATGGAGCAAGCCATTCACACTCTAGGAATCTAGTGCATATCCCTGATTCTTCCACCCTAGAAGTTGTATATTCAGTCCTTACAGCCTCTGACATTAAATTCACATTTTATTGTATAGCCCTTAGCTTCTCAAAAACACCCCTAAGAAATCGTCTTTGAAAGCCATTACCATTATTGCTATAACATGTTAAGGTTGATAGCTCTATTGCTCTGTGCACCAGTCATAAAAAGTACCATGTAATTCAAGGCTAGAAGACACTGCTTCTGCACAACCTGTTCCTTTCCCCCTTAAATTCCTCTTTCTAGTTGGGAAACTGGGCAACCCTGAGCTAAGCTTGAAGCTGAATCAGAGAAACCAAACACTTATTTTTGCAGAGAGATTTTTTCCTTGATCCCAATTTTCTATTTATATTTAGCCCAGCTGTTTAAAGTTATCTGGAATTACAAACTCTCTTAGATCCTCTGTTAGGACAGAGGAGTCAGAACATAGGTAAACTTAATAAACAAAGGCTCAGCACTTAACCAGGTTTATGTACTGACATAGTTGTTTATACCTGACAATTTTATGAAAGTACACATTCTAAAATGCAAACCTAGGTCACTCACTCTTCAATTACAAGTCCTTCCTGGTCTGCCACAGGTTTCAGAATAAAGTCAAAGTTCCTATGTGTCCAAGTTCTAAAGTCCAAGTTCCTGAGGCCATTGGAGGCACACACCTCCTATTAGCAATTAGTCCCTGCCCTCTAAAGGTTCTGTCGCCTGAATGCTTATCTGGGGTCTTTGGAGATATGGAATCACATGGTCAGTCAGACAAAGAAAGGGCCAGAAAGGGACACCTGGATGGCTCAGCAGCTGAATGTCTGCCTTCCCGCCCCCGCCCCCCATTTAACCTGGCTCTAAGAGTTTCCTGCAGTTTACAGAACCCAGGTTTTTCCCACATCAGTCTCTGCACTTCTCAAATATTGCTCTACCTAAAGCATTCATCATCACCCCCTCTTTCACACTAGGCTGTTTAGAACCCTATGGTTTCTTCAAAATCAGTTCTTTTTTTTTCTTTTTTTTTTTTTTTTTTTTTAAGATTTACTTGAAAGATAGTGAGAGAACAAGCAGGGAGGAGAGGGAGTACCAGGCTCCTTGTTGAGTAGGGATTCCCAATGCGGGGCTCGATCCTAGGACCCTAGGATCATGACCTGAGCCTAAGGCAGATGCTTAACCAACTGAGCCATCCAGGTGCCCCTCAAAATCAGTTCATCCTACAGGAAGGCTTCCTTTCCACTCTTTCTATACACTCTCAGATCTGAGAGATGCATACATAATAAAAGAAAGCACATGTCTGCTCAGTCTGCTTACTTCAGTTTCGCCCATCACACTAAGCTCCATGAGGGTAGGACAGGGAAAGCAAGAAAATGAACATTTAAACTGAAGGCAGGAGAAAAAAAAAAAAAACACATGGCATCAAGAACTCAGAATGGTTATAAAATTAAGCCTTCTTTCACAAATACACTAGCAGAAATTTATTCATTCATACAGAGGTATCCTGGTTTATTGTAAGATGGGTTTATACTATCATCAAGGCTTTGAAGATGTAGGGTGCATATGAAAGCTACAAAAAAAAAAAAATTATCCTGCTTCCTAAGCAAAACTTTCAAAGATGCCAATGAAAGTAAACACAGAGGCTGCTTTGATTAAATATCTGAAATTTTATAACTGATCTGAAATACATAAAAACCACTCATAAGGGAAATACATGAAAAGCATAAAAAAGACTTTCAGACCAGGTGGTGGTATGGTGGCAGATACCCAAAATCCTTCCTAGAAAGGAAAAGCAAAACTAGGGAGAAATCCTATCCTGGGGGCACATGGGTGGCTCAGTGGTTGAGCATCTGCCTTTGGCTCAGGGCATGATCCCAGGGTCCTGGGATTGAGACCCGCATCGGAGCCTGCTTCTCCCTCTGCCTAGGTCTCTGCCACTCTGGATCTCTTGGGAATAAATAAATAAAATCTGAAAGAAAAAAAAAATCCTACCTTGGAGATCGCATGGTCAAATTCCAGAAGCAGATAGTGAATCTAACTTAAGCAGAACCTTTGTATAGGATATTAGATGGATGGCTGTCAGAAACTTTAGAAATCAATCATCAGGTAAGTTTTCAGAAGTGACTGAGAATCACACCATAGAATCAGGCTAGGAAGAAAATGGCAGCTTCGTCATCAAGCACCTACCTGCAAAACTTGGAAGCTGAAACACCCTAAACAGGAAGCCACCACCAAATTGGATACCCCAAGATAGCTTTTGCCAGCAGAAGCCTCTCTTCCAAATGACAAGTGCATCTGAATGAGAAACCTAAGTCCCATCTAGAACTCTAGCTGAGAGTATCTAGGAAACATATTTATCTTTTCAGCTCCTACACAGAGAAAGGCACACTAGAAATAGGGGGAAACATATCTCAAGTCGGTCCCCCAGATCATCCACAAGCAGGCGGGTGCCTCCTCAACATAGCATGGCAAAAACCTCAAGGATTTTTGCTGTATGTAATAAAGATACTAGTTTAAAGGGCTCAACCATATATACAATTTTCCTTCCCTTAAGTGTAATAATGGGACACTGGAAATAACTCAGGAAATCCTAGGGGGAAAAATAAAAATACTTCTTAATTAGAATTGATAGGGCTAGAGAGATTGGCACCTCTCAGCTTGGTGTCCTGTCACCAGCACATACAAGGGCCAGCTTACCTCATTCAGAGAAGAGTCCTGGCCATTTCCAATAAAAACCTACAGTGGAATGTTTTCTGATCTTGTTTCTCACCAATGTAGCAGAATTTTCCAACTGAAAATACACTCTCCAAGAGTACAAGAGCATTCTTTTTTTTTTTTTTCAATTCATACAGTAATTTTTTTTATTGGAGTTCGATTTGTTAACATATAACACCCAGTGCTCATCCCATGAAGTGCCCCCCTCAATGCCCGTCACCAAGTCACCCCATCCCCACCCACCTCCCCTTCTACTACCCCTTGTTCATTTCCCAGAGTTAGGAGTCTCTCATGGTTTGTCTTCCTCTCTAATTTTTCCCTACTCAGTTTCCCTCCTTTCCCTTATAGTCCCTTTCACTATTTCTTATATTCCACATATGAGTGAGACCATATAATTGTCTTTCTCTGGGTGACTTATTTCACTCAGCATAATACCCTCCAGTTCCATCCACGTCGAAGCAAATGGTGGGTATTTGTCATTTCTAATGGCTGAGGAATATTCCATTGTATACATAGACCACATCTTCTTTATCCAATCATCTTTTGATGGACACTGAGGCTCCTTCCACAGATTGGCTATTGTGGACATTGCTGCTATGAACATTGGGGTGCAGGCATCTTGGTCTTTCACTGCATCTTTCCCCAGCAGTGCAATTGCTGGGTCATAGGGCAGATCTATTTTTAACTCTTTGAGGAACCTCCACACAATTTTCCAGAGTGGCTGCACCAGTTCACCTTCCCACCAACAGTGCCAGAAGGTTCCCCTTTCACCACATCCTCTCCAACATTAGTACAAGAGCATTCTTGATTTCTACCAACAAGGTAGGACTGGCTCTAGTAGCATTATTCCCAGATTGTAAGAAACATGGCCCTAGGACAGCAATTCCAAGTAACAAAACTGTAGAAATCATGTTTTCCGGGAGATACATTTACCTTCCTCTCCACCCCACTCAGACTGATAAATCAAGGAAAATTTAACAGAATTCAGTTAAGCACCTCAACTCCTAAAAGGAAAGGCCACTAATAGCCCTGTAAATACTATTTTGAGGAAACTGGAGTCAGCGACTGATCTGCTCCAGCTCAATAATAAACACAGAGGGAGAAGCAGCCAAAACAAACAGAAGAGGGGGAAAATAAGTCAACCATTCACATCACCCGCAGCGACATTAAAGAAAATTAATGAGACCAAAGATACAGAAAGAATACACAAGACTGGAGATAAAAAGAATACTAACATTAAGTGGGGGGAAAAAAGAACAACATTAACAGTATAGTGACATTTTAAATGGCACTAGAAACAGCAAAGATCAGATCCAACTACAGAAAATAAACTGCGGGGTATCTTTCAGAGTTAGACTAAAAAAGCTAACAGCAAATGAAGTAGATAAAATATGTGAAAAACAGCCTCGCTATTTAATATGTGAATAAGTGGTCATTTAATAAATGTTTTTGGACATCTTCGTACCTGGCTTAAACAAAATGTAGTACATACAAAGAAGATTTTCGTAAATTGAGGAAAGAGTCAAGCAGATAAAAAGAGCTTACAATCTACTAAGAAAAGTAACAAAATAATGAACCTTTGGTTACATCATGGGGAGATATGGGTGGGGGGGATAAGGCTGTCCCTGAGCTTTTCTTTTTTTTTTTATGATTTATTTATTCATGAGAGACACACACAGAGAGAGGCAGAGACATAGGCAGAGGGAGAAGCAGCTCCCTGTGGGGAACCCAATGTAGGACTCAATCCCAGGACCCTAGGATCGTGACCTGAGCCAAAGGCAGGTGCTCAACCACTGAGCCACCCAGATGCCCCTGTTCTTGAGCTTTTTAATGAGCACAATACATATAAGGAAACAATGGAGCAATTTGTATGAAAATTTCAGGGGAAAAAAAAAAACAAAAAACTGTGTGAGCCAAGAAAGTAGAATCTAAAAACAAAAAAAACAAAACAAAAAAAAAAAACCAGAACAAGAACCAAAAGTAGACTCAAATACAGAGAACAAGTATTTGTCAGAGGGAAGGGGGTGAGGGATGGGTAAAATAGGTAAAGGGTGTTAAGAGTACAAAGTAAATAAGTCACAGGGATGAAGAGCACAGCATAGAGCTCATAGTAACATTATAATGTTGTATGGGAACAGAAGGTAACCCCTTATCTCGGTGAGCTTCCTGTAATGTACAGAACTGTCAAATCACTAGGTTGTACACTTGTAACTAATAGGACTTTGTAGGTCAACTATAATAAAAGAGAATTCCGTGGTACTGAGAGTTCTTCTCATGTAAAGGCAAAAATATTCCCAGATATACTCCCTCAAATTTTTACATACCACTCTTGCAATCTTCCTGGGGAAAAAAAAAAAAAGAAATATTTCAGTCAACCCACCAACACAGCAAGATACAGATTTCAAAAACAAACTGCAATATTAAAAAAGAGGCAAGTCAGAGAACACTTCTCCAAAACAAAACAAAACAAAATAAAAAAACCTTGCTCCAAAGATCCAAACACGGAGCTTTTGTAGCCACATGCAAGAATGGGGAGTACGCGATCCTTAATTTTCTTTCAGTGAACTGAGGAAACAATTTCCTTACACACTCAGATATTTTCAACCCATTCATTCCTCATCCTAAGCAGCTGGCATTCATCTTCATAACTGCCACCTCATAAATACATAGCTGCTACCAGGACAAATACCACTCCTTACACATCCATGAGGGACAAGGCAGTGAAAAAGAGACCTTTCTGATATGCAGGACTCTTTTTTTAGTCAATCTTTGGGGTGCCTGAATGGTCCAGTCAGTTGACTGTCTCACTCTTGATTTCAGGGCTTAGAGAGATCTAGCCCCACATCATGCTCCATGCTTGGCCAGGAACCTGCTTAAGATTCTCTACCTCTCCCTCTGCCCCTCCCACCGGCTCTCTAAAAAATAAAAATTCCTCCCAAGGAGTTCCCCAATAGTATCTTATTAATAGTATCTTATTGTCAGTATATCTTATTGGTCAGAACTAGGTCATATGTCCTCTCTAATGGAATAAGAAGAAAATATTTGTCACTTTCAGGCTTTATCATGGATGATCTCAGAGTTGAAAAGGCGGCTGTGAACCAAGACCATAGTGTCCACCATCAGGTGAACATAATTAGTTAAAATCAGGGACCCCTGGATGGCTCAGTGGTTGAGTGTCTGCCTTCAGCTCAGGTCCTGGTCTCAGGGACCTGGGATCGAGTCCCGCATCCGGCTTCCCACAAGGAGCCTGCTTCCACTCTGCCCATGTCTCTGCCTCTCTCTATATCTCTCACGAATACATAAAATTTTTTAAAAATAATAATAATTAGTTATAATCATTGTAAAGTTCTGCAAAACATTTGTATGCTAGTTCTTAAAAGGTTTTTGTTTTTTGTTTTTTTTTAATTACACCCAGACAAAACTCAGGCTATACCAACAAGAAAGGGGCTTACGGGGGTGGATGGGAAAGGGTGGAAGTCATGACAAGCATTAAAACTTAGGAGTAAAAGAGTCCCTTGCCTTTGTTGATAGGGAGCCCTAGCTACACCAGAAGGGGAATCCTCACCCTTGGGAATTATTAAGGGATAGGGCAGTTATCCAGATCCTATACCTGTTCTAGACCCTGTACTCCTCCTGTTCATTCAGGGTTTCCCTAACTCCCCACCCACTCTTCCTTCAGGCAGCACCAAAACACCACCGCCACTTAAGAGCTTCAGCCACTGAGCTTATGCTGTCAGTTTTTCACAAGTACCACAAGCAAGTGAGCTTCCTAGGGAGGGGAAGAGATAGGGGGGTTAAGAAGAGGAAGCACTGCCTTCAGTAGAGATGGCCCAGCAAGTAAGCAGTTTTGAAGGACACAAGCAGAAGCCTTCTAGAAAGTGGACTTGTTCCCCAGCTGACTCCTGTTAAACAGGATAATTTTCTGTAGAAAACATCACCTTTACCCTCTCCCCTGCCCTGCCTGAAGCCCTTAAAAAAACCTCCATTTATCCATCAGGAGCCTGACGTGAGGTTCATTCCGCTCTTTCCACTGCACGAACACTCAGTGAGAAGGTCCCAAAGGCAGCCCAGGAGCTCAACCACGTTCCTGTCTAGCATGATCAGCAACTGCTTGAGTTCTTCATCTTCCCTGAGAACCACTGCCTCCTGTTTCTGTTTCTGTTTCTAGAGGTTTCTTACCATGTGTGGAACAACTCTCCCTCTTTTCTACAAGATGGAACAGGACAGAAAGAAACAAAAGCTCAAAAGGCACCAAGGCATCTCAGCTCATCTCTGCCATGCCTTTACACCCTGACCTCCCACATGCTTTCCCCTCCCTCCTTACCTGCTATTAGCTTTACCAATTCCCACATGGTCTGCTTCCCATGTGACTACTTCAGGTTGTTGAGAATGTCAGTCTCTGGTGGAGATATAGGAGATATATGTACCATCCCATGCTGTGGATGGTAAGGAACTTTCTCTTGGGAGCATTTCTCTCCAGAAACCTGCTTCCCTGGCGATTTCATCATTCCCCCATATCTGCTGCACCTACTCCAGAAGCTTCCCCAGGTCCTCCTCCTTCCTTTGCGGCAGTACACTGTGCCATCCACTGATTTAGCAACTGCTAGAGGAGGTCATCCAGAGGATGTGACCCCTGGTTGACCTACAAACTGAACCTGGTCGATAGGAGGCTCCAAAGCCCCTCCCCTGGACTTGAAATGCACTTTTTGCCCACCCTTCCAACAGTAGGAACTGTTTTGAGGACGCAGTCTGGAGAGAGCTACGTGTTGTTGAGACCACCTGAAGAGTAGGGGCCACTGAGCACTCTGAGAACCTCTAGAGAAACTTAAGATTTAGAAGGAGCCAGGGGAAAACGCCAATGCCTCTGGCAATCCACGTTTGTAAATTTCCTTGCTAATTACCAATCTCAGTGCTTGCCCTCTTTCTCCCACCTCCCCTTGCCCTCCCTTAAAGGGGACCAGTTTGTGAACCAGCAGCAACTGTTGCAGTTGCTTCACCTGGTAGGGCAGAGGGGACCAAGGAGCAGGAGAAGCACACACAGGACTCTCAGAGCCACCAGCCAGGAGAAATAAGCTAGACCCTACACAAGTGGAGAAAAAGAATACAAGTGTTTCTCCTACAATACTGATAGGAGAAACATCCCATCCCCCCTCCCTGCCTGCTGAAGCCAAGCCTCACCCAGGTCACAACAGCCCCTTGTTCCATTCCTCAAACTCCTGTTATGAGGCCTCTGCCCCAGTAAATCTACTTGGTGTCCATACCTTGGCCTGGAACAGGGTAGGAGAAGCAGGCCCTTCTTATGAGAGAGTGGGTCTCAGACATCAGTGAACATCAGCACCACCTGGAGGACTTGCTGGGCCTGATGGCAGAAACCACGGCCAGAGTTTCTGATAAAATAGGTCTGGGTAGGGATCCAGAATTTGCATTTCTAACAGACTGAGGTGAGGCTGTTGTGCTGATGCAGAGAACACACTGAGAACCGCTGCTCTAAGCTACCTGGCTTCTTTCACCTTCTGTCTTCTTCCTTCCAGATTCTAAGAACTATAACTCTTCTCTGAACCCACCCTATCTTATTCTAAAGCTTAAGCAAGTTGTTCACCACCCTTGAAGGCTGTTTTGTAGAACAGTTAAGAATGACCAAGGTCTCGGTCGCCTGGGTGGTTCAGTCTGTTAAGCATCTGCCTTCGACTCAGGTCATGATTTCAGGGTCCTGGGATTGAGCCCTGCATTGGGCTCTCTGCTCAGCGGGGAGTCTGTTTCTCCCTCTCCCTCTGTGATTCTCTCTCTCTCTCTCTCTGAAATAAATAGAATCTTAGAAAGAAAGAAAGAAAAGAATGAACAAGATCTGAAGATAGCTGCATTTGAGTCTTGTTTCTGCTATTTATAAACCAAGACCTCAGCCAGTTACTTCTGAGCTTCTCCATGCCAAGGGCTTTACCTAGTGGCCTGTAGACAGTATGTGCCTCATCATTGTTATTGGCATTATTGTCAGAAAAATTTTTTCAGATAAGATCTTCCCTCAATCTTCTCTTCATTATGCACCCTCATTTAATCTCTCCAATGGTCCTGTTGGAGTCAGGCAACTGTATGGTTTTCAAGACCCCCAGTGATTCCAATGCATAAGTTTTCAAAACCACGAGGTAGACTGTAATCATTTCCCACCTCCACCAAGTGAAGAGAATCCCTGCCATCTGCCTCCCCTTGAACAGCCACCACAACATGGAACATCAGTGACTAGAAGCCAGGAGAATCAACTACATTCCTTCTTTCCTCTCTTAGGCAGAGGACTCCTTGTCCAAATTTCTGAAATGCTTCTGCTCTGAGATCCTGGGGTCTCAAAGTGGGGTCAGCACCCCCCCCCCAGAGTAACGCCATCCCAATCAAGTACAGAAAGCCCAAGGAGAAGGGAAATTTTTATTCCTTTGCTGAGTCATGACCACTTATGCCCATGAGTTATGGGAATGGAGAAGTGTCCAAGCTCCCTAGTTACAAAGAACTCTACCCTCTCAACTCCAATGTACCCCCTTCACCTCAGAGGAGCAGAACTCTCCATTTCTCTGGATTCAGGGAAAAGCATCTGATTGGGGTAAGCTGGACCTCGCTGAGCGCCAGCAATGGTTGAGCAGCAAAGTGTAGGTGTCTGGTAGTGGAAAAGAAAAGAAACATCAAGGAGACACAGGGGCAAGCATCCTTTAGAGGTTAGGTTATCACTGAATTAAAGGAATCATACCCACAGAGCAGAAAATCCATGTAAGCCAGGGCAAAGTGTCAGGGTGATGGAAACTAATGGGAAAGCCCCCAGCTACTACTGGGATCAAAGACTCTTACTTATGGGGTTCCATGACACTTTCTGAAATGAGGCAAGTGTTGGATGAAGCTGGATTTCCTCCAACTTTCTGCAAACCAACATAATTCTGAAATGGGGCTGGAGCCTACCCAAGTGCTGCTTTCTGAACTTCAAGAAGTTTCCCTCCTCTTGTCTCCTAATGGGATCAAATAGATCTTTTCTTTGGACAAATAAGGAAAAAGAATCAGTCACACGGTAAGTGGCAAAGCCAGAAACAAATTCCAATGTTTTAATTTCAAATTAATCTTTCCCACTATGCCATACTTCCTTAGTCTCTAATTCATCTTCCACCATCTCTAATATTCTCATTTCCCAGCCAGTCAGCCAAGCCAAAGAATGAATCCTTACTCAGTATAGCCAGTCTCAAAAAGCCCCATTTCCCAAAACAACTTTGAGTCCCATTTTCTTTCTCATTGGACAGCCTTGAGTTCTTCAAAGAGAAAAAAAGAGAAGAAAAGAAACTGAAGGAGTTATATAAGAGGAAAATAGCAGGAGTAGCTGGTTAGTGTCATTCTACCTTACGAATTTCGAAGATTTTTCAGCGTAGGGCCTCCTAGGGCCAGCCTGGTTACTCACTAGTTCTCAATTTTGGCTCCACATTAGAAATGCTTGGGGAGGTTTTAAGATTCCCCTGTACCCAGACCAATTAAATCAGAATCTCTGAGCAGGAAACCCAGACAGCAGGATTGTTAAGGTTTCCCAGGTGATTCCAATGTGTAGAATCACTGCTCTAACAAGCCATATGTTAGCTCCTCTTCCAGATTTTAAGGCTGCTCAGCTCGGGTATAAGCTTCCTTAGTGAAAAACAGCTGTGGATGAGAGAGGGCAGTTCTTTGGCAGCAATGTAAATAGCTAAGCTATTCTACTATTATAGTAGAGAATAAAGTCACACTAACATTTTAAAATAAAGCCCCTAATTTTATTGGATTGAACTTTGCTTCTCTTCGAGATTTTTTTTCTCTTTCTGTTTCATAAAATTATAGAGCTAAAGCAATGATGCTAATGGGATCAATGCTGTTCATTATTAAGGGTGGATGTCAAACTATTTCTTAACAGTCTTCAGTAAATCTGTGGAGTTAAAATAAACTATGTTTGCTCTCTCCATCTGCCTGACCCATTGGTTCTTCTTTTCTACTCCCCCAGACCAGCTCTTCCTCTTATCAAAGCCTACCTAAGAAATCATCTGCATGGAAGAAATCTGAGAAGACTTTCTAAGAAAAGCATTTACCTAACTAGTGTTTACATATTATCACCTCAAAATACATACAGCTTGTATGTTAATTGGCCAGGACCTGGATAGTAGAAAAGAATTGGGAAAACCACTCAAGAAAGGAGAAAACACAGAGGTAGGATACATTAACATATGTTCTACAAGGCCATGATATTACTCTAGAATCACTTAAATATATTGCTGAGCATTTCTCTTTGATTCCAGGTAAGCAAATGTGACTGTAATTCATCTGTGTCTTTATAAATGAGTTAGAGGCAGCACAATGTAATAAAGAGCAGGAATTGACATTAGATTCAAATCTGATCTGACACTGGTTAGCCCTATCTACGTCTATGGGAGGAGCTTCTCAAGATCCCTTAGCCTCAGCCTACTCACCTGTAAAATATCTCCCTCACAGTGTTGTTTTAAAGAAAAGTGTTCATGTATGTAAATACCCACTACAGTGAATGGAAATAATAGGCATTCAATGAGTAATAGTGGCAAGAAGAGAATAATCATGGCAATCATATTTGTAGTTGCTATTGTTAGTTATTGTTATTGGCACATATCAACAGAGAATTTGTTAGCCTATATTCCATATCAAAAGCTCTCACTCTAGGGGTGCCTGGGTGGCTCAGTTGGTTAAGTGTCCAACTCTTGGTTTCGGCTCAGCTCATGATCTTGGGGCTATAGGATCAGTCAGGCTCCATACTCAACACAGAGTCTGCTTGAGATTCTTTCCCCTTTCCTTTCTCTTCTGCCTCTCCCCTGCTTTCTCCTTCTTTCTCTTTCCCTCTCAAATAAATGAAATCTAAGAAAAAGCCCTCACTTTATTCTGTTTTTAAGTATTTATTAAGTAAAACTTAATAAACTTGACATGAGAAAAATTCATAGGCATGCAACTGAAGCTTACAGGTTTTTTTTTAATTCCTTTAATAAAGTCCTTTAAATTTCTAGTTCTTAGGTACTGAAATGACATTTGCCAGTCCTTAAATCAGTGAGACCAGTTTAACTAAATGGTCTATGGTTTTAAAAGCAATAAGAAAAGAAGAGATAAGTCTATACATAATACAGTATACAGAAATGGAGAAATGAGTATAAAATGAAAGATTTTGAAATCAAAAGAGACTCCTTGCCAAATATATGAAGAAATAACTCATTCCTTAGCAGAGTGTTTAGTAAGGAAAATAATGACCAAACACAATCTTGGCAAGAAAAACCTGCTAGTTGTGAGTGTATTGGGCAAATTACCAAGAAATGCATAAATTATTTTCTAGATCAAAGGAAACTATTAAATACCTGTGTGGCCTTAGGAATGTTTCTTAATCTTTCTGAGCATCAGTTTCCTCACCAGTAAAATTGTGATGATAACAGTAAGTTGTTTTGTGTGTGGAATTAATGAGCTGATGGTTCACGTAAAGCACTTCATATAGTGCCTATCGCTGTGTTGTCTATCACTTTTATCTCTGAAGCTAGGATTAAAGTGATTTAGTAGAAGAATTTGAGGACCTATCAGAAAATAATGATTTGGCTAATTTCCAATACCTGATCCTCCCACAAGATTAGAGTGAAGTTTTAAGTATCCTCACTTATTCTTAGTTTGTCAAGTAGTAATTACTAAACATAGGAAAATACTTAACAGGAATTCTTGGTTTTCATCAAGCAAGCTAGTTAAGGGATGACACCTCTTACCACTTCTTTTTCCCGCAAAAATTTTGATCAGAAAGCTGTGTTAAAGAATTTTTAATTCCTAACAGTGGGAGATTCTAATTGGTTATCAAACTAGCTTTGTCATATCTCTGAACATTTGGGAAATGTGTAGGAAGTAAAGGGGAATAAACACACGCAAAATATGCTACAGTGAAGTCTTGCCTGTATGGGGCACTCATCCTAGGCAATGACACCGCAATCATTGCAAACAGTATAGCAAGCCTCTCTTTCTTATACATTTATTCATCAAATATTTCTTAAGCAGTTAGGAACAACTGTTACAAGCAATACCAAAATTTCATTGGTTTTACACTACATGATTTAGTTCTCATACACAAGTCTGATCAGGTATTCCTAGTCCGCAGCTTTCACTCAAGGGGTGTCAAAATCCCCTACATTTCCATTAGTGTCTGTGCCTTGTCCTAGAATCTCTTCAGAATCTACTGGGTGCTCTACCCTCAGCCAGACAACAGGCAAAAAATAAAGAGACTGTGGAAAGTGGAATGCCTGATGTTTAACAACCTCAGCACAGAATAGAAACCTATCACTTCTGACCAAAGTGTGCTGGCAAGAACTAGTTACATGATCCCACTTAGGGGCTGGGGAAGCTGGGGAAAATAGCTAGGTAGCCATTTCCCAGAAACAATTCCATGCTGTGGAAGGGGAGTGTGAGTCTGTGCTGCTCAGTGAGCTATCGCTGCCATAAGCACCCAGGTGCTGAGGATAGACCAATTTAAAAAGATAAAAATCCCTTTCATCATGGAACTTAGAGTCTAGTTCATTCTTACTCCAATAAGAGGCTCCCTCCTAAAAGCTCAGTGCACTGAATTTCATTTTATCAATTTTACCCTCATCTCTGTCTACACTGTAGAACTACAGGTCCCAGAATTCCTTTCTAGTATCACTCAGGGTTAGATTCTACCAATGAGGCATTCACAAAGATTTTAAAAAGAAGCCATTTTTCTCTGCAGCAGCTGTTTGCAGACTGATGAGATCATTGTTGGCAGCACTCCTTAGCTTTCAGCTCTTCTCCCAGGAATCACTTGCTATCAGCAAGCAGCTGAGATCATCAGCAGAAGCTTCCAGTGGATCCAACCATCCTCCTGAGAATAACTCATTTCAGTAGTCCATGCAACTAGGATCACTGATAGTGCCTCTCCTGCAATCCTTTCAAATTTACTGAAAAATAAGCTTCCAGACCTCTCCCATAGCAATTCCGATGCTTTGAATTAATTTTCTTCCTACCCAAAATACTAGAATAATTTCTGTTTTCTGGCAAAATCTAAACACATTCAGAATTAAAATGTTCAGTACACTTACTTGGTAATTCAAAAAAATATTTTTCAATGCCTGTTATATGCTAGGTCCTATGCTAGATACTAGAGAAAAAAATTTAACAAGCTAATAGATTAACTTCTGCCTTCATTGTGCTTATTTGTAATATATTCAGTTAAAAACTCATAACAAATCAGTAAGTGTATATGTATACATATGTATGTATGTACATATACATATTCTAGCAAATGCTTTAAAGAGATTCTATAAGAGAGTATATGAAGACTTTTTTCAAGTAAAGTACAATAAGAGTTGGGATGGGTAAACTCCCACCATTGCTATCAATGGAAAAGAAAAAAGAAAATCAAGAGTAAACAAGTAACTCAATGCTGCTTTACTCATCAAAAGCAATTTGGCAAAATCCTTGTAAGTGTGTGACTAATTAAACATCTTTAATATCTCTGAATTATAGTGATATGATGACATATCACAACAGGTGTCACAATTTGTCAGAGTCACAAAAGATATCTTCCAGAACCCTATTTTGTTTTTATGTATAGGATAAAATATTGCATATTGGCTGTATTGCTAAGGATTTGGGTCATTTGTAAAATGAAAAACAATTGGCTACAAATGCAGTTTAAAAATACAAATGTAATTTTAGAATAAAATTCATTAGAGAAGCAAGATCAAGTAAAGCAAGGTAGATAATTTTCCTGGGTAATTCTGATCAAGAAAATATGGTGTTTGTGCTCTCCCCACATTAATTTGTATTAATTTGTATTAATTTGTCAGTCAATAGTTAAATGGCTTGGGGATCCCTGGGTGGCTCAGCGGTTTAGCGCCTGCCTTTGACCCAGGATGTGATCCTGGAGACCTGGGATCGAGTCCCAGGTCGGGCTCCCTGCATGGAGCCTGCTTCTCCCTCTGCCTGTGTCTCTGCCTCTGTGTGTGTGTGTGTGTGTGTGTGTGTGTGTGTGTGTGTGTGTCTCATGAATAAATAAAATCTTTTTTTTTTTAAGTTAAAAGGCTTATTTTATATTCTATATACAAGTCTAGGTTAGAGAAAGACCATCAGTATTCACTATTGGGATGTGTAATATTGTATGAAAATTATAAGGTATAACTATCATGTGCCCCTTTTTCTTTCAGGGTAGTACTAATGTGAACATAGCTAACAATAATTAATATTCTATTAGTAGCTTGGAAATAGAAAAAAATCATGGGTAGGAAACCATCAGGCTCCATCCTAACCACAGCTAAGACACACAAAATGTTTATAAGAATCTGCTTAGCTTTTTATTCTATTCACTTTTCAGAAATAGGACTCTTAATTTACCTATTCTCATCCTCTGATCATAATCAAGGAAATCTCTTGTAAGCTCTATGCAGTACTTCAAGGCTTGACATCTAGCCAGTCTACTTGCTTACCCTATAGTATTAATGCTCAGATTCAGAGTCCAGCCTCATGCTTTATAAACAAACCTCCACTATACATTTAATCACTCAACTAATATTGATTGAATACATAGTGTGTGTTGGGCCCTGGAGATATAACCAAAAATGACATATACGATCCCTATCCTGATTGAATTTGGAGGTGAGTGATAAAGTTACAAAGAGGAGCTAGAATGTACTTGGAAGGAAGTACAGAGTAACTAATTCAAACTTGACAGTTTTGAGAGCATTTCCTAGAAGAAAGGCTTTTTAACCAAGACCTAAATGATGGTTTAGAAAGTTATTCTGGGCAGCCTGGGTGGCTCAGTTGGTTAAGTATCTGCCTCCAGCTCAGGTCATGATCCTAGGGTCTTGGGATTGAGCCCACGTCGGGGTTCTAGGTCAGCAGTGAGTCTATTTTTCCCTCTCCCTCTGTCCCCCTGCCTGCTTGTGTACTCACATTCTCTTTCTCTCTGTCTGCCTGCCTTTCTCTCTCTCTCTCTCTCAAATAAATAATCTTTTAAAAAAGAAAAAAGTTATCCTGGCACAGAGAGAGGTAAAATTATCAGCAAAAGGAACAACGTTGAGAAACCTGGAAGTGAGAGAGACCATAATAGATATTCCATTGGAGTAATTGGAAAGAGTTCAATGTAGCTGGATTTTAAATTATAGTGTTGAGCAATTAAGAAGGAATTAAGAGAATTAAGAAGGAATAGATTTTATAGGAACTGGTAGGCCACATTAGAGACTTTGAACTTTAAGAAGCAATTTGGAGCTTTTGAAAGGTATAAAGTAGGGGAACGGTAAGGTCAATTTTGCATTTTGGAAATTACATTCTGGCTGCCATGTGGAGAATGGAAAGGAAGAGAAGAAAATGGAAGGAGAAGAGGAGCTATATAAAAGATTACTGCCATAATTCAAGTATGAAAGTATGGTAGTTTAACCTATAGCAGTGAGTTCGTCTTTGACTACCATTGTGTTTCATTTAGAATTGGTTTCCTGACTTACTCCTCACAGTCCTTTCTAGATGTTAAAGTTCTACTCAAGTTAGTTTAAATAGCTGAACTTCGACATGATACCAAATATGCTTGAAAATAACTGATTGCCAGTCTGTCCCTCTACTGATTGCCTTAACCATGTGTTCCCCGCCTATGGTATGCTATACTCCCCTACTGAGAAATGTATTCCTTGCCTACTGCCAGTCTTTCCCTAAGTAACTGCTTCCTATTATTAACTACTTCCTATTTTTTGATGCTGACACTTTTCAATTTGCTGTCATTCCCCTGTAAAGCTAGGCTCTTACCACAGCTTTACCATGTCCTATTCTTCCTATGATCTAAGTTCCAATTAATACACTAGCAATCCCGGTGCATGGAGCCTGCTTCTCCCTCTGCCTGTGTCTCTGCCTCTCTCTCTCTCTCTCTCTGTGACTATCATAAATAAATAAAAATTAAAAAAAAAACACTAGCAATATCATGGACTCTCAGATAAATTATGACATAGATTTTAGAATTTTGAACCTGCCCCCTCCTGTAGTCCTTACACTATACTCTAGCGTCACAGAGGTTTCTTCAGCCTGTATTTAATAGCTATTTGATATGAACAGGCATAGTTTTTAAAGTTTTTATTTAAATTCCAGTTAATTTACAGTTTAATATTAATTTCAGGTGTACAATATACTGTTTCAACACACTCATACACCTGGTGCTCATCACAACACATGTACTCCTTAATCCCCATCACCTGTTTTTTTTTAAGATTTTATTTATTTATTCATGAGACACATAGGTAGAGGAAGAAGCAGGATCCCCAGGGGGAGCCCGATGTGGCACTCAGTCCCAAGACCCCGGGATTACACCCTGAGCCAAAGGTAGACACTCAACCACTGAGCCACTCAGACGTCCTGCCCTATCACCTGTTTAACCTATCCCCCAGCCACCCCTCTGGTAACCATCAGTTTGTTCTCTATAGTTGAGAATCTGTTTATTGGTTTGCCCCTCTCTTTCCCTCTCTTTTTCCTTCTGTTCATTTGTTTTGTTTCCTAAATTGCACATATGAGTGAAATCATGTGGTATTTGTCTTTCTCTGACTAATTTATTTCGCTTAGTATAATATTCTCTATTTCCATCCATGGCATTGCTAATGTCAAGATTTCATTTTATGTGGTTGAGTAATATCCCATTATATATACTCCATCTTATCCATTCATCAGTTAATGGACACTTGGGCTGTTTCCATAATTTGGCCATTGTAGATAATACTGCTATAAATTTCAGGGTGCTTGTGTCCCTTTTAATTAGTGTTTTTGTATTCTGTGGGTAAATACTAGTAGTAAGATTGCTGGATCATGGATGATTCTATTATTAACTTTTTGAGAAACCTCCATACTGTCAAATACTGTTTTCCAAAGTGGCTACACCAGTTTGCATTCCCAACAGTGTATGAGGGTTCCCCTTTCTCCATATCCTTGCCAACAACTATTGTTTCTTGTGTTGTTGATTTCAGTCCTTCTGATAAGTTTAAGGTGATATCTCATTGTGATTTTGATTTGCATTTCCCTGCTGATAAGTGGTGTTGAGCATCTTTGTATGTGTCTGTTGTCTATCTATATGTCTTCTTTGGAAAAATGTCTTTTTGTGTCTTCTGCCCATTTTTAATCAATTAATTTATTTTGGGGGTGATGAGTTTTATAAATTCTTTTTATATTTTACATACGAACCCTTTACCAAATAAGGCAAGTTTATTTTTTAAATATTATGAAAGCTATAATAACTTTACAGGTACATTGATTCATTCATTCAGTAGTCATTGAAGTTCAGCCCTATGGTTAGAATCTGGCTAACCACTGGAAAGAATTAAAATGTTGAATGGCACCTAATTCTTCTTTCCAAGAAGTTAAAAAGCCAGTAGGGATGCCAAAAAATGTGAACACTGAACATTTATGTAATAATATATTTAATTATCTCAAGATGATAGGTATCAATCTAACTTTAATGCTTACTATGTGCCAAATCCTATGCCAAGCACATGATGTGTCCTATATTTTTAAATTATCATAATAATCTTGCAAAGCGGTTGTTATTCCAATATTTTAAATTAGGAAATAAGACTCAGGGAAGTTAGGTGACTTGCCCAAGATTACACAAAGAATAGTGGTAAAAGTGGATTCAATTCCAAGCCTGTTTTATGACCAGGGATTTGCTTTTCATACATATGCTATGGGCACTTGCCTTCTAATGCCCATGAATCATTATATACCCATCTAAAACCCATTATATTCACTTAAAATATTATCTGGAAAGAAATGTGATGGGATAAACTGAGAAAAGGATGGCAAAATGCTTTCAACTTTTATGGTAACCCCAATATATATATTGTGGCTGACTGAGTTACATGAGTTAAAATAACCTATAAAAGTATTCTGAGGCTGCACTTGAGTTCTGTGGGAAAGAGCACCATCTTTAATTTGTGATGTCTGCTCTGAAGTCAGAATAGAGAAGTTGTGATTATTGTACTGAGTTAGTAGCTATCTTGTGCAAGAAAGTCCATGAAACATCAGCCATATAATTGCCTAATCACAGTGAGGAGTCAAATGAATTTTGCTATTATATATCTGCCCTGACCTGCATCTCACAGTTCTACAGCTTCACCACATTTGTATCCAGCAATCCAGGGAGGAAAAAAAAAGTGAAAGAAAACTGGGAAAGAATTATAAACCAAACCAGATTTTTCTGAAACAGAAGCCACAAGCTAGATGTGGCTTTTGAGCACTTAAAATCTGCCAAAAATGACTAAGAAACTGAAATTTTTATTTCACCTAACTTGAACTAATTTCAATTTAAATTAAAATACTGGATCCTATATTTGGTTATTAGAAATATTTAAATATGTGATTCTACTTTTTAACCATTTTATAAAATCTAGAAACAGATCAAGTAATTTCAGTGAAAATTGAAATGTGCTGTAAGTATAAAATACACACTGGATTTTGAAGATTTATCCCACACAAAAAGAATGTGTGCTGTTTAATTGATAATTATTATACTAGTTATATGTTGAATATTCTGGCTACATTAGGTTAAGGCAAATATATTATTCAGATCAATTTCATCTGTTTCTTTTTACTTTCTTAATGCAGTTACTAGAAAATTTAAAATTGCGTGTGAGATTCACATTTTACTTCTATTAGACAACACTGGACACTACAGAAGATCACAACAACAGGGGAGGGGAGGGTGAGATTAAGTAGGTACTGAATTCATTGAACGTTCAGGTAGATGATTGTTCTAGATCAATGTCTTGGCCTTTTTTTCCTTTTATCATTCTCTAAGTTGCTTTTTTAGACATTTTTTTTTTTTTGTAATCAGTCCCCCATGTAATTTAAACCAAAAATATACTATATATCTACTTATGTGTTATGGCACTTTGGAGGACTACAAACCGTTCTGATATGTAAGAAGTCCTTGCCTGGCTTATGTCTAACAATTTGGCATTAGGAGTGACATTGGGAGTGACATTGGGAGTGACATTGCTCCCAAAGAGAATTCATGTTTTAGGGGAATTGGAAAGGGTTAAGTGACTAGAAGTCCTAGTGAGGATAGAATGAATCTTCAGACAGTGTGAGTTAATTGAAAAAGAACTAAGTTAAAGAATAATGAAGCAGAGGTAGCAAAATGAGGGTCTGGTACAGGGTGTGAATTAGTATCTACAATTATTCAACATGTTTTTTGTCTGTACCTTTAGATTATACATTTTTCTAGACAGGTAAAATGTTGGGGCAGCACCTAACTCACAATAATGTTGATTGTAGAAAGCCTGCATATCATCAATATAACAAGTGTTGTTGTATCACTAATTCCTCCCATAAAGATAGATGCCAAATCTATATTTGAGATGAAATGAGGAAATTAAATAGTATATATAACATGTAATAGCTTTATTTCCAGGCTTTGGAATCTAATAAAGCAAACACTAGACAACTAAGGGCTCCTCCTGTCTCCACTACTCATGTACTATAATAGATGGTAAAACAGGGATAATGACACTAAAGGAAGATGTATGCCAAAATATGGGGCAAAAGTCAATTGGTGCAATTTTCTATAAATAAAGATCTATGTGAATAATATTTATTTCCATGGTAATCTATCTCATGAAGTGATTTTATATAATTTATCTTATGAAGCAAAAGTGCAAACCCCTGGATACTGTCAGAAGGTAACTTTCTTAAACATACAGAGTATAAGTTTGAAACTTATAACATGTTCTGAAATGATGACATAATGGTAAATAAAAAAGGGAATCTGCACTGAGTCTTGGGGATAAAAACAGAGGTGACGAGTATTTTCCAGGTTTTTGCTATGACTGGCCAAGAGCACAATTATTCTGACCAACTGACAAAACATTCAAGTTTTCTTGGTGGATCTCTCCTTATTGTGAAGATGAGTGTCATAGCTTCAGAATAATTAAAAAGCATCATTTAACTAATTTATCCTGACTCAAGCAAATTTCCCATTTAAATTTAGTTTTATAAACAGCCCTTCCAAGCAGAAAAACTCTTTAGATGCCCAACTGTTTTAAGTTTTCCTGCCGATTAGCAGTAATATTCTTCACTGAAAGTTTATTAGCATTCTAGATTTTAAATAAGTACATTATATGTACTTGGAATATAGTATGTTGTGTTTAAACCCATAAATTATTTCCACTTTCCACCTCTTCCTTTATTCCCTATCTCCGTAAATAGCTTCACTATCTTTCTATATCACCTAAACCAAATGTTGGGAAGTCAGTCAGAGAATCTTTGTTCTCCTTGGCCATGCATTATACCAGTCATTTTAGCCTATCAATTCTTCCATGTAAGATTGTACATCTCCATTGCTACTATCTTAGTCCCTCATCAGTTCTCCCAACTTCTATATAGGTCTCTCTACTAATTATTGTCCCTTCAAATCAATTATTGCCTACAACAGAACTGTTTCAACCCTGACTGACATGCCTCAAATGACTAAGTCAAAAAAGGGAATTGATTGGCTCAAGTAACTACGAATGGCAAGGGTAGTTCTGGCCTAAGGTGCACGGGGTCCATATACTCAAGCCTATGATTGGGTTTCTTTTTCCATCCCTCAACATTGATTTTGTCAATGTGTGGCCCCATCCTCACCTACTACAATCAGACCTTCTCCAAATGGTGGGTATTGTCAACATGGAGATGCACTGGCCAAATCCTTCTTCCAGAAAGAACTTGCTGCAAAATATTGGAAAAGCAATGAGCCAACAGCCTCCAGTTGTCATTTCCTTTAGGATCTGCCTCATCTGCAGAGAGCCACTCCACCCAAAGTCACACCTTTCATGGTACCACTCATTTGGTGACTAAGTGAAGCTAATCAGCCATTTGGAACTTATGAGGGACACTGCTGGGCTTTCCTCATTCCAGAGCTTCCTGACAGGTTGACTTAAGCTTTGTCAAAACTGCCTCTCAATCCACTCCTCCCTCTGCCCAACCATGTGTCTTCATTCCTTTTGCAGGGGTTTATCTCTAATAAACACCTGCACTCCTATCTCCATCTCTGTCTGTCTCCAGGGAACCCACCTTGTAACGGTGAGTTATATGGCCTGAGTGACTAGGACTTCACAGTATCCTAGCTCCATTGTCCCAGAATCAGGGCTAAACCTTCCCCCTAGCTCTAGCTCTTGCTAGAACAATTCTAAGGACGATTGTGATAGACCCTCCTTGGTTCACCTTTCATTTCCTGGGGCCATTCAGTCAGGAGTTGTGTTTGACCTCACAAAGAGCACATAGAATGAGAAAGGAAAAAAAAGGAAAATGTCAAAAAAAAAAAAAAAAAAGAAAGAAAAGAAAAGAAAAAAGAAAGGAAAATGTCCTCTTTAAACTTCCATATATTCAAATCATGTCTCTTTCTAAAATACAGGTGTAAAGTGTTTTTTTCTTTGTTAGAACACCAACTTTCACCATTGCCTGTAGCAAAGTGCTTTCAGAATAGCACAAAACACTCTAAAGGACACAAGTTCAGCAAAATACCCCTCATTTTTATGTGGGCATAATACTTAGGAATGTTCTCTGCTTCAATTAAAGATTGCATTTTGTGGGCCGCCTGGGTGGCTCAGCGGTTTAGCGCCGCCTTCAGCCCAGGGCGTGATCCTAGAGTCCCAGGATCGAGTCCCACGTCGGGCTCCCTGCATGGAGCCTGCTTCTCCCTCTGCCTGTGTCTCTGCCTCTCTTTCTCTCCTCTGTGTCTCTCATGAATAAATAAATAAAATCTTAAAAAAAAAAAAAGATTGCATTTTGCATGAAAAGATATCTAAAGGAATGTAGTTGTTGCCTTTGGTTCAGTTGCTCCAGTGTGTCTGGGCCAGCCAGCATCTTGGCAGTTCTTTCTCGTGGCTTTTTACTCATGGTTGCATCATGGCTGCCAAGGATTTGGCCGTCACGGCCTCATTTACAGCAGAACAAAGTCAGGAGGAAGGAGTTTTCCCAAAACCACCACCTGTACTCGTGCTAACCCCAACAAGTTTCTACTAACAGTCTATGGGCCAGAGATGAGTCACATGAAAACCCCTACCTGCAAGTGAGATGACTGAGAAAGTCAGGCTCTGTAGGAGTCATCAAGGGAAATGAGGTTAGCATTTGAGCTAGATAAGAAGCAAAGTGAGAACATGAGAGAGTTAAGAAGTGACAGTGAAAGGTAGATTACAGGTTCCAGTGAGGCAAAGGAACATCTGGAGTCAGGGTTCCAGACAGAGGAAACTAGAATGATAGGATGTGGTGAGCAGAGAGTAAAAAGCTCAAAATTGAGATTGTGTAGTTAGTTGAAGTTATTTGTAATGACAAGATGCAAGATAGGGACATAGGAGTCAGGGGCTAAGTGGAGGAGTGAATGGAGGGCAGAAAACAAACCAGTATGTACAGTCCCAGCAAGTACCTGCCACAAACCAGATGGTAGATAAACAAAAAATAAGCTGACTGACTTTCCAGTCAATATTTATCTGCAAGCTTGATGTCTCTCCTGAAACAGAAACCTTCTTGTCAAACAGCTTTCTTCTTTTTGTTGTCCTGTAGGGGCCTATACGTCAACATGGTCAAAGGTCAAACCATAATCCCTCAGTTTTGAGCACTCCATCCCTTCCTTATGTTCTTTGGTTAGCTAAGTGTATCCACTTACCTCAGCCAGAGATCTAGAAGTTGTCCTCCATGTCATATCTTACCAGTTACAAGGTTTAATAATGGTAACCTACAATTGGCTTTTTATTGTTTCTTTACTTCTGCCAATACCTGAGTCAGACATGCATCATTTCTTATGAGGACTTTTGTAGTAGTCTTTAATCTCCCTATATAGAAATACGATGTTTCTTAACATTCTTTAAATTAAAAAATTTTTCAAAAATCTCAAAAGTAACATATTTAGCCCCAATCTGTGAATTTAGAGAAAAATGTACAAAGTATCACCTCTTTCTCCTGTCAACACTGTGAATAAGTTGGTATCCATCTTTCACATCTTTCACATGGTCAACAACACAATTAGTCATTTATAGGGTCATTTTTACTGATATTTTTACAAATGGGATAGATCCATATACCCTGTATGCTAATTTAAAGGTTCCTAAAGCCAACAACTAACACACTAAAGTATCTCAGTAATCTGTGCATTACACTTTATTTTGCTACTTGTGCTTATTCTAGTAGTTAGTTTGTTATAATCACATACTTAATTCCCTGTTAGATTCTTAGCACTATGAGGGTAGAATCCAGGGCTGTCATGTTCACTGATTTGTTCCTAAAGCAAGGTCTAGTGTCAATTGAAACTTTTTGAGTAAACACATGGTTAGTTAAATAGCAATAGCACATAAGGTGTCACTAAAACAAGAGATGAAATTTATTGAGAATGCGTTATAAGGACAAATGGACTTATAACGGACAAGGACTATGTGCTTACATGCATTATTTCTTTTACTACTCAAAAGGATGTAGGTACTATTATTACTCTATAAATGAGAGAATTAAAGCTTAAAGAAATTGTTACTTCTCAGAGGTCATGGCTACTAGGGAAAGGATCTAGGACTTTAATCATGATCTGACTCCATGCTTTTAATGACTATGGAGCTAACAAGTGAATTATTGCTATAAAACTATAAATTGGGATGCCTGGATGGCTCAGCGATTTAGCTCCTGCCTTCAGCCCAGGGCGTGATCCTGGCGTCCAGGGATTGAGTCCCACATTGGGCTCCCTGCATGGAGCCTGCTTCTCCCTCTGCCTGTGTCTCTGCCTCTCTCTGTGTGTGTCTCTCATGAATAAATAAATAAAATCTATTTTTAAACTATAAATTTATAAAATAAAATATAAAAATATTTAAAAATTTATTCAAAATACACATTATTACATCTTATTAGTTTCTTTTTTGTAGTTTTCAGCTTTTTTATTAGATTGGCATGTAATATATAACTCTTAGGTGTATGACATAATGATACGGCCTTGGTATATACTGTAAAATGATCACAAGTCTAATTAACATCCGTCATCATACAGTTACAATTTTTTCTTATGATGAGAACTTTTCTCCTAGTAACATTCAAACATGCAATATAACATTATTAACTATATTTACTCTGCAGTACATTACATATATATACACATATGTAAAACAATTTCTTTACCCACTTATCCATTAATGGACACTTAGGTTGTTTCCATGTCTTGGCTATTATAAATAGTGTTGCAATGAACATAAAGGTGCACATATCTTTTCGAGTTAGTGTTTTTATTTTCTTCAGATAAATACCCAGAAGCAGCATTGCTGGATCATATGGTAGTTATAGCTTTAATTTTTTGAAGAACCTCCCAATATTGTTTTCCATACTGGCTGTGTGAATTTATATTCCCACCAACAGAGCACAAGTGTTCCCTTTTTTCCACATCCTCGCCAATACTTGTTAATTCTTCTCTTTTTGATAACAGCCATTCTGACAGATGTAAAGTAGTATTTCACTGTGGTTTTGATTTACATTTCCCTGATGATCAGTGATGTTGAGCGTCTGTTTATGTACCTGTTGGCCATCTGCATGTCTTCTTTGGAAAAATGCCTATTCAGATCCTCTGCCCATTTTTAAATCAGACTTGGAGGTTGTTTTTTTTTTTTTTTAATATTGAGTTGAATGAATTTTTTATATATTTTGGATATTAGTCCCTTATCAGATATATGATTTGCAAGTATCTTCTTGCATTTAGTAGGTTGCCTTTTTTATTTTGTTGATGGTTTCCTTTGCTGTATGGAAGTGTTTTAGTTTGACATAGCCCCACATTTCATTTTTATTAGAGCTTCTTTAAGAGGGCATTTTATTGAGCACAGGGTGGAGTCACAGAGAGCAGCTCAGCATCTCTCATTCCTGTAACTTCTATTTTCTGCTATGGCCTATAGGGAGTAACCTTTACTAATAAACTCTTCATACTTATGAAGATTGTAAATGAGTATATGGATTGTTTCTTTTTTGAGACAGAGCTTTAAATAATTGGACAACTTTTTAAAAATCTGGTCAACAGATCAAATAACTAGTCTTAATATTTTTGCTACAGTAAACCCCATTTTCAAGACCAAGTGTATTCTATTAAGTGCATTTTGCTTTAAGGTTGAAGCAGCCATGACAAAGTATAGAAGAGATTTCTTAAATATTACACAAATAAAAGCTCCCTTTTTTTCCTACATGAATTAATATGAAGGGTATTTTGTTTTCTTGGCAGTTTGAAGTTAGTGTTAGAGAGTTTTGGATCTCCTGGCATCATTTCTTACAAACAATAAATGATTTCTAATGAGATTAGTTATGTAGGGATGTGTAATGCTGTATTAGAGACTTTTTCCTGCATATTAATATAGAAAAAAGAGATGGAAAATGCGGAATTTGGGCGTGGGATTTGGAATTTTGAAAACAGGGATTAAGTGGAAATTGTATTGTTTCTCTGTATGATGTGTAATACAAATCTGTGCAGCAGCGTTAAAATGGCAGATCTGACTTCTAGCCTTTGACAGTAAAAGATCTGCTACAATAAGTCGGACCCTTGATCATGTCTGGAACTTGGATTTTGGAATGTTAGGGGTCTCCCCATCCCTAGAATGGTTAAAAGTGACTCACTCTGCCTAAACTGTGCAAACAATATGGTTTATCCCAAACACCTGTTTTCCTTCTGGGAGTCTGGAATCCATGTGCCAGGGAGAGGATGCCTACAGGACCAGCCTCCAAAAACCTGGGCACTGAGTTTCAAACAAGCTTCCTCAGTTGGCAACAGCCACCAAAGAGTTGTCACAACTTATTGCTGAGGGAATTAAGTGCAACCTATGTGACTTTCTTTGAAACTTACACCTGGTTTCCCCTAGACTTCGTCCCATGTGTCTTTTCCTTTGCTGATTGTGCTTTGTGTCATTTTTAGTAATAAGTCATAGCTATGACTATGATTATATGTTGTCTTATGAGTTCTCCTAGCAAATCCCCAAATGTAGGGGTGATCTTGGAGAACTTCAACACAGCACCTTACTCACTATTACTAAAAATCTTCAGTGTATCACTCATCTATTGAGTTTTTCCTATGTGCCCAAGAATTTCTTAAACTTTGGGAATATAATCATGAATAAGGTATGATCTCTATTAAGAATCCTATGGTTCAGTGTCATGATTCTCACCCAAGATTGATTTTTGTCTCCCAGGAGACATTTCATGTCTGAAGACATTTTTGATTGTCACCATTGGAACAGTTCTCCTGGCATCAATTGAATAGAAATCAGGTATATTGCTAAACATCCTACAATATGAACAAAACAGTTCCCCCACAAACCTCCAAAAATCGTCCAGTCCAAAATATCAATAGTGCCAAGGATGAAAAACCCTAATCTACTGGAAGAAACAGACACAAAAATAGGTAATTTTAATAGGATGTGAAAACTGTTCATTGACCTCCTGTCTTCCAGGGATCTTGCCCACTCCCTTACGTTAACCACTCACTCCCACAATCAGGGCCCTCCACCTAACACCTTTGCACTTTCTTTTACTCTCTTGTGGACTCTGATGAGGTTAAACTTCATAGTCAATTCACAATAGCCATTCCCTTTCCTACCCCCTACTTCCCCTTAACTGGCTCCCTCTGTAGGCCCCTCTTGACCAATCCCAGTACTACTAACCTGAGTTTATGCCTACTCCAGACCCACAATGCAGTTGACCTGGACTAATTTTACTTTAAATTCATAGTCACTGACCATCACGTGTGCCCTGCATGCTGTGCTGCCATTACATTTCTGCAGAATCTTCCTTCTCTCACCCATTTCATACCTTGCTCTCTCTCTTCAAATGCTCTACACTTGCTGTCTTTTCTTTTTTCTCAGGTTGCTCACCCTGTTTGCAGTTTCACTGAGAAAATGAAGGCAATCAGAAAAGAACTTGCACAAACTCTCATTGCCATAGCCACTGGCTTCTATGCAACCAGCACACATTGTCTGCCTTCTTCCTGTGACAAAGGATGAACTTTGTTTATCAACCATCTAGCAACCTCTCTCACTTGCTGAAGGAAATCAGAACTCCAGCACCTCTCTTTTCTCCCACATGGTTGTTTCCCTCTCTATTGAATCTTCCCTACTGGCATCAAAATACACTTCTTTCCGCATCATAAAAAAAACTTCCTCTCCTGACCCCACCTTTTCCTCTCATCACTGTCCCATTTCTCTCCCCTCACAACAAAACTCCTTAGAATAGTTGATTATATTTACTGCTTTAAATTCCCCTTCTATTCTTTCCTGAACCAATTAAGGTTTTTACTATTTTTCCAAATCTGTTCTTACATCCTGCCCTGGTATGTCATCTTTCAGAGTCAGATAGGGGTGGGGAGCCCAGGGCACTTCCTGCACCCCAACATGTGTGGAAGCCCTCAGCTTCTCTGTTAACCCAAACCCCCTCCTCTTGTTTCTTTCATGGATTGCATAGTCCACTCTCATTGCTCTGAATCATGACTTCACTTTACCTCTTCCTCCTAATCACTTTGTTGTCTTCGTGGCTATAAGCTCAATTCCAATGAAAAATGAACCAATTAGTGAATTCATATTTCTAAGCCAGGCTACATCATATACGGGCTACCAGGCCATAGGCTAGGTTATTTGGTTCAGGTATATATTGCCAGTCCAAACACTGATCATACCAAAAAATAGCCCATTATTGCTTCTCTGAGTTGGCAGTTGAGGGCAACTCAAGGCAACTTTATCAAAGAAGGAACACTGTGTGCATTGAAGACAATGAGATATAGTCAGTATAGTGGCACTTGGTAAATTTTCAATTATTCCCTCCCTCTCCAATGGCATGGGTCACGTACTGTCTGTTGTAATATGGTAATCTACATGTGTTACATGTGGCATCTCTTAAATTTAAGTGCCTATACTCAAAGACTACATCTTAGCTATCTCTATCTTTCGGCCATTGACTGTGTGTCCTCAGTGTGATAAGTCTATATTAGGGCAGTATAAAAGAAACATTTACACTTAGGAGGACCTTGAATCTGAAGCATATTTTCCCAAGTCTCACCACGCTTCATTCCCTCCTCATGGCTGACCATCTTTGCCGCTGCTTCTGCTACCTACTTTTGGGTCCCCAATTCTATTCTACACTATAAACTGGATAGGAAGTACAGTGACTTTCCTGTATTTATTGCTGTGTCCCCAGAACCTTGTTCCACAGCCAAGTCATCATGGGTGATTGGCAAATGTTGATTGAATAAATGGCAACTGAGCATTGGTCCAGGATCAGTACCTTTGGCTTCATTTTTGTGGCTCTCTGGCAGGCCCTTTGGGATCCAATATTTTCTGCAGCTTCATCTATTGATCATATGCTTTTCTCTCCTTCATTCCATACCCTTTCCCCAAATCCATGGCAAGGTACAGTGCATTGAAAAGGGCCAGGATGCAATACATTTTTAGCATATTATCTTCCTGGAAATGTAACCCACCACCTTAAAGGCCTAATGCTATTAATATGTCTCCCTACGTTTCCTCAGTCCACCATTACCATGCACAATAGAAAAGAAATAAGCAAAAAAAAAAGAGAGAGAGAGAGAGAGAGAGAGAGAGAGAGAGAGAGAGAAAGAAAAGAAAAGAAAAGAAAAGAAAAGAAAGAAAAGAAAAGAAAAGAAGCCCTTTAATAATAATGAGAATGCTACTACCAATAAAAAATAAGCACTACATTGAAGCTAAATTACACGTCTTTTACAGGACTGGGAAATTTTAATATGGTTCCATGCTTAAGTGCTTATTGTTTAGGGAGGGATTTTTGGTTTACATGGTCTCCAAATTATTTTTTTCTTCTTTACCATTAGTATTCCTATTTTGGCCATTTCACAGATCATTAACATCTCTACTAGAGAAGAGGAAATATAAATAGAAAGGAACTAAAATCCAAATTTATAAACTGAGTTGTTTGTCCATAACTCTAACAGTTAAGAAAAAAAAAGATGAGAAAGAAAAAACTGTAGCAGGAGTAGGAATCTGAAATCAGTGATGAGAATGAAATGTGAAACCTATCCTATGGAATTCCTTTATAGTATTCATTACATGATAGGTCTATTTTTTTTTTTTTTTTTTTTTTTTGTAAAAAGGGCACATATCCTCAGCATGAGCATATACATGTGTGAGAGAGCCTGGTTTGGAAGTGTTGATGTGATGGGAATGAGCCAGAAGAGTGAATTATACACATGTTTGAGTTGAAGCTGCTCCTGGCAAGCTGTAAATTATGACACAGTCATTTAGAAGAGAGTCCATAATTGCTAGAGGAATTTCTGTGTTAATCATCAGGAGACAGATTCAATAATACAAAAATTAAAAAAAAATCAGTGCCAGCTTATATAATATTCTCCCTCCCTTCCCAAATCAATTATTGGCTCTTCTCTGTCAATGACGGAGAAATGATAGCAACTTAATTAGCTATTTTTCCATTGAAAAAAACCACAGTGTTGCAATTCAAATGCACCCGTATAAGTTAACCAGGAGGTATGTGGTTACAATGTAGGTTTCTAAGAATCACAAAATCAACCTCTGAGTTCAAATAAAATGACAATTTAAAACATAATTTTAGCTCTTATTTGAGAAAATTAAATCCTGTTTTAATATAAAACACTTTTTTTTGGCTCTGCAGTTGCTATATTAGACCAAAAATTCATGTCAAAGAAAGTCAGTAAAGATTTTCTCCAGGAGAGGTATTTTTTAAATAATTTTAAAATGGCTAATATTTTCTGTCAACCTGATTATCTAACTCTGTAAAATAATCCTATGAATTTTAAAACCACTATTCGAGTACCCACTCTTCACCAATAAAGTGACAGTGATATAGATGAGAATATTTCTATAATTCTTTCTAATCATTATTTAAAACCTGGAAGTCTTAAGAAAAAAAATGATTGATACCTACGACTTCATAAAACCATAGTATTTTTATATGAAGATAATACTTTCATATAAGCAAAAGTAAAAAAACACTACAAACTGGAAGAAAATATTTTCAACATGTATGGTAGAGGGTAAATATCGCTTTTGAAAGAAAGTTCTTAAAACCTGATTAAAAAAAAAAATAGCCACTAAATATATGAAATGATTCCCAACCTCACCAATAATTCCAACTTAAACAAGAAGAAATTAATTTTACTTATAAGACAGGCCAAGATAGGGCACCTGGGTGGCTCAACCACTGTCTTCGGCTCAGGTTGCAATCCCGGTGTCCTGGGATCGAGTCCCGCATCAGGCTCCCTGCAAAGAGCCTGCTTCTCCCTCTGCCTGTGTCTCTGCCTCTCCGTGTCTCTCATGAATGAATGAATGAGTGAATGAATGAGTGAATGAATGAATAAAATCTTTTTAAAAAGACAGGCCAATATCAACAATAATAACATCCAAAACTGATGTATGTAAGGGAAAATTAGCACAATCATACACTTTTGTGGAAGTATAAATCATTACATTTCAGCAAGCTTTTTAGCAGTATTTCTCAGAATCAAAGCACACCATCACTCTGACACTGCAATGCACATAGTGAAGCTATCCTACATTAATACAGAAACATGAAACATACAAACATGGTCCCCTTAATGGCATTTGTCATTGCAAAAAAATTAGAAACCACATAAAAATGTGTCAGTAGGAACTGATTAAATAAATCACCATAAAATCTTACAACAGTCATGTATCCATTGTGTAATTTCAAGAAAACCTTCAGGTATGGAAAAGGTCAGGAGAGTGAAGAAAGAGCAAAATTGCTTAACATGTTAACATTAAAAGTTAACTTTAGAATAAATTACAAAAATGCGTGAAGTCAACCCCACTCCCACAGGCTGGGGCTGTTAACAGCTTGGCATGCATCCTTTCAGAGACAGATCTGTGTATGTTTTGAAGCCATGGCCAGCTCTGCTCTTACTAAACCAAGTTACAGTTAAATATTAGTTTCTAAATTTCATAAGATACAGAAGTAAACAGTGCCAAAATAATTACATGTCTCCGTCTACAGTATCCAAAAGAACTGAAATCCCAGCAGAGACATCAGGCATCATGTAGCTATGCTTGCTGGAGAAAAGAGTTTAATTTCTCTACTTCCTCCATGGCTTCTTAAATATCTTGGACAATGCAAGCAATGCAGCTTCTCTAAGCCCTCATATTTGTCTTCTAAACTTCCTGGTTTCACCTCATCTGTTATAGGTGATCTGCTTCCTTATTTTAGAGTAATAATGTTTTACCATTTCCATCATCTCTCCTTGCAGTGGCTCCTTTGTATTCTTGGCAGCTCTACCCTCTCTCTCTCTCTCTCTCTCTCTCTCTCTCTGTTTCTGTCTCTCTCTCTCTTTCTCTCTCTTTCTCAAATCCAAATGTTTTATTTAAATGATTTTAATTCAATAAATATTGAACAATGATTAGAATTGGAACAATTGCTATTAAGAGTGTTTAGACTCCTGGCTGACTTGCAAGTCCCATTTAAACCAATCAGCAGCTAGAATTAGTTCAATTTATTATTTTCTTTGGAGCTGATCTGTCTTCTTTCACTGCCTTGTAGACTTTCCTTACTTCCTTCTTCCTTCTCTTTGTTTACTGCTTCCTCCTTCCTTCTCTTTCCCTCCCTGCCATTCCTGCCCCTCCTCTCATCACCATCAGCCCTACTTCCTCTTTCCATAATGTTTCAGCCACAATATTTGTTAAAACAGAACCTGAAGGGTTGCTCTGGGAACTAAATCACAATGTATGGCTTCTCCTATGGGCTTTAGCAAGAAAAGATCACGAGCACACTTGGTCCTCTTCCTCCCGGCTACAGCCTACCCTGGGACAGGCAGGGAGCAAAGTCTCCACTGGAGGGGAAAACAAATCTTTTACTTGCAGAACGTAGGCCAGTGTATGTTGCCTTCTGTATACAAGGACCTCTATGCTTTGATCATTATCTTCTATTACAGTTTTTGAGACATCCTGTTGCTCTCAGTTCTACCAACCTATCTCATTATCTGTGACTCCTTGCCCCCATGCACATTTCACTTCTTCAGTCATCTGCATCTAATTGTTACCCTTACCTCATTTCTGCTTTCACCTGTTTCTTTGGTAACGTAATGGCAGCATGCGCAATGAAGACTCTCTTCAATTGGTCAAGAAATACTTCAAAGTTCTGTTTTAACATTCCTACTAACTACATAATTCTTTATTGCTTTCCAATAATGTGAAGAGATGAGATAGAATGGAAATAACATGACAAATGAACCTAAGCCCATGAAAGCTAACAAAGGTTTACTTGTTGGTTCTTGATATTTGGAAGTCAAAAATAGCAGGTCTGCTATTAAAACATTATACTTGTGAGTTTCCAAAAGGAACATAGGAGATGTTGTGAAGAGAGGTTATTTCAGCTCCTTAAAATATGAAATTTACTAAGAGAAACACCACAATCTTTCCTTGCCTTGTGGCTCTTTCTCATCCACTCTCTCATTCCATAAAAGATCTTTCTAATAATCTAATCTCTTCTTCAGAATCTCTGACCCTTATTGTGACATCCACCTACATATTTAGACTTCCCTGCTACTATTTTCCCAATGTGCATCTTAGTGACTCCTCAGTATTCTATGATATAATCCCCTTGTTGTTGATGCTATACCCTCCACCTAAAACCCCTTCCCCACCCCTCTGCTTGTCTCCTTTCCTCTGCCAACTGTCTTGTTAGCTCTAGAGGCCTCACTCTGTTAAAGAGCCTAACTCCCAGGCAAGCATAGGCACTCTTTTCTCTACTCCTCTTGTCCTCCGCTTCTTACTAGTGCTTCCATTATAGCTCTTATGCATATTACTGCACGTTTATATGTGCTCTTGTAAAACCTTTGCTTAGTATAGCCAGCTTACCACTACATTGTACTTTTCAGCATTCGGAAACTATACCTTTTGATGCCCGTGACCTCCACATCTAAGATGGTACCTGGCATTTAGAAGGCACCTGTATCAGGGTGTGTTCTTGTTTATAGGCCACTAAAACTAATTATGGCTAAGTTGATCAGAAAAGAGATACACTGATAAAAAAAAAATATTGGGTGGACTACGAACTTAAGAGGAAGGAAGAATAGAGAAATAGGCTCAGAACATAAGTAGGAACCAATGGATTCATGGCAGCAGAACCAAAACTAAAGCCATATTACAAGAAAGTCTAGCTACCTTGCTACCACTCGTACTAGGCTTCCACCCTTGTCAGATGTCACTGTGTGGTGCTACCGCCACTGGACTTTTAATACTTTCAAATCATTTCTAGTTCCTTGCTTCACTGCCTCCATATTCAAAATTCTAAGTAGAAGCATCCAGAGCATGGTTCATGAACCTATACCTTGACTTATAGGTAGTGGTAATAGATAGAGAAAAGTAGACTTCACACCTCACCAATCTATACAATGGAGAATACCCCCAAAAGGAAGGAAAATTATGCATTAAGCAGCCACAAAAAAATTGCAAATGCCCATGAGAGTTACCAAGTATTATCACATTTACCACATTGTCACCATGTAAGGTGCATTTAATGACTTTGAGCCCAGCTTTAAGGATAATGAACTGATTTTTACTACCTTTGCTTATTATACAACTCTTCTATGGCTCAATTTTTTATTTGGAAATTATAGATAACAATTATATTAATTTTTATGACAGTTGTAACAAATTACTACAAACTTAGCAACATAAAACAACACAAATTTATTATCTCAAAGTTTGTAGGTCAAAAGTCCAGGTGGGCTTGGCTGGTTTTGGTGTTCCAGATCCCACAAGGGGCAGCAGGGCTGCATTCCTTTTTATAAGCTCCAGGGGAGAATCCATTTCCTTGTTTATACAGTGTATTAGCAGAATTCGGTTTCTTGTGGTTATAGGACTAGGATCTCATTTCTTTGCCAACAGCTGAAGGCCACTCTCAACTTCAAGAGGTCTTGTGTATTCCTTGTCTTGTGTCCCCACCTCCTTCCTGCATCTTCAAAGCCAGTTCCTGCAAAGCAATTAGCATTGTTTTTTTTTTCTTTTTTGTTTTCTCCTCTTAATTAGTCATAACAGTAATAAAAGATAACATTTGAGGTCACTTACTCTTCGTCAAGCACTAAGATCAGAGTTTTACTAATGAATCCCCAGTAATCTTACTTTAGTACTTCTCAGCGGTGTGGGGGAACCTGCTCCTGTCAGTCTTATGGACAGAGCTAGCTTTGTGATTTGCAGGGCTTAGTGTAAAATGAAAAATGCAGGCACAGCATAGACAGGAGAGTCAATCTCCCCTACCCACAGGCCTGTATCCTAACTTGTGCCAGATGAAGTAACACTCAGTAACTGGATGAGGAGTGGGTGAGAGGCCAGCAGAGTTGCCACTGACAGAACGATGGCAAATCAGCCCAGGGCCAGGAAGACCAGTGCTTTGCCCTACCCTGAAATGCTACATGTTGCACACCTCAAGGCACCATGTGGTTGGTCGTTCTCCTCAAGGAATCTCCGTATTAGAGGTCAATGTTGGCATATGGTTTTACAGGTTGGATATTGGGTGGTGGTTTAAAGAGAATAGTCTTAATAAGGGAAAAGTCTCCCACAGAAGCTCCATCCCTTATCACAATGGCTGCTTTGCTCATGTGCCTATGTTCTAGCCCTGGGGTAGCTGTTGACACTTTGTTGACATTAATCAGCCAAGTTATTTGAGCTACTTTGATTTAAGTGTCTTTTCTGTGGTAGCTACTCTGACAGACATTAATAATTAATTAATAACTAATTAATATGAAGGTTTTAAACTTTGTGCCCATTCCTATATATCCATCCAGATGCCTCGACCCCATACCTTTTAGTCTCTGGCCACCCAATCTTTCTCCTTATTAGTCATTGTGCACAGGTCCATATACCCTTTTATCCAAAGTATATGACCAGATGTACCACCCAAAGCTCTGCCTATTGGAGGGGCAGGGCATTCTCTCATCATTGTCTTTAACAGACACTCAGTATGGCTGTAGTGAATTTGCAGTTCATTTTGGGTATCAACATACCAAGCTGGCATTCATACACCAAGTTTGGGCTTTGTTTTCCTCAATCATCTTTTTGTAACTAAATTATAACTGAAATTGTGAGCTAAGTGGCTGCTGGTACAATAATGGCAGATTAAATGGGAGTCATCTGGCTTTTGCCTTTTGCTTATCCTCGATTCTAGATGTGCTGCTTGTATTTTACAATGGATTGTCCGCTCAGTTGTGCATCTCACAGACCCTGGCTGTAATGGGCAGTTTCAGATATATAGTCATGCACTCCTTTTCTACCATTTTCCGGTAGTATGCAAAGAGTTGTTTTCAAAAGGCATAAAATTCTCTGTGTGATTTTGATGTTCTTCAATTGTACTGTGCTACACCTAGGTGTGATTTTTAAAATTTTCTTGGTATTTGTTGGATTTGTTAAACGATATTGGTATATTTCAGAAAAATTCTAAGCCATGGTATCTTCAAATATTTCTTCTGCTTCAGTGTTTCTTTTTACTCAAACAAAAATCTCAACTAAATATATATATATATATATATATATTTATATATATATAAACATTTGTGTGTTTGACATTTTCTATTGATTTTCCATATACTTTGACCTATTTTTGATATTTTCCATCTCTGTTTTTCTGGCCTACTAAGATGATCTTGTCAGTTGTTCTTTTTTCTAATGTAGTAATTCTTTTATTAGATGTGTATAATCTGTCATTCAACTAGTCCATTTATTTTTCATTTTAATAATTAGTTTTCATTTCTGGTTCTGTTTCATGCTTTTTCAAATTTGCTCATGTTTGTTTTACTTATTAAAATATATTCATAATTATATTCTGCATCCTATAATTCTAAAATATGAAGTTTGCATATCTGTTTGTTTCCTTTTTCACATAGTTTATTTCCTTGTATTTAATGATTTTTTTTAATTATATGGTGGTCTTATGCCTTAGAACTTTATCTGTAGAAACATGCTATCACCTGGTTTAAAGGAAGGTTATTCTAGAAAAAAATTTGTCTTTGTTCCATTTGGGTATCTGGGGCGGGGACAGACGGGGAGGGGGTTGGCTACCCAGGTAGCATGTATTTGCATCACAAAACTGAATTATGTTTGCACAAAGGAACACTTTTAGTTTTTTCTACTAAATAGCAAGTTTTGAGACTGGCAGTCTTCCTGATAGTTTCCTGAAGAGAAAGAGGAGGCAGATTTATTTCTAGTCAATATACACTATGGGTGTAAAGTCCTTTGTGACCCCAGCTTTATGTGAGGGATTTCTTATTAGACTCACACTTTAAGTGCCTTCCAGAATGTTTTTTCCTTTCCTTAAATTTTACAATCTCACAAAAACCAGTGCTCACGTTCTCATGGTGTGGTTAATACCCTCAAGAAACAAACAAAACCTGTTTCAAGTGTTATCTGTACCCTTTTCTTGGTACCTAGGTGCACCACAGATTCTGGCCTGCATATTCCTTATTTTTTGCCTTTAATGAAAGCAATTAAAGAATATTTTTCTATACTTTACCCAGAATTTTTTCTCAGAACAGTCTAGAGGCCTAGTCTGCTATTGCTCTAGAAATCTCTTCTGGCCTTTTTCCACTTAACGTGTTAGTATCTGTCCCATTGTTATAACTGTTCATAATCTAAGTCTGGTATAAATTATTTGCCTCCAAGTGACAACAATAACAAAAATGACTAGATAAATGCTATAAATAGTTGCTTTTTTCTCATGTAACAAGAAGTCTAGAGGTAGGCATTCCAAGTCGTTGCTCAACAGCAATGACAATGACAAACATTCAGGCTCTTTCTACCTCTCTGCTTGGCTAAATTTAGTGTTTTGATTTTTATCTTCATTGCTTGTCAGCATGAGTTAGCTACTGCTTCTTGAGGAATTAGTCCATTTTATAAGCAAAATAAAGAGGAAAAACCAAAAGGACAAAAGCTTTGCTTTTGCTTTAGCTTGTCCAAGCTAAGTTTAAGAAGTTTTATTAAGAAATAATAATTTCATTGGTAAAACTGAAATACATGTTCACCTCAAACCAGTCAATGGCAAAACCGCATGAGAATACCATTTCTGATACAGACCAATCACATTCCCTGAAGCTAGGATAAAATGTTGCTCTACTTGAACTCAGGAATTCTCCATTGCTCCCTGAATAAACGTGGATCCTGTGCACAGAAAATAAGATGTTGGAGAATTAACATTGGGTAGGCATTAAAGTATGTCTGTCGTAACATCTAACAGTTTCTCAGCATCTAGTCTTTCCTGCCTAGAATGTCTTCTCTTCTTCCTTCATCTGTTTACACAAGTCTTTATGTCCTTAAGTCTTATGTCCTTAAATCCAAACTTAGGGTACCTTTTATTAACCCTTTGATACCATCCTTTGCCCACAGGCTTGCCCTCTTTCCAAGTATTGTTGCTAATAACTATTATAGAGTGCATTTCTCTTCTGAGTGTGATCACTTGCTGCATTATGTTATTCTTTCCATCTCCCAAACCAGAATGTAAGCTCTTTGAGAGTATGACTCATATCTCATGTCACCTAGCCTAGTACTTGATGCTCAATCAGCCAACACTCATTGTTTACTGCGAGCTGATTATCTCATTACTTATGTTCTCTATAACTCCTTCTGCTTAGTGACATATCTTTGACATTTACCCTAAACCATAATCCATTGACCCTCTTTTATGACTTAATTTTATTGATCTCTCTATTTCTAAATTCTAATTAACTATTCTCACATAGAAAATCTGTTCTGCCTCACTCCCGACTATCCTGGTGATTTCTTAGAAACTACCATCTCCACCAGGGCTTTGCGATTCTATGCCATTCTGGTTATCCTCCTTGGTTTCTGGTGGTTTCTTTTCACCTTATTCCTCTCTTCCTTTTACTCTCATCTCCTGACAGTTCATATTTAAACCTCCTTTACTCCTCAACCTTTTTATTTGGAGAAAAGAGGTATTTGTGACAGAACTTTTTGAGGCTATTTAGTTAATTGAGGTAAGTATGTCTGAATTTTGAGGGAGGAGGGAAAGTGAAACAATAGATATTAGAGAGATTTCAAAGACTGACTCAACATGATAGGAACAGTTAGAAATGCCTCAAATATTTCATGCTGTAAAACAAGAAATGTGATGGTACCACTGGAAGAAATGGGAAAATTGGAATAAATAGTGTATTTGAACTTAAGATGATAGGTTTAGTGTTGGAAACTTTGAGCTTCAAATGACATCAATGCAATAAATACAGATACAGAAATTAGCATGACTACTTTCATTGATGTGGGGAATCATCTAAATCAAAACAGATCTGCTCAATCTCTCCTAAACAGATTAACCTTTTTTTTTTAAGATTTTTTTTTTTTATTCATGAGAGACACAGAGAGAGAGAGAGGCAGAGACACAAGCAGAGGGAGAAGCAGTTCCCCACCGGAAGCCCGATGCAAGACTCGATCCCAGGACCTGAGCCAAAGGCAGATGCTCAACCACTGTGCCCAGTTGCCCTCAGATTAATCTTTTTAAAATTTCACTTAAATGAAGTCCTAATTATGAGCCAGAAACCTTCAGTGACTCCACTATACATTGCATAAAGACCAAATCCATGAAGCTGTTTCAGAGCCCTGATGCCCTTGTTGTATCCAAATTAATTGCCTATTCTCCCCGAGTGAATATTTTTTTACAGTGAGATCAGTTTATTTTTACCTCTGTGCTTTTACCCTGCCACCTCTCCTCTTCCAAGTTAGTGACTTTGCTCCTGCTTCTCCCACAGAGGATTCCGGGAAATCATCTTTAATGAAGAAAAAAATCTTTTTTTCTGATATTCAGGAGCCAATAAAACATTTTCTCTGCTTTCAGTAGCTTTGACTCCCCGATGAATATACAAAAAAATGAATCATATGTACTATGGGTTCTTTCAGCAACTATTCTTCTCATGTCTTCCTTGTAGTTTGTTAGGGGTTTTGCTATTGCTGCCATGGTGCTAGTCTCTTGAGCTGCCCTCACTTTTTTAAAGTTATGCAGCTTGTGAAATTTGAAGATGAAAAGAACTTGTTTGAAATCACTTAGTTGACTAGGGACTTGTACATCCTTACATGATCCTAGTTTTGTTTTTAAAATAGAGCAACTCCATCTGGACACCAGCCTTTGGAGGGACTTTATGCAGGTGGCAGGCCACTTAACATGGTGGAGACTTCCTTTTAATTATGTTCAGGTTGAGTGGCTCCCACAAAGTAGGTAATCTAGACTGATTTCTTTTCTCTATTGTAAATTAATTTCATACTAATATTTTGTCTTTCTTTTGAGGATTGTTGATTGGAAAAAGCAGTTTTGATTTTTAAGAATCTGATCCATTTGATCTTAATGTATTTTCTTTCCCCATAGAGCAGAGATATTTGAAAATGTTTTACATTAATGGTTTTTTATCTAGACTAATTCCTTGTAAAAGAGCAAACTGTCTGCATGCTAAAACAAATGTGCATTTGAATGCACAATTGATTAACCAATTTTCAAATAATTAACTTTTTAGATTTTGCATGTGCATTTGTTGCTCATTTGACCATATAATAATTAATTAGCCTTAATTATAATGGATTGCACCTTCAAATCTGCATGCATATTCTAATAGAATGACAGCATTTTTTAACCACTTTTTTATATTTTAGTCAAACAGACAAGCACTCACAAGCAAAGGAAGAGAATTTTAAAAGTGGGGGACATTTTACATCTGTGGTAGTTGACATTTTGATTAATGAAGTGTTACAGTTGTTTTTAATGTATTTATTTGGTCGTGCATTCAGCAAAATTAATCCTGATAGATGAAATGTGTTTAAAGTACTGCTCACAAAATGAATGGTGTCTCCAAGCTAATAGAGTTATAAATGAACAGAAAAAAATGAAGAAGACTTTAAAAATGAGTCAAGTGAAAATAAATGCCAGATTAAAAAACAATTTGCTGTGTGTGTCTAGAGAGCCAAAGGGAACTCGAGTGCAAAGAATTTGACTTATGGTCTAAGTGAGCAGTTGAAATATTTAAATATCAGCCTAATGCTATTCAGTTATAATGGTAGAAAGGCTGCACAGGTTGGGCTTCTTACCTTCACCTGTGGTATGCAGAGCTGAAAGGCAAAAATCAAAATCATGTCCTGAGGGATATATTAAGAATTGAACAGGAAAGTACAACCATGTGTTCAGTCACTTGGGATGCCATGGTGTAGCTTGAAAATCAGGGAAAACAAGAATCAGAAATAGTGAGAGGGCTCACCCATCCAAAAAAGCAGTGAGACCACCCTCCCCCCTCCAGGATCATTTGCCCATATTGCTTTTTGGTTTCAAAAGCAAAATAGGCCCATTTAAAATGATAAGAATGGGATGGCTTGGTGGCTCAGTCAACTGATTGTCTGCCTTCAGCTCAAGTCATGATCTCAGAGTCCTGGGATCAAACCTTGCCTTGAGCCCCACATTGCAATGGGCCCTGCATTAAGCTCCCCACTCAGCAGGAATTCTGCTTCTCCTTGTCCCACTGCCTCTCCTCCCTACTTGTGCTCACTCTCTCTCTCAAATATACAAATATATATTATATAAATGTATAAATAAAATCTTTTAAAAATAATAAAATAAAATACTAAGAATAGAACAAAAACTTATCTATAAAAATTCTCCATAAAAGAGAGTTCCTATTTTATGAATGACAGCTTGAGTCTATATAAGCAATTCTCCAAAGATTTTTCAGAATACATAAATAGCTGAGTTTTTACTCTTGGGAAAGGTCAAATAGGTGTATATGCTCTGTACAGAATAGAGTAGGGCAGGACGCCTGGGTGGCTCAGTGGTTTAGTGCCTGCCTTTGGCTCAGGGCGTGATCCTGGAGTCCCGGAATCGACTCCCACATCGGGCTCCCTGCATGGAGCCTGCTTCTCCCTCTGCTTGTGTCTCTGCCTCTGTGTGTGTGTGTGTTTCTAATGAATAAATAAATAAAATCTTTTTTAAAAATTCCTCACAAAAAACAAAAGAATATTAAAAAAAAAAACAGAATAGAGTAGGGCTTCAGAGAGAGCCACATGGGTGCCAACTCTAGATTTATCACTCGTTAACTATTTGGTCCCAAGCAAGTTAAAAAATCTCTCTATGTCTTGGTTTTATCATCTGAAATAAAGATGAATAATATTTGTTTTCTTTATCTTTAATCTCATAAGAATTGAAGATGTATGAGGACAGCCATTTTGATGATGTTATTCACTGATCTAGCCCATGTGCTTGAAAAGTATTGAGCACTTAGTAGGTGCTTAATAAATATTTAACAAGTGAATGGATATATAAGGCATTTTTCAGACTTTCTGGCACTTAAACATTCAATAAATAAATGGTAAACAAAAGATAATTTGGTAGCACCTCTACATCTAGGTATAATGGAGTGGCTAGAGCAGACTCCCCCTTCAGCTGAAAGGAACGAAGAATCCCATGTCCTTGTCTATCCAGAATTTTTTAAATGAATTTGTCCACAGAAATCTTTTTTCACATCATGACACTCTTTCATTTATTCAAATATTTATAGAATATCTATGTACACTAAACACTATTTTCATGCCTACAAAGACATAATAAACCAGTCCCTGTCCTCCAGGAGTTTATATTTTTGTATGATGAAATCAGAAAGTAAAGACTAACTAAATATGTGATTTCAGGTAGTAATAAGCACCATGAAGAAAAATTAAGCAGGATATGGAGATAAACAATGACCACTGAGCCTGGATTATATGTGGTATAGGAATCCACAGAATATACTTGGGGAAGCTCTGCCTTAGAATTTATACCCATGTGCAAGTCAAGGTGAAAAAGATCTGTAAAAAGGAGAAGGCTTAAGAAAATCCTCAACACTTTTCTCTTCACTCCCACTGATGTGTGCTTTCTACAAAGATACTTAGTCCTTGAGCTTTAAAGGCCAGTGCTATTGGTAGAGATCACTGGCCAGATATGAGGGAAGGCAGTGTCATGGGATGCATCCAAAAGACTCTGATTTAGAGCCCCTCATATTGTACTTTGTGAATAGTCCTTACTTAATGCACCCCTTAGGCAATTTTCCCTTCTTATAAAATTGGGAAAAGGTAATATTTACACATTTTGTTGAACTTAAAAATCTCAGCTATTCAGGGGCACCTGGTGGCTTAGTTGGTTGAGTGTCCAACTCTTGGTTTCAGCTCAGGTCCTGATCCCAGGGTCATGGGATCAAGCCCTGCATCAGGCTCCATACTCAGCGGGGAGTCTGCTTGAGATTCTCTCCCTCTCATTCTTTCCCTCTGCTCCTCCCCCAGTCTCTCTCTCTCTCTCAAATTTATAAATAAATCTTTTTAAAAAAAATCTCAGCCGTTCAATTTACCCTACAACAATTCTCATTAGTAGATAACTGACTGGCATAATTTTTCTTTCTTCTAGACATAGAAATTGAATTGCCAGCTTCCATCTTGTTCCTCAGATGATGAAGTGGGCCAATCCAGGCCTTCTCTTATTCACTACTTCATAACACCTGTGAGATATCTTACTGTCTGTGCAGCCTTGTGTTAGGAACTAGGTATGCAAAAATGAATTTGAAGCAGAGGAACTTACTAGCACATTGATGCTAGTGAGATGGTTAGACAAATGGTTAGGTACTTTCCCTTGTGTTTCCCAGCCTGTCTTAAGAAATAAGTAAAAGCTTCACAAAGAAGGGATATAACTCATTGGTTTCTCACTTTCCAAAGCCACAGAGAACACAGTAAATAGAGGTAGATGCCTAAGATGTACTTTGTCTTCATTCATGAAGTCTTTTAAATATTTAGGGTAATGATCAATACAACTATCTTTTGCCAATCAATAAAAATAAGATATCACAAACACAGAACTTCTTCCCATTTTTTTCATTAGGGAGGATCTACTCAGTAGCAGAACTTCTCAACGCTCACCAGCCTAAAAGTAGATATTCAGAGCTGCTTAGGGCAGAGAAGTTCTAATCCTCCACCTGAAGTCATATGACTCATCTGAAGCAGAAGTGGGAAGAAACAGTGAGGCCAGGAATCTGAAATTATGAGCAGCAAAGAAAGTCATAATGATTGTACTGATGAGTCATTTGCCATCTGCTTCTCATTCAGAAAAGATAAGTCAAGGTACAGATAACCAAGAGTAAAGTGTTACCAAGAAAAAGCAAAATGGACTGTTTTTCTGGAATGATAGAAGGAAAGATGAAGTACATAAGAAGCTGTCACAAGGGGACCAATGTATTCAGAACCCCTCTGAGCAGGCTGGGCAGATACAAGCTTTGTGAAACCTAACACCTGCAGTAAATGATAGAGAAAAGGAAAGGAGGCCTATACTAGAGAACTAGAAGCCAAAAGACTCAGTAGGTGAGTTCCAGTTCACCAATTCATTCTTCCAGTCCCACTTGCTGCCTCAATTTGCGATACCAGAGGCAGGAAAAGGCCCTCATGAGGCCCCACTCTGATGAGGGAAGAGAAGCTGACAACACACATAAGGTATCTTTTTATGGCTTCACTGATTCAGCTCTCTGATGATCCACTGTGGCTACCTTTTTATCCAGAAAAAAAAGAACTATTCTATGGAAATGTTCTATGTTTAGTGGAACTTCTCATTCTGTTGCTTTTGGTTTATATTGCTATTTTAGAACCTATCACACCACATTATGTGGCTTTGTATTTGTCTCTCTAACAGATGGTAAACTGTTTGAGAGCAGGAGCAATAGCTTATTTATTTGTTTCTTTAGTGCCCAGCAAAGTTCTTGCACCAGAATAGGCATTGAAAACATCTTAGTAAATTGAAGTTGACTGGGCTTCCCCCTTATATTTCACTGGTGGCTTGTCATCCTATATAAATATATTATAGGACTTTGGTTACAATTCCTGTACAGAATCCTATGAAGTTCCATTGAGATTTTAGCTGCTCTACTAAAAAACTTAGCTAAAGGAGGGCAGTGGATTGCTATTCATTGAACATATAAATTTTTATTGAGCATCTATTATATGCTACGTACAATTCTTGGGCTTGGGATACATTAGTAAACTATGATTCTTGCTCTTGTGGAGCCTACATTCAAATGGGAGGAAGAAAGAGAAAATACATGTAATAAGTAAACATGCTAGTATGTTCAATGATGCATGCCATAGAAAAGAGAAAAAGTAGAGTAAGAAATATCAGTAGTACCAGGATATAGTGTTGAGGGTTGGTCAGTTTAAAACACTCAACAAACTAATCAGAGTGTGCCTCATTAAGAAGATAAAATTTGACCAGACTAGAAGGAGGTGGTGGAGTTTGTCAAGTGGTTATTTGAGTAAAAATGTATCACATTTTTTTCCCAGCTGCATAGAGGACTTTGAGCCAATGCTGCTTTGAGACTCAGAAGATGTGGTAAGTTTGCCAAATGGCCATAACACTTGCTTTTGGCTCACATGGTAAATCCAGTGAGTAAAGTTTTAGTCATTTTGTTACTGGTGTGTGACATGGGAGACTGAGAACAGGAACAGAGAAAGGAGAAGCACAGAACTCAAGAATGGGGTGGGGTTGGGAAAGAGAAGGAGTTCTACTCTGAGATCAGGGAAGGTTCTGGAAACCTTGTGGGTAGTATGAAGTCAAAAAGTTTGTTATTTCCTTAATGTTCTTCCCTGTAATGAGTTTAAATTCTCTATATTTGGCATTTTGAACTCACAGAGCTTCTGTGCTGCTACTAAAAGACTTCTTTTTAACTGGCTTTGTCCCTTCATTCTATATTTCTGTGGCAACCAAAAGAGAGCAATCAAAACTATAATTTCTGGCCCAGAAAAGGGAATTCTAGTTTTGTTCTTTTAATCCTTGCTCTATACTAGTCTTATCTCATTATATCTCTCTGTTCCTTGGGGCTTTTTCAACATAGCTAATTAAAACACAGTTGAAAATTTATTCATTCTATTAAATATGTTTATTAGGTGATTGAGAGGTTTCAGGTCCTGTCTACATATAAAGGACACAAAGATGAGGACGATGCAATTCTATTCCTAGTGAGAAGCCATTCTCAATAACTTGTTGGCATATTACTAGACCAGAACATAATGACCTCAAGTCACAGAAAAACAGAATGTTTGTCCTATTCTAGAAGTAATCCAGTCAAAAATAATACACATTTTTTGTCAATGTATCCTAAAGGAGTGAAACTTAAGAACTAATTCATGGTCTTACCAATGATTAACTACTGTCATTGTCTTTCCCATAAAACTCTGAAACCCTAGCAACATTCAGCCACTCCTCCTAGTTCCTGTTAGTAAGTCTGTGTTTGACTGAAAGGGCTTAATCACTTGCATTTACCACCTATTCACTTCACCACAAAAAGAGAAGAGGATGGAAGCTTCCCAAAAGTCAATTAGGAAGAATTGGAAACAGTGAAGTGAGGTGAAGCCGAGTCAGGGACAGAGGACAACCTATAAGCACAGAGAGTAGTGGCAGCCAGGTTGTCCATGACCACAGACCTCTTGGAGTGGCTCATTCCGACAGCGTTCTATGTCCACTGTTGATTCTACAGTGAGATCTGCCCATTTGGGGCTGGTAGTGTGACTTACGTAAGCTGGAGCTCAGTTGTCAGAGAAATACAAGTTTGCTTCAGCCTTATAGGTCTTAAGTAAAGAATACCCCGAAATTCAAACAGCACAATATGTCAACCACATGCACGTGATGTTTGGCATCATACAGAATGTTTTTGCATTGATGAACAGGTGGCTGCTAACTTGAAAAGGGATTTCTCTTCTGCAGTGGGAATTATAGATGGGGAGAAGAGGAGGAGAAAATAAGCCTATCCTTCACAGACTGCTCCCTTTGCTTTACTCTTTCAGGAGACTCATCATTCTCCAGAGGATTCTATTTCACCTTTGTTTAATTGCTGGGCCTCTCCTGTTTCCATACCCAGATGAAGTATTCTTGGAATTTAAGGTGTCACTTTAGTAGCCTAGCCACAAGTTCCATGCTCTTTCCTCTGCTCCACTCTTGCTCTTGAATAATACTTCTCCTTTGATACTAATTTCAGTGTCCTGGTCGAAGCCCCAGAGAAAATACGGAGCCCTCTGCCCCTGCATATCTTTACAGAAGAAGGTAAGACAGTAAGAAGGCCAGCAAAGCAGTAAAATGACAGGCCCATTGTTTGAGCCCAGCACTGGGACTTCCCCTTTTGTATAAGCTGAGTCACATTTTTCCTGTTGTCAACTTGAAGCCTGTCCGTTGATGGACGATAGGGCTATCTTGCTGATGTATAAAGCCGGGCAGACAGGTTTCCTTGTATTTGTTTGCCTTACCTTGGACCTTTACCAATTAGAAGCCGTCCACTGGCCAAAGGAGATAAGACACAGTTTCTTAAAGCTCAGATACTCGACAGAATGAACTAATTTCTGACAATTTTCTTCTGTTAAAATGCTATCCGAGGTTCCTGCCTTGTGCAATCTTACTGATTTTGACACAGGTCTTTTGGGATGTATATGTGCATTTTATTCTTGATATCTGTTCAGTTGACACATGCTTTAAAACCACAGATATCTTTGATTGGCTGGCAAATTGTGAAAACAGGAAGTCAAAGGATGGAATCAACTGTGAAACAACCATAACAAGTGAAGCTTTCTGCTTAAGTGCCAAGATGGGAATGCTGTTATGAGAAACAAACAAACAAAAAAATGAAATGATAATATCAGAACAATTCCAACAGGAAGAGTGAACATCCAGAATGCTCCAATTATCATATTTTCAGGGCCTTATAACCACCAAAACGGATTATAGATCTTAATCCACAATATTGCTGCTAGGCATGATAAAATCTCCAAAATTAGGAGAGGGGTGTCATGACATTTATTGGCTAGGAAATATTTGGGATAATATTTTTTTTTTGTCTCTCAATCACCATCTGATTGAGCTTAAAAGAGAAGAAAAAACTTGCTGTGTGCATTTAATCCCTTCATTTATTCAGCAAATAGCTGTTAAGAGCTCACTGTAGGACAGGTTCTATCGTGAACATCAGGGTTGTGAAGGTCATAGCATATTGCATTCTTGCCTATACCCCTTTGCACATTACACCAAGACTTTTCTTATAATTCTTCAAGGTTGCCAAATATCAGTCCTCCTGTGATATCATTCTTCCATGGTGAATTCTCAAAACAAAGGTTATTTATCAGCAGTTGAAAGAATAAAAAATATCCTCACGTCAGTTGATCTGAGGAACACAGGTAAATATTAGAATGAAATGAAGGATTTTTAGACAAATACTGTAATTTCTACTTCACTAGTATGTAATGAGTTTATGAAATTTACTACTTTAAACATTTTAGAAATGTAAACAGATATAAAAAACTGGGATAATTTTTGAGGCAGGAACACTGTTGGCAGTAGAACAGGGAAAGGGCAGAGACTGGATAACATCGTAAATCCTGTTCATCCATCTTTTGAGAATTTCTGTATGAAATATTCTATATAAACGATGTCATGTGCCATCCATTCAGATAACTGACTTTTTAAAAGTATGATCAATATCTCTCAAGGTCTAACTCTGCCAGAAAAAAATTTTAAATATTACAATGAGACATTTTAATATCATCTTGTTGGAGGGAGAATAAAGAATTAATCATGAGGACTTAGCACAATTGATTGTTAGTTAGAAGATTAGGTCACAATGCATATATTAATCTGTTATTTAACCTTCAAACATCATTTTAAGAGACTGTTTCAGGAGGGATACTTTGGGGGCAGTTGGATATTCATTTTGGCCAGCCAAAAATCAAATTCTAGGAATTGAAAATCAAAACTGGAATGAACTAAATCTACTCTAACTCTCCCATCTTACTGAAAAGGAAACTGAGGCACAAACAAATTAAGTGACTTCTGCAGGTCACAGCAGTTTTAAAGGGAAGAAGCCAAGCCAGATACAGGTAACCTAGATACCAGAGCTTCTTTCATGTTGCTGTGCTGATGGAGATAAAATAAAACAGCATTCTGGGATTATTCAGTTATCTTCTATTCCATATTGTGAAATGATCACATTTGGGGACAAAGTCAAGCACTAACTGGAAAGAAACTGCACTGACTTTAGCTCAGAATCTACCTTAAGAGGTGTTAACTCGTCATAGCTCTGTCACATCCATGGATCATTCCAGAGCTGTTTACCAACCCTAGACTAACAAAACAGTCTCTTTTTGTTGTTATTGTTTAATAGGTAAATGAAAAGTGAAGAAAAACCCTAAATATAAAGGCTCTCCCAAAGAGAAATCCAGAGGAAATAGCAATAATAATGTAAAATATTCAACTCTATAATTTCCAAGACTTAGATTTTACTGCATAGTCAAATAACACTATTATTCATTTCACAGCTATAGATCAATTTGCTCATGTGTGAAACCTATGAAATAACAACCATTTTCTCTTCAGATGAGTGATCCTGGTTTGAGTTACCCATACAATTTGATAAAAATACATTATTCCAGATGGACTCCAGTTGTTGGGCAGATGGAAATGTTTAAGTTAAGAACTAACTTTATTATCATAAATTAGGTGGTCAGAGAGAAAGGCATAAGAATATAACTGTAACCCAAATGATTTGTAAGTTCTTCTGAATTCAGGAGAAAAAAAACTGTAGAAAGGAAGAAATGTATACGTTTATGAAATTTGACATATTTAAGTTTTTAAAAATGTCTACTTTTACACTCAAATATTTATCCATAAGTTTTAGCTCTGCTAAGTCAGTTTCCATTTTTGCACAGTAAGCCAACTCAGCTATAAATCAAGCTCAGGTGTTTCCAGCTCTCCAGTTGATCGCAGAGTACCTCCCTGCCTCCCCCATCCCCTCCCCATAGGCAAAGGTGCAAGTGAAGGGAGTATTACTGGTGTGACTTTGTCCAGTGACATGGGGGTCTGGGCTACCTGCCCATGCAGCTTACTTATGCTCTGTTATTACTTATGACATTTCTGGATACACAGTTCTAATGATAGACTGCTGCTGGGCCAATCCATAATTATGGCTTGGCGAGCCCAACAGAAATTAGCTCATCATGGGCAACTCAATTGGCATCCTATGGTCAAGATTTCCACCTCTGATAGGACCCAATACCACTACAGGAGCTATTTTTCAAAAAGCATGTCATTTTCCACTGCAGATGGCATCAGGTTGCTGAGGATGGTATAGTGTTGCTTGCCCAAAGGCCTGCCTTAACTTTCTCCTCCTAGAGGTTGCTATAAACTCCAAACCATACCTTTTCTCAACCCTGACACTTCCAACACCACAGAGTCTGATGCCTCAAATAGTCCAAGTACCTAGACCTCACTGCAGCCTAAACCTATTGCAGAGCCCTTTCCAGCACAGCTGTCCACTCAAAGCTGGCAGCCTTCTATATAACCAAGTCTGTGGACTCCTAGCTATAGAAGGTGTTGCCTCTAGAACTTAAGGAGATCTACCAGGTGCAATGATTCCTTTCTTGCCATGGAGATGTAAGATGCTGCAACTTAACTTTGGCACAGAAGGACATATTGTACCATGTTTCTTTCTGGCCACTGGATATCCGTAAACCTCACAGAAGTGCAGGTCCCTAAATTTTATCACCCATATTCAGGGGTTGCCAACTCTTACTGTACAGGAGCAGACTATTTTTGTAAATTTTAAATATTCAGGAAGGTCTGCAGAGACAAACTCCTTTGGCAGGACCTATCTAGATGTCTCCATCCCATATTTCAAGATCCCAGGTTTTCCCAATCAGGGCCCAGAAAAGACAAGTCTTGGCTGAGCATCCAAATATCTCTGGAGCGTTTAGAACTGTATCAAGTTCTGATTCTGCTCTTCAGCTGTTCGTGACTCCATGGCAGGAGAAAAGGACTTGATAAAATAACAAAGAGGCTCTCTAGCTCACACTCTTGGGTAACCTAGATACCAGAGCTTATCTGTTTATAGTCTTCAGCTTCTCATTATCCTACTTCAGTACATCAGTGTGTAGTTTAGTAATTGCTAGCCAATCCTGCTGTCCTTGCACACTCATCCCCATATCTCTCAAATGGGGAATCATCCGCCTATAAGGGTGTTGTCCATTGAGATGTTTCTGTAAGCCACAGTAGTAAAATGTTCAGCAACTGGACTGCCATCTTTGGCCAGGGATTCCCTGTGCCTTACAGATGAAGTCCTCCTTGCCTGCTGGGCAGTGAGTGAGCTAAACCCCAAACCTATCTTACCACCTGATTCATCAGAACACTTTTGGTATCAATTCAATACCTGAACAGTATCAATTCAGGTCAACCCAGAAGCAGACACCAAGACAGGATTACACATGCAAGATGTTGACTGGGAGAAACTCCTGTGAGTGATAAAGAGGTATGGGGCAAGGAGAGCCCAGACTGCAGTGAGGAACTGACACCTGTAAAAAGAGAAACAGATAGTTCATAATCCTGGATCAGATGATCTTTAAGTCTGTAACTCTCCTATATCCGTTTCTTTTGCTCACAAAGGTGTTACAAGAACTGAGGGTAGATGTACATGGAAAGGCCTGGCTCAGAATCCACATAGTAAGGGTCCTTAACAATTCAATGTATATGTTCATTTCAAAAAACAAAAACAAACAACAACAAATAAAAAGGAGAATAATAAGCAGAGCCCCTAAGTGTCCCTCAAAAAAATACGGTGCACCTGATTCCACGTGCAGACAGGTAGACTTGGAGGCTGCCTCTGCATTCACAACCCCTATTCCTGATTCAAAGCATTGTTTAGCACTTTATATTTTAAATAGCACTAGAAAGAAAACAGGATACACTTATCTTACAGACATGACCTTAAAAGGTATTCCATTTTATAATCATTATTACTAACTAAAATGCACCTCTCCTATTATTGTTTAATCAGAAGAAGAAAAACATCCTACTGGCTTGTAACATATATTAAGTGCTGATTTATGCCGGGTATTACTTTAGTCCCTTCATGGATCTTTTCTTACTTCATCCTTACAATAGCACTCTGGAATAGGAATTATTATCCACTTTGTAAGTGAAAATTGAGGCTTATTGAAGTTAAGTAACTTGTCTATGGTAACTCAGTTAATTACCAGAAATGATCAATAATAGACTCCAGAGCCTTGTATGTTTCATTAAAAAAAAAAGTATCTGCAAAGTAGACCTTATGTAAGAATTACCGAAAATTTTTAGTTTAAGTACTTTTATTTCCAAGGTCAGAAGGAATATTTTCCTACATTATATATTTAAGAATCTGTACTGGTTTCTGTCCCCACTCCAGTTAATATCACATTGTTTTAAGTAGTTAGTTGTTCATAGATCTATTTCTCTCACTTAAATTATAAACTCCTTGAGGACAGCTATCATGTCTAATGCATCTCATCCCTAACCAAGTAGAATAAGGCCTGAATAATGTGTGTGCTTAATTTGTTGAGCCAAAAAGGAAATCTCAGCAACTCAGTTTATTTTTCTATTTCTCCCATTACTCTGATATAACATGTTAGAATATTAGGAAATCACGTCCTCTTTTGATTTTGTGGGACCCACATCCTAATGGAAGGGCCTTCTCAAAAGCCTTAAAATTCTTCTCTTCATTGAGAATCCAAAGTCACTTAGCTTTTTTCTTGGCTAAAAAATACATATGGGTGATGGGAATCAATAGAATTCCCAAGCCCGGAATTCATCCTGAGTTCCTCCAACCTGTGGAGAGATGACTAGTCAGAAGCATAAAAGTAAAGAACACCTGTGGTGTGGGGACCAGCTTAGGATAGGCAACTTCAGAAAACAGGGCCTTGGCAGTGGCTTTCTGAGTTCACCTCATGGTGAAGAGCACAGGCTTTAGAAACAGAGCACCCTGAGTCTGAATCCTGTCTTTGACATTGAGCCGTGTGACCTTGGACAAGTTGCTAAGCCTCTCTAACCACAGTTTCCTTGTGTGTAAAACAGAGATAATAATAGTGTTGCCGTGAGAATGAAAAGGAAGAGCAAATGTAAAGCACTTAGCACATGGGCAGCACATGATAAACACTCATTAAATAGGAATTTATACTCATTAATACTTTCACTATGCATGCAACTAGCAGCTTCATGTGTCTGAGCCGAATGATAACAACATTTGAACTCACGATTTTAATAGGTCTTTGCATTGCCACAGCACCTTTCATCTCAAAGGACCAAAGCCCTGGCAAATATTAATTCTTGTCTACTTTATTTATGTGAGTAAAGGCAGGAGCACATACAATAGCCTAGTTATTAAAAAGAACTGTAGTATAGAAAGCTAACTCCACATGCACAAAGTAAAACCAAGAAAACCCTTAGCAGTATCTAGGTCTCTCAACTTCTGGGATTCCTCTTTAATTGGATCAGGTTATTTGTTTCCAGTGGCTAAATATTATTTATTGGCAGTGTAAGTCAAGGCTGCTGATATATTACCCTTTCGGGGAGTGTTTGTTTTTTGAAAACTGCTCTCAAATTTTCTAAATGTGAATTTAAAAGTCTGTCAGTCTATGTGCCGATAACACAAAACAGATTGTAAATGTAACGGGATTCAATCAAGTCAAACAAATCCAACGAGAGTGCCAGAAGGCTTAATATTAGGACTGCTCCTGTTCGCAGGCTTTTGCTAATGACGGAACAATTGTTTGTGCTGATTTGTAGCTGGCATTGATATGCAGACAGTAACACTTTCATCTAAAATCCAGCTCCAAATTTTTTTAATGCTGTCAATGAATATGCTGTGTCTGCAAAGAGCAACTCCGAAGAACCTTTCTCAATAATAAGAAACAGGAAGATGCAAGCATCGTCTTTAATTCTAAATCCAGGGTTTCAGTTGAAATATACAATGATTTTTCTCTTTGTCATTGTCTTATCATCTACTGGGATGTTTGTGTCCAAACAACTTGTATGAATTAACAACTAAACACGGTTTTAAAATATTGGACTGGGTCAATGTGGGCGGGAGGCGGGCGCTCAACTGCAGGAGGATATTGCAAGATTCCAAACTCATCTAACATTTGCTTCAGAAAATAAAAAAATGTAAATGTGCTCTGACTGCAGTTCACATTTACTGTGGGGATGAGGCTTTTTTTTTTTTTTTTTTTTTTTTTTATCAAACAGCACCTGCCTCTCTATTCAGAGATGTCTGCGTGCAAGGATAAGTGCAAACAACAAAGGCTTCGTCTGTGGCAGCGGCTGCATCATTTTCTTGGAACTTGCCATTATGTTTTAGGTCAGAGATTGAGGTTTGGTTCAGGGAATGGAGCTTTTAATATCAGGTGAATGGATTTTTATATAAGAGGTTGGGAAGCTTTGCGTCTTAGAAGAAAAATGGTGCTTTAAAAATAGTCACATTTCTTTTGTACTGTAATTATCAGTGCATGACGAATCATTTTTTATTCTGTTCTGTGTGGGCAAAAGGAAATATCCCCTACCCATCTCTGTGGGCTGGCCATTTTAAGGAGTCAAAATGTTCCCATATTTAATCAGTTCCTTGGGAATATGTAATTTACCTAGAAGATTGATCCCAAAACATCACTTTTAAGGGAAGATGAATAAATAGCACAGATTCATCAGTTTGTCCGGGAAGTTACCGTCACATGTGTTCACCATTTAAGCAAGTAGTACTGAATAAATTGGTGATCTGTCCATAATTCCTCCTGCAAAAAAAGGCTCACATTATATAAAAGATCAAATGATAGAAATAGGAATAATCAACCTTGTTAAAAATAGAAAGAATGATTTAAAAAAAAAAATAGGAGGGAGTAGAACAATAGCCTGAGTTGAGCCCAGCTCTGACCTTGACAGTAAGAGCCCAGGCAAATCATTTCATGTCTCTGTGCTTCCGTTTCCCCATCTATAAAATGGAACTAGTGAAACGTTCCCTTCCAGGCCTCTTGTAAGCAGGAAATAGGGACATGTTTGTGAAAGCTTTGTAAATGGTAAAACATTTTAAGAGCATCAAGAAGGAAAAAAGGAGAAAGCAGAAAAATAACGGCAATAATAGTAACAATTGTAACAATCCTAATATTATTAAAAATGACAATGAGTATTACTATTATTATTGAAAGTAGTGAAACTTATCCAGAAATGATGAAAATTGGTAGATGGTGCAGCTCAGACTATGTTCTTCTTCTCTGGACTGTAGGAAAAAGAGACATACAGGCCCTGTAGTCTCATATAAAAAAAATAAAATCTATTCTGACTGAGTAGACTTTAGACACATTAATACACATTCTTTGAAAGAAACTCTGCAGGTTTTAAATTAAGTCACATCGCTCTGAGAGCCTTTTTCAAAAGCAAAGTATAGGCTGATAGAGGATCCTCTTTTTTGAAGAGCTTGAAGGATTTCAAATGACCTTTGCCCACAGGACATGGGTGTCATGCTAACTTGCCAAGGTCAGGTTTCCCCCTCAGTAGGTCAGTTGCCCACATGTTTTATAGCCTAAGTGAAGTCTCCAGGCAAGCATTCATCATCACATCTCTGCTTCAAAATTCACAGCTTTGTATTGTTACAGCAACTCAAGGTTTTTAAACAGTAAAAAAAAGTTGCAGGAATTATGGATGGAAAACTACTGCATATTTTTGCTTCTGAAACCAAAACCCCAAGAAAATAAATACACTTTTAGCACTCGATGCAAGAGATAGGCAGCTTCCTATACTTGCTCTCAGGGTGATAAGTTGTGTGGTGAGAAGGTAAGGCAGCTGGTGGCCGCTATGTAAAGTCTGTGAACACTATGGTTCCTCTAGTCAGAGGCAGGAGAAAGAAGTGACTAGCATATACAGGTTGCCAATCTTTTCCCCTTCCTTGGTGGTGGTATGCTGTGACTGCTTAGATAAACTGAAACTCCATCTCCTGGGCTACTTCTAGGTACAAGAGATTTGGGAGGTGAAATAACGCAGCAGCCATTATGCTCAGATCGTGTTTGCTCAAGGCAGAGAGATCGTGTTGTCAACAGACAAAAAAGGTTCCAGTTTGTCAGACTCTCCCTGTCCTATGTTCAGCTCCCTGATTGCCTGCTCTGCTGGCAAATAGCAAAACCAGGCTACCATCTGACCCTTTATAGTGAACTGACTAAGGCATTGGCCACAAGGAATCAACAATCTTACACAGACTTCTCTCCCAATCCCATTTCCGGTTCCACTCTAGCAGCTGGATGGGATGGGCTTCCCTCAAGATCGAACTTGTTTACCCACTCAAGAGCTGATTTAAGTCCAGTTCACACATCAACAAGTCATTTGAAGATATTTGGTATAAAGAGACTGCATGGGCTCCCAAGTCCTACAATTATATGTAGTCAACCTGAGTCTTTTTCAAGCTATGTGACCTTACTCCTCTTAGGCCTCTACTTCTATCTTCAGGAGAAATGGTAAGAAATCCAGCCTTTATCCTGTATGAAGAAAACAAAAATTCTCCTGTGAGAATTCTTATTCATAAGCTAGTCTTCATGTAGATTGGGGATTCATGTACTCTACCTGCATAAACCATAAAAATCTCAAACTGAGCACTTAGTTTAGCGGCCTGTGCTTGTAAGTGTCTTCAAGGCATCTGGAAAGAGCAAATTCAGAAACTTTCCAAAGGAAAGCACCTTAAAACCAGGACACAAAGTTTTCCCAAATAAAATTCCAAGAAACATGAGCTCAGAAAATTTAAAAAAAAAAATCACAAAACATCTACGGAATTAATCTGTCATTAGCAAGAGTGAGCAGAAACAATGAACAGCATCTGACTTGCAAAGATGGCAAATAACGAATTTTAAAACAAGTATTTATAGATTTCCTACTTTGTGCCAAACTATTTTTGGTGCTTCAGATCAGGCACATCAATGAGTAAAATTAAATTTCTGCCATTTTGGTGAGATTTAATATTTGCATTTATAATGTAAAGAGTGAAAGGTTTTTAAAGAAATACAAGAGGAAAAAAAAAAAAAAAAGAAATACAAGAGGATGTCACAATTACCAGGCAGATCTGATAAACAAATAGAACTTGAAGAAAAAAACCAATAATGGTGGTTAAAATGAGAAACTCACTGGACAGATTAAGCCACAGGATAGCAACTGAATGGAGAACTTGACTTTTATCCAGAATACAATACAATGAGACAAAGGGACAGAGAATATGAACAAGAGATGATAGAGCATGAAGGATAAAGAAGCTCTAACATATTTCCAGTCATTGTTTCAGAAAGAGAAAATGAGGGAGAGGTGCCTCATTCTGAAAAATAATGGCTGAGACTTCTTCCAGAGTGAAAGACAGTGATCCTCACACTCAAGAAGCCCAACAAGTCAAAAGATGGAATGAAATTTCAACTTCTAGTAAGTCGCCAAAAACAGTGAGGTGAGTAAGGAATCCAGCAAGCAAAATTTGAGGGAAAATTTAGGGATGTGCAAGTGCTGAGTTGACCCTTGAAGAAATCTGGCAGTGAGTATCTCTTTCAATTTTGTGTCCTGGATGCCTCACTTGCCCTACCCCTGTCCTCGCCCTTACAAACAATAATCTGCTTTTGTGACCTTATATTTGGAGTTATCTAATTGAATATTTAAAACAATAAATTGAGTTATTTTAATGAAATTTATATATTGGCTTTTTAATCTGCTATATTGTGATCTAATTTACATTCAATATCATGCACCTGTTGTAAACGTATAGTTCATTGCATTTGACGGTATAACTACTTCCACAACCAAGATACAGGACATTTCCATCATCCAAAAAGTACTGTGCTAATCCTTTGCCTTTATCCACACCTACTCTTCTTGGTCCTAGAAAACCACTGATCTGCTTTCTGTTATTATAGTTTAGATTTGACTTCTCACAATTTTATGTAAATGGAACGATAGAGTATTTCCATTTTCTTTTTGAATAACAAGAAAAATATCTAAGGCAGCACTGTTTAAACATGTTGCCTTATAGGTATGGTTATCTTGATTTGCAATAAGTAAAAAAGTGAAATCGGATATATTTGTCTCTGCACATATTTCTCCTTTTATAGTAGTTTTGGAAGTACTAAAGATTTCGGTGTGCTCTGTAAAAATTGTGATTAGGGCAGCCTGGGTAGCTCAGCGGTTTAGCACCGCCTTCAGCCCAGGGCCTGATTCTGGAGACCCAGGATCTAGTCCCACGTTGGGTCCCCTGCATGGAGCCTGCTTCTCCCTCTGCCTGTGTCTCTGCCTGCCTCTCTCTCTTTCCCTCTCTCTCTCTCATGAATAAATAAATAAAATATCAAAAAATAAAAAATAAATAAAAATTGTGATTAAATTGATCTCCAACTTAAGAATCTTGTACAGGACATCTCAGAGCAAATTAGAGAATTGCTATCATTTTTATACCCATAATTAACTTATAATTAACTTCAGTGTTCATTTTGCTTTCATCTTTATCAAAAGTCCCATCATGGTATAAATTAAATTTAAAGGGTACTTAAAAATGAAACAGACATTTAACTCTCAAGTAATCAAAATCAACACAACGGCTACAGGTATCCAACTGGGTGAGCAAATCACAAATATAAGCCTTTTATATCAATGATTGGTGTGCATGGCCACTCAAACACGCTCCAAGACCCTCAAAGCATCAGTTCTGAAAAAAAAAAATCGCATCATCATTTAGAGATTTTTTTAAAACAGAAATTAGAGATCGACTTAATTGTTTAGACATTTCCATTTTTTAATAGAGTTGTATTACATTTGAAAATCTTTTATAAACTTACCAAGTAAATAAAGAATTTTTCAAGCATGCAGAGACTTCAAAGAGGGTGACTGGCAAAAGAGACAAATTTATTTGCTGACATGTAATAATTAGTGACCCATGAGTGGCCTATAAATGTTCATTTTCCCTTCTCACGCTGTGATTTGAAAATCCTCAAAGGTTTGTGAAAGTGTCATAGAGGAGTCATCATTAAAAATGGTAATGACATCTGTTTTGGGTTCTGGCTTGTGCATTGACAGACTTCTTATTCCTTATAATTTTCTCATTTCCTATTTTAGGCCAGCATCATGTTATTTCTACTCCAACCTGTCTGGCTGGTCTATCTCCGATTCTTTATGAGATCCCTCTCTCTTCTTCATGGACACAACAGGACTAAACCCTCTGCTTTCCCCCCCTCTCCCACTTCATACTTGCTTTTCTTTGCTTAATCTACTATACTGACCCTGGGCTTGTTTTCCCACCCGTACTTCATGTTACAGGCTGCATCTCTCTGGATCCTTATCAGCTTGTTTCATTTAGTTCAACCAAAAGAAGGGAGAGGGAGGCATGGACACTGATAGCATAAAGGACTTGAGCAGCCAAGGTATTTCTCTCCCTCTCTCTCTCTGCCTTGGATACAATCTCTGATGTCTTGATTGCAGCTGGATGGTTCAAAACGGCTTCATTTGCACATCTGAAAATTTCTTTTGGCTGTTTGCTGGGTTCTCCTCCATGTGACTTCTTACTTTTCAGTAGACTAGACAGGGTCTCTTCACAGCATTGTGATCTGAAGGTTTCAAGAGGGCAAGACTTGAAGTACAAGACCTCTTCAGGCCCAAAGATTCCAGAATTTACACAATGTTACATCTACCACCTTCCATTGGTCAAAGCAAGTCACAAGGCCTAGCCCTTCTTCAAAGGGATAGAAAAATAGACTTTGCTTCTTGGTAGAAGGAGCAGTAATATACCATTGCAAACAGCCTGGACACAAGGATATGTTCACTAGAAGCCATTATTGCAACCATGCACTTCACTCAGTTCTGCGCTGCAGAAACACCACCTCCATCCTAGCCGTAGTTTAGGACCCTAGCCATATCCTGTTCCCAAACTCCGCATTGCAGCCTATTTGTCTCCTCAGCAACTTCATAACCTGTTTAATCTGTTCTTTGCAATAGATTGCTCTTGGTTTCCCTGTTCCTGATTCGACCAGAAATGCACATCTACTTTCTTTCTTTCAAATCTATATGAATAACTGAAATCTGAGTCCAAATTTAATCTCTCACCCTAAATCCAATTCTAAATTTCCATATTTCCATCTAGATTTTCCTTTTACCACCCACACCCAGCATATCCATAACTTAAATTGTAATCTGATCCTCTAGACAAGGACTCTTATCCTCGTCTCAACACTCCAAACTCAAGGTCAAATAATTATAGCCAGTGGGCCAAACCTGCCACCACTAGGTTTACTGGAACACAGCCATGCTCAATTACTTTTATACTGTCCTGGCTGCTGCTTTCATGCTACAACAGAATGGAATAGTTGCAACAGAAACCATGTGACCTGCAAAGTTAAAAATCTTTATTATCCAGCTTTTGAGAAAATACAGAAAATTCAGAAAATTTGCCAACTCTTTTCTAAACCTCTGATACCTTTTACTTTTTCATATACAACTGATGTAAATTCTCATGTAAACTGATCATTGCAAAATACAATTTTAATTCAGTCACCTACTAACAATTCTACAGTGACTTTTATTTTATTTATTTATTTATTTTTTTACAGTGACTTTTAATATCTGATCTGTATCATAACTACAAACTCTACACCCTTTCACCAAATTACCTCAATTTACCCAACAAAATTTAATTTGCACCTTTCCCAAACCATCTTCTCCAATCTAGTGCATTTTCTCTTACTGGATTTCAGAGTCTAGGAATATAGGAATCCTGTCTTATGCACTAGAAATACAGGAATTAAGTCTTATGCTTATTCTTGTACTCTGGAACCAAGTGCAATGTCTGGCATGTGGCAACCAGGGAGTGCGTGTTAAATGAATGTTCCCCCTGAATACTACTGATTTTATTTCTACTTTTTTTTTTAAAAGATTTATTTATTTATTTATTTATTTATTTATTTATTTATTTATTTATTTAAGAAACAGAGACAGAAAGTAGAGAGAGGGGCAGAGAGAGAGAAAGTCCTTTAAGCAGGCTCCGTGCTCAGTGGGGCTTGATCTTAGGACACTGAGATCATGACCTGAGCTGAAACCAAGAGTCAAACACTCAACCAACTGAGCCACCCAGGCACCTCTTATTTCTACTTTGGTTATTTTTATATTTATATATATTTCTATCTAGGACGCCCTCTCCATTCTTTCCTATCTATCCAAACTATGTTTTCTAGTCCTAGCTTCTCTCAAAACTGTCCTAATCTTAATGATCTCTTCTTTTATTCAAGTTCTGTAACACTAAAAATCCAAACCATGGGTTTTAATGATGACTCCCCCATGACACTTTCACAAACCTTTGAGGATTTTCAAATCCTCAAAGGGGAAGGAAAAATTAACAGTTAGAGGCCACTCATGGGGGATCCCTGGGTGGCTCAGTAGTTTAGCGCCTGCCTTTGGCCCGGGGTCTGATCCTGGAGTCCCAGGATCGGGTCCCACGTCGGGCTCCCTGCATGGAGCCTGCTTCTCCCTCTGCCTGTGTCTTTGCCTCTCTCTCTCTCTCTCTCTCTCTGTGTCTCTCATGAATAAATAAATAAAATCTTAAGAAAAGAGGCCACTCATGGGTCATCCTCCCACTGCCTCCTTGCACAAGTGGATATAGAATTACCCACAATACTGATTCTTGAGACAATAAGAACATGCCATATGTATAAATATGAACATTTTGTGACATCCTTTCACATACTTCACAGTTACCCTTTGAAATATTTCTTACTAGCCTTGATTTGGGATTTGTCCAAAATTACAAGGCTAGTAATTATTAAGAGCCAAAATGATGATTCAATTTCTAAACATACAAGTTCGAAGTCCAGGACTCTAAATTTATAATGCTTTCCAGGAAATGTCAGATGAGTTGTGTATTATAAAATTTGGTTCTAATTTTTTTTTTTTTTTTGTAAATTGAGAGTTACAATTATTCAAACAGAAAAAGAAGAGTTGTGGAAAAGAAATAGAAAACACTTATTCATAGGTTATTACTCAGAAGAGAAAAGTTCACTTAAGCCATCTAAAAATTACAACCTATCCTTGCAATGTTTGTGAACAAAATCCTGAGGATTGCACAGACATCCCTGGAAGCCAACTCTTACACTGTGTGGTTTCAAGTCTTACATTTAAGTCTTTAATCCACTTTGAAGTGTTTCTTTGTTTCCTTTTGGTTTTGTTTTGCATATGGTACAGGAAAGTGGCCCAGTTTCCAGTTGCATTCTTTTGCATTTAGCTTCTCAGTTTTCTTAGCACCATTTATTGAAGACTCTCTTTTCCCCACTGGACATCCTTGCCTCCTTTGTCATAGATTAATTGACCATATAAGTGTGGGTTTACTTCTGGACTCTCTCTCCTGTTCCCTTAATTTTCTTGTCTCTTTTTTTGTGCCAGTACCATATTATTTTGATTACTTTAGCTTTGCAGTGTAATTTGAAATCTGGAATTGTGATACCTTTAACTTTGTTCTTACTTCTCAAGATTACTTTGGCTATTCAGAGTCTTTGCTGTTTCCATAAAAAAGTGTAGAATTATTTGCTCTAGTTCTGTAAACAATATTGTTATTTTAATAGAGATTGCAACCATAAAACCCCTAGGAGAAAACATAAGCAGTAATCTCTTAAACATCAGTCTAAGCAATATTTTTCTGGATCTATCTCCTCAGTCAAGGGAAACAAAAGCAAAAGTAAACATTTAGGACTACATAAGACTAAACACATTTTCCACAGTGAAAAAAAAAAACATCAATAAGATAAAAAGGCAACCTTTTTCTAGGAGATATTTTATAGGAGATGATATCTGCAAATGACATACCTGATAATATATAAAGAACTCATGCAACCCAACACCAATAAAATAATCTGATTAAAAAGTGGGCAGAGGATCTGAATAGACATTTTTCCAAGGAAAAACACAGATGACAAATAGACACATGTAAAGATGCTCAATATCACTAATTATCAGAGAAATGAACATCAAAACCACAACAATATATTACCTCATAATAGAATGGCTAGTATCAAAAAAAAAAATGACAAGTGTTGGTGAGGATATAGAGAAAAGGGAACTCTCATGCACCTTTGGTAAGAATGCAAACTAGAAAAGCCACTATGGAAAACCGTATGGAAGTTCCTTAAAAAAATTAAAAGTAGAACTACCATATGACCCAGTAATTCCACTTTTGGGTATTTAGATAAAAAAATTGAAGCACTAATTCAAAAAGATATATGAATCCTTATGTTTATTGCAGCATTATTTATAATAGCCAAGATATGGAAGCAACCTATGCATCCATCAATGAACAAATGGATAAAGTTATATATCTCATATTTAATGGAATATTACTCAGCCACAAAAAAAGGATGAAATCTTACCATTTGCAAGAACATGGATTGACCTAGAGGGTATTATGGTAAATGAAATAAGTCAGAAAAAGAAAAATACCATATGATTCACTTGTATGTGGGATCTAAAAAAATTTTTTTCAATGAAGAAGGAGACCCACAAATATAGCAAACAAACTGGTGATTGCCAGAGGTGAGGGATGAAGGGGTGAGAGGATGGGTAAAATGGGTGAAAGGGAGTAGAAGGTACAGACTTCCAGTTATCGAATACATAAGTCATAGAGATGAAAGGTACAGCATAGGAAATATATTCAATGGTTTTGTAATAACATTCTATGGTGACAAATGGTTGCTACTTTCATGGTGAGTATAGCATATTGTATGGAGTTATCAAATCACTATGTTGTATACCTGAAACCAATGTAACATTGTTATGTCAACTATACTTCAACAATAACAGCAAAAAAAGGAAGTTGGCAAATGATACAAATAAAAACTTTTTTTTTTTTTTTAGTTTTCCTGCACATCACTGGATATAGACAGACATTGATAAAAAAAGAAGAGAATCAGAAGGTAATAATAATCACAATAGTAATTCATAATGATTGATAAAAGGACATTAATTTAGTATTTACTCTGTTCCAAGCTATGCTTTCTAAGCATTTAACATTTTTTCGGTAGTGTGCTAAAGCCAGCCAGTACCAGCTTGCAAAAGCTAATTATTCACATGTCTTTCCAACTTTGAATTCAGTAACCTCAGATTGGTACCTTGAAATTAGACAGGGGGAATATCTAAACCATGGAAATCAGCAGATACTACAAATCAGGACTTCTTACCCAGGGGAGCCAGTCATTCAACCTCAACACATCACAGGTATTAAGCCAGACTTTTACAAGGCAGAAGAGTCACTATTGGTTTCTTAATGTAGAATTCTGCATTATTTCATCGATAGGAAACCTATGCTTGAATAGAGAAAAGTGAAGGAAAAATAGTGAAGATTGCAAAAGTAAGGAAAGACTTGACTACAGCACAACTAGTCTGTGACAGCTGAAGGCTCTGGAAATCTTTGCTTCCATTACCTTCCCTCTGCCACAGGAGCTTCTGGAAAAAGACTGTAGCATACTCTTCCACTGACCATGCAATCTCTATCATTCCTGACTTCTGCACAAAACAGAATTATGAACAGTTCAATCACTTCACCTTAGCTTTTTGAGAGTCACTATTTCTAATGAGACAACAACACCCTTCCCATCTATAAGTAGGCACTTTGTAGACACAGACAATCAGCTACTAAACCATAACCTTGGGTATGTTCAAAGGGATACACGAGTGCTGATGCAGTAAGGAAAAGGGTAGGCCAAGGGGAAGAGAGCCAGAATAAGAAAAGAAATTAAGAATGGCACCTCAGGTAGGGTGAGTTCTGTAAGAACTGAGTTTCCACTTTATTAATAGGTTCCCTTGGTGATTTGAAATGATAACATGGTGTCTTTGTTTGTCACTCCTCCTTCCTTCCCTAATAATTCTCAGTATATCCCTGAGAGTAATCTGTGCCAGTGCACAAAGGGAAAATTATGACAAGTTCCTTCTGTCATATCTTCACAAAAGGATAAAATGTCTACATTTCTAGGGCTCCAAAGCAAAAGGTAATTTCTAATTCAAGCTTATGCTTCCCTTAAGGGGAGAGCTGTCCAGTGAATTAGATAATTTTTAAAATTTGCTAGCAGAAATACAAATCCAAAAACTTGAAGGAAGAAAATGAAAAGAATAGCAAATGGCAAATTATCTGTCATAAACAACAACCACTGGGTCTTGAGAGGAGAAGAGGGGGGTGTACAGCTTAATTAGGAAGTGTCCTCCCAGAATACCAGTGGCATCCCAGATGCTCTACTTAGTTTGCCACGGGCCATTGTTTTCCTCCATAAATTTAAATTAGCATCTGCAGCCACTCTCCTAGAAATAAAGACTTGAGCTCTATGCTTCATTTTGAACAGCCACTGGTCTTGAACTAAAATTAAATCATAAATGGAGTATTATTTAAAGGTTGATAATTTTCATGGAATATCACTTCAGCAATGAAACTAAAACCCTTGAACAAAATTCTGCTATATACCCAAGAGTGTCATGATTAGGTTCCAGTTTAATAAAATTGGCTAGCATTTCAAAGTTTAAATGCTTTCAGGCAGTTTTTTCAAGAGGATATTGTAATCTATACAAAATTGAGCTTGAAGTGATTAAACAATACAACCTTGAGCTGATGGAGGAGGGGCGGGACAGTGATAGAATTCCAAGGGAAGTGAAGTGTCAAGGTCCTGCCCAAATTGGGGGAGATGGAGAAATTCTTTTCTTTCTTTCCATTCTAACATCAAATAAGACGCAACTCCTCTGTCACAAAGGGGTTCTTAAAGCCTCAGCCCAAAGAAAACATTGATTGCACTGAGAAAATTCAGTAGCCAGTAAAATCACACAACCAGAAGCACACATACTAGGGAGCAATCCAAAGTGATCACCTTGGTTAACAAATTCTTTGTTATACTTATGACATCTAGAAGCATCTGTAGATATATTTGTGATGCAGTGGAAGGGTGTAGTTGGGAGGAGGTAATCTTGTTATCACACAATCACAAACCTGCCAAGCCCCAGAGATGGTGCAGACCACCTTTTCTATTTCAGTCTACAGGTATTGCCCCCATTGCCACACCGATGATTCCTTGTAGTGCTTGGTTCCCAAAGAAGGCTAGACATCCTGCAAAATCTTCAGCTAAGATGAACACTTAAAATGTGATATCTTTGATATGTTATTATGGTTTTGTGGGGTAGGAGAGAAAAAAATGGGATCTTAAAAAAAAAAAAAAAATCCTACCCTAGGGAAGATGAACTACCTAGAGGGATCAAAGAGAACTTAACAGAAAGATTCTACTTCATTTTTGTATTTCCTTCCCATTTAAAGATTTAGCCAACTCAGTAATGTTCCTGGAGCAAGAAGCAAGCATCTCAGCTCAGGGTAGACTGAGCTAAGAACAATCAGCAGTGTTTACCTGACCAGCATATGCCAAACTTCTACACAGTCTAGAGACGTGAGCCTACCACAGATGGCCCAGATGTTCATGTGAATAATTCTGGCATCTTTCAGAAGCCCAACTAGGTATCAACTGGATTGGATTTATAGTTAATATCTGATAATATCTAATATCTTAAAAATATATTGTGTCATATACTGAGACCCTAATGTCTTGCTCACTGAATGTTTGGAAACATATGAAAAGTAGCTACTATGGTCTCAGAGACTGAAGAAAGCTTTAGGGATGCTGCAATAGTTCTGGGCTTTATGGAAACAGACCAGCCCATTCTGCTAGAAACAGGACACCAGCAGATCTTTTTTGTGAGTATGCTAAGATTGTTACAGAAGGAAGATAACACCAAGAAGGAAGGTTACAATCAGATCCACAAATGGTTGTGGCAGCAATAAATCAGTAAATAGTTTGAGGAACCCATGGAATTTATGACTAATAATCCTAGACATTTATGATAGATACAGATATACAGATAAAGATAGATACTGATAGATATAAATGATATAGAGATGCTAGAGAATATACAGAGATAGAGGTAGGGATGGGAGAATTATATATATACACTCAAGGCCTGATACAAATAGAACTTAGACAAAAGTGTAACTACCGTTATCAATCAATTAGTCAAGAAACAATATGATGAGTCCACTACTTCTACCTCAGTTTCATGTGCAGGGTAAAAGAAAGAAGTATTCATACACCAATTGCTGTATTTCCATTAATGATATCATTTTTTATCTTTCTTCCAAAATAGCACTAGAGTGATCTTTCTAATCATAAAACAGTCCCATAAGGCCTTATGAACTTTAGTTTCCTATGTGTTATTTAATCTCATAATAACTCTGTGAGGAAAGCCGGCTACCAGGGCCAACATAGTAGCATGAAGAAGGAAGAGGAAGGTTGGGAAAGAAAGAAAGGAAGGGGAAAAAGAAAGCAAGGAGAGGAGGGGCTAACAGGATGAGAGAAAGCTGCCTACTCAGCTCTTCCTGCCATCAGTTATCACTCTTCAGCCTACTAACAGTTCCTACCATCTCCTAACAAGTATTCCAAGGATTTAGACCCACACAATCCTTTAGACTCTCCAATAATAATTGTTCTACAAATGCTGAGAAGTGATATCATCATCACCAAACTTAGCTGTCACATTTTTCATAAACTCACACACAAAGCTGAGGAACTTCAGAGAAAACAACAGTAAGAGCAAGTGAAGCACAAAATCAAGAAAGTGAATTAAAAAGAAAGAAAGCACCAAGCACTCACTTTCCCTATAGGCCTCATAATCTTTCTTCATGAGGCAATCTAACCAGGCAGTAAGCTTACATTAAAAATGGGGTGTGTAAAGAGTGAGTTCTTGGAGACCAGCCTAGAGAAGGGAAATCCCTCCCATTTTGTCCTCAGTTCAACTCCCAAGATTCCCAGCCACACCATGTGAGTCACACTGCAATTGCCTATGATATGCATCTGCACGGATGCCTTCTGCTTTAGCAGGGATTTCAAGCTTCTGCCTGCCTATAATAAGGGGGAAAATCAGTGCAACAATGTGACCGGATGCTGGAAAGCTGGCAGCCAGGGAAAACAGTAGTGCATTTGGCTAATTTTCTATTTCAGGGCTTTTTACTGTTAAGAAAATTGGCCTCTGTGGATTAAGAGAAATTCAACATTTGCATCCCTTTCTTCAATTTGATCTCTTTGTTTCCATTTTAATATGTCGTGGGAAGTTTCCTGTGAATATGTAAACAAGCTTTGTGTTTATTTTAATCACTTTTTCCTCCTGTTTCCAGGCTCTAGACAACCCAAGCCCTCACTCAAATTCTGCTGTTTCAAGTAGAAAACAACCAACTTGTAACCTAAGTCTCTCCTTTTTTAAGAGGAAGTGGTAGTGGGATAAAGAAAAGGATGGCATTTCCTACAGCAGCTGAGACTCTTATTAACTGGTTAAAGAACCAACTCCTCAATAAAGAATTAGTCGAATGAACCAGTTGAAGAAAGAAAAGAAATCTTTGCGCTAATTTATGGCTTTGGAACATGAACAGCCACCCAAGATTCTCTCCCTTTACAGTTAATCTTGAATATCATACTTCTACTTTGCTTCTCAGAGACTCATCTTAAAAGTGTTGCCATATTTTGTGTTTCTAAGCCCTACATCTGATTTATTAACCCACTGTAATCTGTCTTTTGTCCTTACTACCTTACTGAAACTTATAAAGACAGTGGTCAAAATGACTGGCTTATTGATAAATAGAGTGAATGTTTCTTAGTGCTTATTTTACTGGATTTCTCCATGGCATTTGAAGACAATGAACATTGAGAAATTTCTCTTCTTTTGCTTCCTGTGATACCATGCTCTCATTCTCTTCCATCTCAGATCAGTTCTGTCTTCTCTGAATTCTCTTCCCTGCTTCTCTTAAAAATAGATGTTCTTTGTGTTCTCTACCTCTTCGTTGATGATTTCATTCCTTCTTATGTGTTCAATATCACCTCTACATGATTTTCACATCTGGATCTCTAGCCTAGACTTTCTTCCTGCATCCTTATATCTTCACCTACCTATCTCAGTTGCTGCCAGCTGTGGCCATTAAGGACAATTCCAACTCAGCTCCTGCTGCCACACTCCTACCTCAACTGCCTGCTGTTGTGTGTCTTTCCAAGGTTTGCCCCCAGGACCTTCTATAATATCATGGGAGTTGGCCTGCCCACTTAAACCAGGGCAACTCACAATGGGGTAGTCAGCAGGTAAATGCTCCAGAGTCCTGTCTTTCAGATAGGCTAATTCTTGGAGGCATTCCTTGTTCTCAAAAGTCCCTTTGTTGCCCAGAGCACTGGCCTTAAAGAAGTATCCTTATATTGAATCTTTCTCCTTCACTGTCTCACTTTTCCTACTTGGTCACTCATGGTTTGTGGGATCTTTCCCCAAGTAAACTACCTGTACCCAAGTTCTTATTGCAGGTACTGCTTTTGGGGAAACCCAAAGGCATTGGGTACCAGGAGTGGTCGTGGAATTTAGACTTTCAAAATGAGATTTTACAGCTAGATTGTCTCTATTTAGATGATACATAACCCAATTACTGGTGGCAAACAGGATGGTGATAGGACTTACCATGCTATTGCATTAAATAACTGGGACTCTTACCCATAATGGATGTGATGAAGTATAGAGGAAAGGAGAAGCATTGTACAGAATGATATGGGGCAGTGGTAATTAAGGTTACCGAGTTGAATGGCTTTTCTTAAATGCCTTAAAAGCTTTGAAGTAAAAAAAAAAAAAAAAAAAAAAAAAAAAAAGGCTTTGAAGTAATAGAATATGGAATAAAAATAAAATACCAGGCTCAGATCATCTGTCAACTGAGTGCACACTGTGAAGATCGTAAAGCTTCCACAGAAAGATTCAAAAAGACCTTCAATTCCTATAATCAGAGGGATGTCTATGGCAAAAGCCAAATATCTAAACCTTATGGAAAGACAAGATGTGCAGTATTGATAGGTCTCCTAAGCTGAAGACATAGCCATAATAGAAAAGTAGTAGAATCCTGAAACTTGATACGGAGACATTGGGTGGATTCATTTAGAAAGAGTGAAACTCCCAAGTTCTCTTGGATCCTCCAAAAAGAGAGGAATCTCCCTTACCTGAAGACCTTATAAAGACCACATCTGAGGCAAATGCCTTGTAAGATGATGTTGCCTTCTCAAAACCCACTATCACCTCCTCTTATAGCTTACAAACCAATAACGAAGGCTATGACCCTGTATTAATTTAGGAGGGAAATACAGTCCTTGCTCCAGAAGGAAATAGCTTTTTTACTTTTTATTTTTATTTTTTACAGAAAATGTAGTGCTTATTTATATGTACTGTCAAGAATTGGAAGAGTATGTGTGGGAGTGGTTTTTAAGGATTAAGATGAGGAGGAAGTACATAAACCTGGATAGGAAGATTTATTAATCTTGAAGTATACTCTTCCATGACTCAGGATTTAATGTCTCAGCAAGAATACCTGGATCCAGTCCTAACCCAAAGCTAGGAGGCGTCCATGAAGCTCAGTCACAATTTTAGCCTATAGTAATAAAGGTAGAGATACTGGAACTGCCTTGGCAGAGTATTGAAGAAGGATTTGGAAGGCTCAGGGAAGTGTAAAAGAAAGAGAAAACTCAACCCAATCACGTTTTGAAGGATACTCCCTTTACTTAGACAATAAGGAATAAATAGTTGATGAAATTCCATTATATATTTGAGAATTTCAGTGATAACTCTTCTTAGTAGGCCAGAGTAGGTAGTGAGAAAGTATGCCATGGTGGAACTCATTTCCATTGTGTCAACAGGGAGGACAGAATTCAAAAAAAATCAGAGACAAGGTTTTAGCACTTAAATGGAAGGTAGAAGTGATTACCATAATGGGCATCCAATCCAGAACAGCAATCTGAGAACTTTGACCATGGTTCCTAGGAGTGAGAGAGATGGGTAATTGACTGCAGACAAAAATCAAAGGCTGGCACACAGAAGTCTGATGTTAGCCTCCACTGTGGAATATCACAATTATTCAAACAACTTTAATATTAGATCTTGTTCTCCCACAAAGAGCCAATCATTGAAGGAGGGGAATGGTCCTCCTCAAAAAAAAAAAAAAAAAAAAAAAATCTTGAAGATTTACTTAAGGAAGTTATCTATGTTGTATATACTACTGCAATAACCATGTGCAACAAACATCCCCTAATTCATTACCAAAAGGACTTGTGGCAATTTACCATAGTAAATTGTTCGCTAGGAAAAGAGGAGCACTCTGACCTTTCAAGGACTATTAGATACACTTATAGGCTGACACAAATACAAAGAGATTTGAAACCCCCTCATACCCTACTATACTAGTTAGAGTAGGGTTTTGAAGGTCGGATAAATCCTGACCGAGAATTATCTCACAATGTGTGCATAGACCTGATGATGTTGTTATTTTCCCTGTCCCTGGGTGTACTAATTGATGGATACACTCAGCTAACAAACGCCCATGTGTTTCCCTGAATTGTTCAGTAAGAGCCATTAATATATGAAAGACCAAGAGTAAGACTTTGAAACAACTCTACCCAGTCAAAATGGTAAATGGGAAGCAATACCGCAATCCATATGAAAATACAATGTTCATATTCCAATCAAGACATATAGGACACAAGTATTATAGTCCTTATATTGCTAATTAACATCCCTGTAGATTGTGATTGATTACCATGAACTTACCAAATGAAAGCCACAGTTGTGTGTCTATGTGAGATATGGTATCTTTACTGGAACTGATCAACACTCCTTATTGACCAAATGGTTGCATGGGGTATGTAGCTATCTGTCTGGTGAACAGATTCTTTTCAATCTCTATCAATTAATGAGGATCAAAGCAATTCACATTTATGTAGAAAGAATAGAAGTACATAAGCCAGATGTTGATTGTGTAGCTCCAATCAATTATATAATGAAAATAATATACAGGGATTCAGGCCTCAACAGATCTACAGGACACAAGTTAGTCATATGAGTATATGGCCATGATCCCTCTATCACTTATCCCTATGTACCAGTGTACCAATGATTCCCCTCAGCACACAATGTTGTCCTGAGTCTTACACCTCACAGAGAAAGAAAAATATTGGTCCTATTCACAACTCAATATGTTGATGTGACACATACTATACTGCAGCTCCACTCATGATTTTTCCTAAGGGACAATAATGAGAGAAGATGCTGTTTGGCAGGGCTTTGATCCGTATATTTAGTAGGCCACATTTTTTTTGAGGGAGAAGTGGTCTGAGGTGGGGGATATAGACTCCTATGCAATAGATTATTATTACCAAGATGTAAGTGTAAGATTGGCCCCTTACCATCACTGCCAATAATGCACTTGCAAAATTTGTGCTCTTTCCTTGCAGTTTTAGTCTTTGTTGCGTTAGAGGTTCTAACTCTGAAAGGAGTGGTAGTATCAGGAAATTCTTCCATAAGGAAACATTGTAAGTATTCTGTTGAACCTGAAGCTATAGTTCCTCATGCCAATGGACCAACTGGCAAATAAAAGAGATACTCTACTGATGGAAACATTCTAATGTGACTCTCTTGTGGAGCTGCAGTTGCCACAGAATAGAGATAAAGTGGACTATATCTGCAACTTGGAGCATCAACCGTAGTGTATTGCCATGGTTCCTGCCTAGTGACAATAGCTAACTGGCAATTGGAACAATTATAGCTTCACAAGGGCAAAGTAACCAAGGACTCAGACCCCCTCAACCTGACAAGGCAAGCAATTTATATAAGATTAAGTGTTGGCTGAGGGTTATAAAAATCCCGTGTTGGTGGTAGAAAAGGAAGATGATAAAATCAGTAACAGTCTGAGGACTGATTGAAACAACAAAGACTGTAGCTTATACTACCAATTAACCGGAACATCTTCCTGCCTTCTGTCCCAGGGCCTTCTCTAACACAACAGAAGTTCCCCAAGCCTCACGGAACTGCAGTGCCGTTCACACTTCTGCAGGCTTCCTTCCACAGCACTCATCCAATCAATTCCTGCATCCAGTTGACTCTACCTCCCAAGAACGTTGGGAGGTTCTATCATTTAATAAGTGTCTCTTTTTTCTGGTCCCCACTACAACCTTACTCCCTCCAAACCTTCTTCTCTAATGCAAGACAGGCTCTTAAAAAGCAAGTTATGTCTCTTGCTCTTCTTTAAACCTTTCAATGGTTCCATAATACCTATAGGTTAAGGACTACTTTCTTTAACATGGTGTATAAGGTTCTGGATAGCCTTTCTCTGCCTATGTCTCCAGGTTCATTTCCTGTGATTTTTCATTGTTAAGCCACTTCAAGCTCTAGAAATACCAAGTAGCTTAAACTTCCAAATACTCTGTACTAGGTATTTTAATATTCATATTCCTTTCCAGAAACTGTAGTCTAAGTTCTCCCTGGGGACCATCCTTCCCACCCCCCTTTCCAGAGTAGGTGTTTGCAATTAAGCCATAACGACTGTCCCAGGAATAGGTACTCAGTGATTCAGAGCCAGTGATTCATGATAAAATTTATTTGTTCAGGAATATTGAAAAAGAAATTCTCCAGCTTTTCTATTAAACACAAATCTGGAATTGTGTAACCTCTGGATCTACTGGCAGCCATCTAGAGACTACAAAGGATAGCCCTAAGAATAAAGCCAACACAGAGGAAGCAAAGTGAATGATGGAGAGAGAGGAATTGATACTGATTACCTCCTCTGAGACTCTGTGTGTAGCCAAACCAGAAGCCAGGTCTACTCCACACTCTTCATGTGTATGATCCAATATCTTTCACTTTTAGCTTAACCTAATTTAACTCAGATTTTCTTTTATTGACCATCAGATGTGTCCTGATACACACATAGTGCCTCAGGCCTCTATGTATTTGTGCATGCAATTCCCTTAATCTCAAGTGCATTATTTAAATATCTTGGCTAAATTTTATCTTCTCTTAGAAGTCTTCCCTAATTACCCAGAATATAACCATCATCTCTTTCATTGTATTCTCTCTGTACATGAATATGCTACTGTTGAATTTATCACCATACGTTATATGCATGGTTAATATTTAGGTCTCTCTCCCTGGACTATTAATTCTTAGTTTCTCAAAAGATATTGTGTCTTCATTTTTTCAACTAGTCCAATGACAGGCATATAGTAAGCACTTGAAGTTACACATTGCTGCATAACAAAACTTCCCCAATCTTAGTGACTTAAAGCAAAAAAGAAAAAAAAAACATAATTTCTCTAGATTCTGTGGTTTTATTGAATAGTTCTTCTGCTTCGTGTAGTATCATCTGGGTTACTAGAGCAACTGGAAGATACAAAATGGCTTCACTCACATTACTGACAGTTGACATGCAGGAGCTTAGCTGGTGTTTGTTAGCCAGGGTACTTGGTTCTCTTTCACATGGGCCTCTTCATGGGGCTACGTGGATTTCTTCACAGCATGTTGGCTAGGTTCCAAACAACAAAGGCAGAGCTAAAGATTTTTAAAAGCCCAGCCTCAGAAGTTACACAGCATCACTTCTGCCAATACTGTTGGATGAACTTGCCACAGGCCAGCCAAAATTCAAGAGGAAGAGAAACAGACTCCAGTTCTCAGCAGATGAGTAGCAAAATTATTGCAGAAGAGGATGTAACATGGGAAATATCATTGCAGCCATCTTTGAAATTGAAATAAGGCAATCTAAAGTGGCACTCAATCATTTCTGAATGAATAAATAGATAAGAAAATGAACAAATGATGTGTTGTCACCTTTATTCCTGTCACTATTTCTATTTTACCACCTTTTTGTCTAGGTTTTCATGCTGTCAGTATCTTCTTGTTGGAGAACTCTCCTTTCCTTTTGATAAGAGCTACTAAAATTTTAAGCTATTAGGATTAAGATTTAGGTTAATTCATATAACTTTAATATTCTCTTGATAGAAAAAGTAATCCCTCTTTTAAGCCTGCACTTCAGGACTGTGTGTGTGTGTGTGTGGAATTGCTTATTCCATGTCCCCAACAGTCCTAGAGTGCTTTAATATTCTAATTCGAATTTTAAATTTCTGAGTTTCAAGTCCCATGCCTAATTTTATCACTTTATTTAATACACAGTACAATAATATTTAATAAATGTGAGATCATTAGTTGACTTGTAGTAAGACTGCTAAGTCTTTAATAGCCAAATAAAGAAGTTTGCTACCCTATCTCCAAGTCTGTGCTACAAAACTCCATAAAGAATATAGAAATGGGATCCCTGGGTGGCGCAGCGGTTTGGCGCCTGCCTTTGGCCCAGGGCGCGATCCTGGAGACCCGGGATCGAATCCCACGTCAGGCTCCTGATGCATGGAGCCTGCTTCTCCCTCTGCCTGTGTCTCTGCCTCTCTCTCTCTCTCTCTCTCTCTCTCTGTGACTATCATAAATAAAAATTAAAAAAGAATATAGAAATGACTGCTAAACATAGATAGGCATTATGTTTTTTACATGCATAATAAAAGAGACACACAGTGAAAACACTCAGTTTTTGAGGAGATACAAATATTGTTTAAGTCCCCACATTCCTTCCATCCAGTGAATTTCTTTTAAGACCAGATGGCCCTGGTCAGAGGACTTTTAGTTCAATTAGTCATTTCCTGAGGACACATCTCTATGGTTTGTCCTTTTCAGTGTAGTTCCTCTTATTCCTCTTCCTTTTCTTATTTATTGGAGTTTGATCTAACTTCTCTTTTAAGTGGAGTGTTCCAAGATCTCATAAGATATTCTTTGCTGTATATCTTCTTAAATTGCCATGTTTGTGTATTTACCGTAATCTCCTCTTACTCCTTTATCTTTCTGTTCTTTTCATTTCTCCTAGTTTTGCCTCAGAAACCAAGCCCTAGATACAATAATAAATTCTCTGTTCCAAAAGTTCTTGAATAAAAAACATTAGCAACTATGTGAACCGTCACTTGTCCTGGATCTACCAAACTGGGATCAATTTCTGTGGCCAAATCTGTGGATACAACTGTTTGGAGCTTAGCAGATATATCTTCACAGCATCTATTGGGTAGCTTCTATAAATCAAAGAAATTCTAATCAACCCATGATGTAGCTAAAAACCTACTAATTGTTGCACAAATTGCCACAGATCAGCCAAGATTCAATGGAAAGAAAAACAGACTCTACCTCCTGATGGATGAATAGCAAGATTATATTGCAAATATTATATATGGGAAAAGAGTTGAGTTTTAAGTCACAGGTATATTTAAATTTTAAGTGAGAACTCTGAAGGTGGGAAATCAGAGAGAGAGCAGGGAGATGGTTCTCATGACAATAGCCATCTGTGTACCATGTGTAGTTGTCCAGGAAGCATGTTTTAAATGCAAGCTGGAATTAATTTTCTGAATACCCAAAATGGCACAGCTTTCTTTCATTTGCCCTAGTAGGTAAGTTCATATTATCAGGAAAATGGTACTAGTTCCCTTTTTCAGAAACGTTTAAAAGCTTCTTGGGACACTTGGGTGGCTCAGTGGTTGAGCGTCTGCCTTCAGCTCAGGGTATGATCCTGGAGTCCATATCGAGTCCCACATCGGGCTCCTTGTGGGGACCCTGCTTCTCGCTCTGCCTATGTCTCTGCTTCTCTCTCTGTCTCTCATGAATAAATAAATAAAATCTTTATTAAAAAAAAGAAAAAATTTACAATCTTCTTATAGAATATAAGGAACAAAGACTTATTTTCTGTTTTAAGCACAGGGTGATATATGTAATCTGTGTTTCTAAATCCTTATTCCACTTGAGACACCAAACAAAGTAATAATAGTTGATACTGAACATAGACTTCTTGATGCTACCTGAAATCTAGCCAGAGACTCACTCTACTTTCTTCTCTGCATCTGCTGGCCATTGAAAAAAGGATATACTACCTGATTCTAATTAGCTAATGTATAAAAGGAAAGAAGAAACAAAGATATAAACCTGAAAAATCTAAAAAAAAATTGAAGTACACCAGGAAATTAATTTAAGTCATCAATGCCAGGAAATAAATCCTATGCCACCTCACCATCAGGGTGCCAACAGAGCATTGATTCCCATTCCTGGGAGCATGGGGGCAGGGGGACGGAAGCAGGAATTGGTGCTGTCTCTACTAGATCTGGGTAATAGTGAAGAAGTGTCTGGAGAGATCAGAATGGCTAAGAGATCTTTTGGAACCTTTTCTGGGAAATTTTTAAAAATTAAAGTAAAATGAAACTTTTAATTAAATTACAAGTAGTTGGAAAATTTGCTTTTAGCAAATCCATAAGTATGAAAATTATTCCACTTGATCCAAAGGGAGATATCAAATCAAATGTCAGATGTAAGATATAATTTCTTTTGCATTACCCAAGAGTGAGGGGAAAGCAAGCCTTGTATTTTTAAATAAACACTCTTCCACAGACCCAAATGGACACAGCATCTGCAGTCCCAAAATATCTATACCTGATAGAGAACAACATATTACATGTCTTTCATAAACGCACAGAGTAGAGTTTTACAAATACTGAAAATAAAAAAGAACGTATTCCAAAATGCATTTGTATATCAGTTCATTGGAATTAGGACATTTTCCCCCACTAAATCCACAGTTCAGGTTCCCAGATGAATCTGAGAAATCCCACTTAAAAATCATGCAATTGAAAATCTGGACCATCCAAATGCTGAGTACCACATTTCAAGTTATTTGAGTCCTAAACCACTGTGACTCCAAAGGTAGGGACCAGAGGAAAAGCAGCTGTCATGGTGTCCCAGGAAGATAGTTCCCATGACAATAAACATATGTGTAAGTGCATCATTCATAAATCAAGAATCATCAACATGCGCAGCAAAGTATACATGCTATCTAAATCCCTAGCTGACACCTATCAACCTAAGTTTATGTAATTTCAATTATAAATTTTTTTAAAAGTTATTGCTATTTTGTATAAAACTGCTTCACATTTAGAACTTTCATTCAATTTTTCTAACTTGATCCTAATTTTCCTTTCTAAAACTAAAACACAAAGCCTTGAATGCAGTAGTAGTTTTCCCCAATGTTCCAGGGACCCTACTGATAAGCCCCATAATATAGCACATATCATCCTTTAAACATCAACCAACAGCCTTTGTCTACCTTTTCCTAGTGCAGGTTTTTACTGCTTTCTCCTTTATCACCTTTCCCTGGAGAAACAATTCCTGACAGCTTAAAACCACCATTTATTTGAATTTAGTGAACTGCTTAATGCTTGTGTTAGGGTACATCCCTGGCTTTTGCCACAAACAACAAATTTACATTTTGATGCTCTTCAAGAATAAATCCTCTCAACAAAATTGTGGCATTACCTTACATGTTTAATTCATACATAAGTTTCCTCGTAGAATTTATTTCTTGATGGACATGAGGTATAAGATTCTGGAATCTTATGTAGCATTTCAAATACCAAAAAAGGTTATATTTGGCATTCCCCTTTCCTATTAGTCTCTCTTCCTCTCTCTATCCAAGTCTTTTCCCTAGAAACTTACTCAGCCTTGTATTCTTCCTGAGTTAGACTCTTACACTTCATTCTTTAAAGCAAGATATGCTATTAAGGTAAGGCCTTAGCTGATTTACATTCTGGCCTAAATTTAATTACTTGCTATGTATGCTGCACCCCCCACAAAAAGTAGGAGAAATTTTATAGGAGACTTTAGTGATTTTGGGCAGCGGGGGACATCAGTGATTTTTGTATAAATAATCATTCCAAGGTCTTAGTGACCATTCTCATTCTCCAGATTACCATGAGAAATTATACGTTGGCACCAAATCTGAGCCTTAAGTCTTCAGTCCTGAGTCAGTCTCAGGAGGCACCATCCCTCTTCTCAATTTGTAGTATTCTTTGCCTATTAGCCAAGACTTAGAAGGGGACAGACAGAAACACAACCTCATGAAATTCAGCCCAATTCTTCCTACTTTTTAACTATAATTTCCTACTAGTCTTAAATTTAATAGAGGGTCACCGTGGTGTCACACATTATTTATCAAGTACAATATCCTACAGTTCATCTTTCCAGAGATGTCTGAAACATTCAGGACTTAGGTCATCAGCTCAAAATTTATCCCATTGTTAAGTCAACTCCAACTGACAATTTAGTTCATATACCATACTCTTTTCAGAAAAGTCAATTATCTATTATCCACTTGGTTATTGACTATAATTAAGCTATTTCTCATCTTAATAACATTAAAAAATTTTAATAGATAACACTTGAATGAAAATGATTAATTGTAAAAGTTTAAATCCAAGGTTGGTGTTAACCAAAATAGAAATCTCATGAATGTTGAACCAGAAATGTGCCAAAAAGCATTTCTCTACCAAAGACTGAAGGATAGGATACTATACTTTAAATAAACTTAATTTTAATAAAAATAAACTTCTAGGTTAGGGCAACCCAGAAAATGAGGACTTCAGGTTAAGATCTACATAAAGGGGAGAAAGCCCGGGAAAGTGACAGAAAGCGAATGTAGGTCTTAAAGGAGAATTTAAATTACACTTGAGAAAGTATTTGTAAAACAAAGCATTTGTCTTCACAGGAAACATGTAGTCTTAAAGGAGGTGCTAAACCCATGACAAAAATAGTATTATCTCAAGGAAACAGATGAATGCCTATAGGGAAGGGAGGAAAGTTGGTTAAGAAAAAAAAAGAGGAAAAAATTAAATGTAAACCAAAAAAAAAAAAAAAAAAATCCCCAAAACTGATGAAAAAAAGGAAAGGGACTTTCTAAATAAATAAAGAGATAGCACAGAGACACAGGGATGGTGGGGTGGGGGATGGAGGGAGACAAAAGGAATAGATAGAAATTATTTCAAAAGTAGATTGATATGACAATCAAAAAGACATCTTCCATATTTCAAAGAGACAGTGAGGATAAGCCTGAGAACATTAAAAAATGTCAATGTCATGGAAGATGTTTAAAAAATAAAAGTCTGAGAAACTGTTCTAGATTAAAGTAGACTAAAGAAAATACAGGATCTTTGATATAATTCTAATTTTTTTTTTAAAGTTCTAAAGGCATTGGGACAATAGGAGAAATTTGGATATGGACTGTCTATAGACAACTAGTATTGTGTCAATGGTAAATTTTCTGAGAGTGATCATAATGTAGTTGAGTAGGAGAATGTCTCATTATTAGGATATATACACTAAATTATTTAGGGATAAGTAATGTGATAACATGCATCTTACTCTCAACTGAGTCAGAGGAGAAAAATGTAATATAAAGAAAAGGAGACAGTAATTGTGGCAAAATATTGACAATTAGTGAATGTAGATTAAGAATCTACTAGTGGTGTTTTTTCCTTGTTATTTGACTGCAGGTTTGATACTTTTCAAAATTAAAAAACTCTCAAAATTAAAGAAAAAAACAGTATTCACACATAAACTTTGAGTAAATAAGTTGTGATACGGAGCCCCTGGGTGGCTCAGCGGCGTGATCCTGGGATCCAGGGATTGAGTCTTGCATGGGGCTCCCTGTGAGAAACCTGCTTCTCCCTCTGCCTATGTCTCTGCCTTTCTCTCAGAGTCTCTCATGAATAAATAAAATATCAGAAAGGCAGACAGAATATAAAGACTCCTAACTCTGGGAAACGAACTAGGGGTGGTGGAAGGGGAGGAGGGCGGGGGGGGGGCAGTGAATGGGTGACGGGCACTGAGGGGGGCACTTGACGGGATGAGCACTGGGTGTTATTCTGTATGTTGGCAAATTGCACACCAATAAAAAATAAATTTATTATTTTAAAAAATGAATGAATAAAATCTTAAAAAAATAATTAGTTGTGATACTGTTTCCAAAAACTGAGTTTTCAGCCATCCACCCTTGTCCATCACCCTCCTCCCCTGGCTTCATCAAAGGGGAATGTGTGAAACCCAATCAGTACTAGCTGCTGATTAGCTCTTCACATAAAACACCAGGTTCTTTGGAGGTTAGCATTCTTCTTGTAATTAGAGCCACAAGTCTTCTCTACCACCAGTAACTTTGTGGTATCTATTGGGTAACATCAAGGGAAAGAAAATAGGAACCTCTAAATGTAAATTCAGCCTATGGTGAAAAAAAAAATAGCTAGTCCAAGGGAATATCTTTTCCTAGACTAACATAGCAGTGTAATGTCTCAACTGAACAAATAGGGATAATTGGACAAATATAGCCGTATGTCTCATATATCTTGAGAAGATATGGATGGTGGAGAAGAGTCTGATTTTGGTAGTCTATCTCTAGAAAGAGAAGTATATTGAGCATTTTTTTCAATAATCAAAAGATTAACTTTTCTAAAAATGTGACGGATGAAAAAAGCTTTAAAAGGAACTCTCCCAAAAAGATGGAATTTTTGTGAATGAAGAAACATTCTACCATTTAAAATTATAATGAACAATTCTGGTAAAGATGAAGAGAAACAGTACATATATTACTAATTTCAGCAAAAGTTGGTACATTTTTGGTAAATTATTAGGCAAATTTTCAAGAGTTGAACATCTTTTTCTTTGATTACTTTTTACAATTTATCTTAAGACAGAAGGAGAAGGAGTAAGAGAGACAGGAGAGGCAGGAAGGCAGGAAGTCAGGAAGTCAGGAAGTCAGGAAGGAAGGAAGGAAGGAAGGAAGGAAGGAAGGAAGGAAGGGAAGGTGAGCTATATATAAGATAGTCATTTCAGATACTTAGAAAAAAAGGAGGGGGGAAGAAAAATGTTCAAAAATAATGCAATGTTTATGTAACACACAATAACATTAAATACATAAAACATTTTGCAAATCACAAGACTATACAAGAAGAAAAGAAAATGCTAATATATAGTACCAAATAAATTATGTAGAATTAAAACTTACATCTGCATTATGATTCAACCATGTAGTCATGAAGCACAAGGAAAAGTTGGTATGTTTAGACTAAAATCAGGATGAGAATAAAAGTTAATTTTTAAAAAATCCCCATTGCTATTGTTATGAGAGTAGAGTTACATTAATTGCTCCCTAAATAGGATACAGCACATGTATAGCAAAGTCTACCATATTGAATGTATCTTTTGGGGTGTCAATAAATAAAAATTCTCTCTTCACCTTTGCTACAGACTGTCTATGTGAAATTTATGTTAAATCCCCAGTACTCCTCAGCCTATTCTGCTATAAAACCATCTTTTCAAGCCATGAAAACAATATTTACAAGATTTTAAAAACTGTTTATGCCAATTTGGTGAGAGGATTTACTTTAGATTCTCATCTTTACAGTGTGATTTTAAAACTGGCACAATTCTATTTCTAATTGTCATTTAGAGGAAGCTTGGTTTAGAAGAAAAACAGTACAGTAGGGATCAGAATGAGGGCTCTAGAGTTGGATAAATCTGGGTTTGAATACCCTTGTCTATACTAGATGAGTATCCCTGAGTAAATTTTTTTAAAAGATTTTATTTATTGATTTGAGAGAGAGAGAGATAGTGAGAGGGAACACAAACAAGGGGGTGGTGGGGAGAGAGAGAGAGAAGCAGGCTCCATGTTGAGGGGGGAACCTGACTCAAGGCTCAATCTCAGAACCCCAGGATCATGACCTGAACCAAATGCAGATGCCTAACCAACTGAGCCACCCAGGCGTCCACTTGGGTAAATTTCTTAGTATCTCTCTGTACCTTTATCTCCTAATCCCTAAAGTGGCACAAAAATTAAAAATGCTTTGGAGGGTTATCATGGATATCAAACAAGTTGATGCATATAAAGTTCTTAGCACATGGCCTGGCATGCAGTGATGCTAGGTAAATTTTAGTTATCACTGTTGGTTCTCTTTAATCTATTACTTTTACAAAGCAAGCAATTGGGTCTAGGGGTGGTCAGAACAAGACACAACTTTAGTACTATAGGGCTTTGTTCTATAATTAGAATCATTTCCAGTATAGCCAAAATATTCACAAACACAATATTCACAAGGTTCTTCTCCTTGAAGACATCTTCAGTGCCCTAGTTCCATCAGCACACAAGATATTATACTAAGTAATATAGTAATAGGGGTGGGGCAGATTTTTTCAGGAAAAACTTTGCAAACTTATATAAAGATACATTACTTCTTGAGACCCACAGTATATACATGCTTGAGAAGAAACTAAAGAGTAAATTTTGGTCCTTCTGAAACCAGTGCAGGAAGGAATTCACTTCTCTGATGCCTAATCTGTATTCCCCAAACCAACCCTCAGGGTTTGGACTACCCAGGAAGATATTCAGACACTCTTGATAATCTGCACTTTTTTGTTTCTCTAGAAAAGTCAATTGTGAATAATGGAACTCATCTAAACTACAGGGAAGAACTAGTCTAATTTCTAATCTAGCCATTATCAGGAAGGCCAAGAGCTAAGAAAACTTCTTTAGAATAAGCAGAGAACATTTGATGGTGACAGAGAAGACAGGAATGCAGATTGTATTCTGTTATTATTCACCAAGCAATTCGGAGCACTTGTAATGAACCAGGCTGTATACCAGCTTTGCTCACAAGCAGCTTACACTTTTATGATAAAAAGATACCCATGAATAAATCCACTATGAACTAGTAAATGCACACAAAAGATGGTTCTGATAGCATGATTGTGAATGATCTTTAAATCCTAAGGGCTTTTTCTAGCAAGTAGTATTCTTTTGGTTCTTGGTAATTCCACCAATAACAGGTCTTGAACTTTCAACACTTTATTAACTGAAAGAAGAGGCTGGGGCAATCACTGTCGCAAGAGCACGACTACTTTTTTTTTTCTTTTCTTTTCTTTTTTTCTTTTTTTTTCTCTCAAAGCCACCAACTGATAGCTGCAAAGCTGAACCTCCTAAGAATGTATTGAGAGAATTTCCAGGCTCAGCAAAGTTCACTCTCTGGCTGTCAGGTATACAATTAGACATTTGATGTAGCTCCCACGTTAATTATAAAGTATCTCATTGAATTAATAAATGCTACAGTCGTTGCCCTTGCAATGAGGGAAGACAGTACCTAGTAATTCAGCTAGCTCTCTCTGGTTGCCACTTGGCAATGTTAGTTATGTAGCCTGTCAACCTGACTCGGGTTATGTTGCAAAAGACCACATGGGGCAGCCGTGAAAGCAAATCAGCAATCCTAGCATAAGGGTCACACACAGCATTCTGTACACGCTTAACAAGTTCAAATACCATATGATATAAGCTGGGTTTCCCCTGTGGATTGAAAGCAAACATGTTTTGCCACTTGTTTAATTGGTGAAATATTTTATTTTGGAGGTACATTTCATTGAAAGTATTCTCCAAAAGTATTTCTAAATTCTAGAAACTTTAATAATATACTGAGAGAATAAGTCTATTCCTGGAAAAGGACTTTCAATATATGTAATCTATGTCCAATATATGTAATCTACATCTTTTGAAAGCAACTCTGCTTGAATGTATCAGAAGTGACTTCTAAGTAAATCTGGTGATTTGTTTTATTACAATCACAAAAATGGCAGTAAAAATTTCATCTTTTCTCTTCCTAGAAGATCTTGATAAATATTTCTTTAATAAATAGATAGCCTGGGGAAGTAGAATTAATTTGGCATTTAAACCTAATATTAATTTCCTGGTGATTTCCACTGGTATTTTAGGATAAGTTTTGAGATCCCAATAACCTAATTCCTTGCTTTTTAAATTTTTTTTAACTTTTATTTATTCTTTTAAAATTTTTAATAGTTTTTTTTTAAGATTTTATTTATTTATTCATGACAGACACAGAGAGACAGAGAGAGGCAGAGACAGGCAGAAGGAGAAGCAGGCTCCATGCAAGGAGCCCGACGTGGGACTCGATCCCAGGTCTCCAGGATCACACCCCGGGCTGCAGACGGCGCTAAACCGCTGGTCCATCGGGGCTGCCCTATTTTTAGATTTTAAGTTCGATTTGCCAACATATAGTATAACACCCAGTGCTCATCCCATCAAGTACCTTCCTCAGTGCCTATCACCGAGTTACCCCAACCCCTCACCCACCTCCCTAATTCCTCGCTATTAAAGCGTGGCCCACAGATTAACACGATCAACATCACCTAGCAGCTTGTGAAAACTACAAAATCAGAATCTTCACATTCAAGTCTGAGAAAGCCTGACTTAAAACAGGTGAGGTCGTTTTAAAATTAACATCAAAAGCCCAAGGAAACACAAGGGAAGTGGCTCTCAAAAATGATGACAGAACCAGAGGTGATTTTGGAAGACCCAAAATATTACTTGCATGTTTGGTATGGTAGATAGATGAAGCCAAATGGCTGTACCCAACTAATTATGAAACTTTGGGTAAGTTACTTACCCTGTCTTAGAATTATATTTTAAAAAAGAAAGAAAGAAGAAAGAAAGAAAGAAAGAAAGAAAGAGAGAGAGAGAGAGAGAGAGAGAGAGAGAGAGAGAGAGAAAGAAAGAAAGAAAGAAAGAAAGAAAGAAAGAAAGAAAGAAAGAAAGAAAGAAAAAGGAAAAGGCCAAGATAGAAGTCTTCCAGCCTTAATATCAGTTTTCTCATGTCTTCAAGTGCCTTGAGTTTTATTTCCCACAAATTAATCTCTCTTTTACCCTAGATCACTGTTGGTTTAACCACTGCCTATGCCTACTACCTTGCCCTGTTCCCTACTCTGCCTGGTCTCTGAGACATATGCTATATGCATTCTGAATATACTTTTAGCCCATGAAATGTAAAATCAGTATGCATTCTGAAAAGCTCTTGTTATTTCAGATAGATCAGAAAAGAATCTACTCACATCTATTACATCTACTCTCAACTATTGGCACACAATAAAATAAATATCTAATCCTTATTATATACCAACAATATTTCCTATTATACTTCATACTATCAGACTAGATGTCAATTTTTAGCTTTATATTTTTATGTCTTATGAACTTACTAAGAGTCTTCCACTATATTTAAAGAGGATCCCATTATTTTCTCTTATTTCTTCATGGTCTTTCTCCCATGGTAGCTTTGTTTTCTCTGACTGCCTGCTCGTTCTGCTCTTACTCTTACTGGGAAATTTTCCCCCAAAATATACATACAAAACTTTGGAAGGAAATAGGCTAATTGGATTGGTTTTAGGGCAGAACCTTTTGTATCAATCAGTCTTAGTGGTTAGTGGCATTTTAATGGATTGGCCATAGTTGGCCAGGTACACACTTTGGTCAAATTAGTATTTGACTCAAAAAAAAAAAAATAGCATCTGACTCTGCACAAAGAACCTGGTGCTGCTTCCTGAGCAGTGCAGTTCACAGGCATACTAGCCATGGTTGGCACCTAACCTGATTGTTTGGAACAGTTCAGGATTAAATCCTCAGACCTTTGAATTAACCAATTATTCCATATTAAAATGCTGACATTCCCTGCACACATGAAACAACTCATCAGTTGTTTAAACTTTGATACACACAAGAAGTTTCCAATATAATCTAGCTGCATCGGTTTAATGTTGGAAGAGAAGTCCTGAGATCTATGGACACTGGATAGAGCAGAGGTGCTAAAAAGAAGTCAACAAAGACTAAAAGGAAAGATTAAAGAGTCATGAAGGATAGTTCTTCCTATTTTTGCCTAGAGCAGGCCTTTGACATAACAGTAGAGTTATAGATGAGATTTTTCTAGGTATGTCGGATTACTTGAAAGATTATATAAAAGCATAATATGGTGATTAAGACTGTGACAGCAAAGGAAGCAAAGATACATGAGGAATGTCAACAAAGGGTGGAGCCTAGACAAAGAGGAAGAAGGTAGAAATTTTGAGAAGTATAAAAAGTATAAGGCCCTAAAAAGATTGCCCACTATATAACATTCTCTGGTAAACTCAAATACTTAAAATCAACAATTGCATCGCAGACATATGTAGATAGTCATTACTTCTAAAGTTTGATGGTCTGTATGCATCCAGAGACTTCCAGAGTTTCTGAAATTGTATCCCCTTTATAATTTTTTGAGGAATTGCCAATTTCAAATGCACATCATCTCAAATATCAGGGATTTTGGTCTGCTCTGCAGATGATCCAGAACATTGGGTACAGAAAGGAACATGAAAATTACCCAAGTGGCTAAAGTCAACTAAAGTATGCTCTTATATCAATGAATTTCAGAACCTAGACAAAGCATATCCATTTCTCACTCAAGAGAAAAACTCATTCCTTCCCTCAAGTTTATATAAGACAAAGAATTTAAAAAATAATCTTTTTAGCATTAATTGGACCTAACTTCTTAATTTCAAAGACTACACAATCTGGAGATCACTGGGTGGCTCAGAGGTTTAGCAACTGCCTTCAGCCCAGGGCGTGATCCTGGCATCCAGGGATCGAGTCCCACATCTGGCTCCCTGCATGGAGCCTGCTTCTCCCTCTGCCTGTGTCTCTGCCTCTCTCTCTCTCTTTTTCTGTGTCTCGCATGGATAAATAAATAGAATCTTAAAAAAAAAAAAAGTCTACACAGTCAGAGAATTAAAGACTTTAATTTTAATGTTCTCTCTACAATATTTATTTTATCCATTTCATAAAACTGTAACAGTAGTGTATCATAGCACAAAAACAAATTCAGAAGAAAGGATTTCAACTATAAGTCTTGTACTCATTATAAAAAGAGCCCAAGAATCTGTCTTCTGTATGGTAGATCATCAGGAAAAAGTTTAGGGACACCAGGGAAGAATTCATATACTGGAATTTGGCGAAGTATGCATTTTGGAGATCTCTAGTCGTTTGAAAAATGTCCCTAACTCACTTAAACCCTTCAATAGCTTCTTATTGCAATGAGAATAAATTCTAAATTCCTTCCTTTGGTCTCAAGTCTGCTTACTTTTCTGACCTCATCTCTTTACACTTTTCCACACCACAGGCTTGTCCTGCTGGCCTCTTTCTGTTCCTTGAATATGTAGATGTCTGCCCTGGCTCAGGATTTGGACTCTTGGCTATTCTCTCTGGCTATTAATGGCCCCCTCCTCCACCCCTCAGAACTTCTTATGACTGTTTTTTCAGGTCATCCAGGTCTTGATTCAAATGGGAACTCCTCAGAGAGGTGTTTTCTTTCCTAACTACGTGGGGTAGACAGAATTCTAAGATGGGCCCCTCCAGATTCCTGGCCCTGGTGTATACGCATGCCATCTCCCAGTTACTCAAACAGTAACCTGGCCTCTGCTATGAAAGGATTTTGGAGATGAAATCAAGGTCCCAAATCTGTTGACTTTAAATTGGGAAGATTAACCGGATAGACCTGACCTAATCACATGAACCTTTTAAAAATAGATACTTTCCCTGGCTGTTAGCAGAAACCAGAGATTCAAAGCATGAGAAGGATTTCACATGCTGATGCTGATGTGAAGATGGAGGAAGTCAAAGAATGTGGGAGGCAAGCAGAACCCTGGCTGACAGCCTGCAGGGAAACCATAGTCTTACAACTGCAAAGAATCGAATAATAGTGCTGAGTTTGGGAGTGTATTTTTCCACATAGACTTCAGATGGGAACAAATCCTAGCCAACTCCTTGATTTCAGCTTTGTGAGACCCTGAGCACTGTGCCAGACTTCTGACCCACAGAGTCAGAAGATAATTAATGGGTGATGTTTAAATGGTTAGGTTTATGGTAATTTGTTGCACAGTAATAGAAAACTGATCTGCTGTTCCAATTTTAAAAAAATCTAAAAAGTCACACTTCAGTCATTATTTATATATTAACCTATTATTCTTCCTTCACAATATATAAAACTCTATAACGTTGATATTATTTATGTGCTTCATTACTTGCTAAACATCTCTCTTCTAATATTAGACTCTAGGTCCAATGCGTGAATGTAAAAAGTGCTCAAATTTAATATTTGTTGAACAAAGAGATAAATGCCTAAAATTAAAGCTTTTCAATGAACTTTATTTTATCAAATCTTTTCTATCTTAAATTTTATCAAATATTTTATTACATTTTTATCAAATGTCTTTATCAAAACACCAACCTAAAAAAATGTGGGTTTTTTTTATGTCTTCTACTTATCAAGATTGCTATGCCTGTCTTTTAACTTTCCTATTTTTATTTTTATTTTTTTAGAGAGAGAGAGAGAGTGGGGAGGAGGGGTGCAGAGGGGCAGAGGGAGTCAGACTTCTAAGCAGGCTCCACAGACAGCGAAGAGCCTGAGGCAAGGCTCAATCTCACAACCCCAAGCTCATGACCTGAGCTGAAATCAAGAATCCCACCCCCAATCCACTGAGCCATGCAGGTGCCCCACTGTAGCTGTCTTTTAAAGATCTGAGATAGCTCCATAATATGAATTTCAATTTATATTTAAGATCAAGCAACATGGAAAATGCATAAAAGTTACAACTTACAATTCTAAAGGACTCAGCTGATGACTTGGTTCACTCCCAATGCTGGGGCTTTTTTTTTTTTTTTTTTTTAAGATTTTCTTTATTTATTCATGAGAGATACAGAGATAGAGGCAGAGACAAAGGCAGAAGGAGAAGCAGGCTCCCCGCAAGGAGCCCAATACAGGACTTGATCCCAGGACTCCCGGATCATGACCTGAGCCAAAGTCAGACACTCAACCATTGAGTCACGCAGATGCTCCCCCATGCTGTTTTTTAAAAAAGTTAGTCTTCATTGGTGAGACGATCTAAACAAGCATGTTAATTATTCCACAGGCCAACTATAGAAATAGTCAAGAAAAATATCCTCTCACTTAAGGCAATCTTTTTATGATAATGTTCTTTATTAACAGCCTTAACCAGATATTTTTGTTGGCCCCTTCAAGGCCATGTCCTCTCTCTATCCTACTTTCTGCTACAAGAGGCTGGCTTCTAAGTAACTCCATCAACAGACTCCCATATCCCCTTACTTCTGATGTGTTTATCCAATGCTCCTTAAGAAAAATGATATGATATATGTGATGTATAATATATATGATACTGTATATAAACTTTAATGATTTCTAAATATTTTCTATTTTCCAGCAGTACATTTTAAAAATTAAAAAGGTGATACTAGTATTAAAATTATATATTAATGTTACCTATATAATAAATATGTATTTAATAATATAATTTTTTAAAAGATTTATTTATTTATTTATGATAGACATAGAGAGAGAGAGGCAGAGACACAGGAGGAGGGAGAAGCAGGCTGCATGCCGGGAGCCTGATGTGGGACTCGATCCCGGGACTCCAGGATAGCGCCCTGGGCCAAAGGCAGGCGCCAAACCGCTGAGCCACCCAGGGATCCTCGGTTTAATAATATAATTTAATATTTAACCATATATACATTGAGTGTATGTCTCAAATTTTACCCTTCCTGTTTTTAATTAATATAAAATCATTAATGTGATGTTTCACATTCTTTTTTATACCAAAGTTTCAAATTTTGGTGCATGTTTTACTCTTAAAACCACATTTCAAGTGCTCAGTAGCCATCTGTGACCCGGCTACCACAATAAACAGTGCAGTTTGGCCCAGTGGGATTCCTGGCAATGGATCAGAAAGAAGGCGAGAAGTAAATATGGGATATTTCTTCCCTGACTCTTTCCCTGTGGGGTCATCTCAGATTGGCTTTGTCCATTACCCACTATCATAGCTCTTCTCTAGGAGCTACTCCCCTTTTGGGTTCTGGTAACCATCTTGCCCCTTCAAGCTTCAGGGTTATAATAGTGCTCTCCTTTGTGATTTCCATAAGTCTTCTCCAAACATCTATAATATCTATTCATTAAACTCTTTTTAAATTATTTGAGTATGCCCCCTGTTTCCAGCTGGGACCCTCACTGCTTCAGTTCCTTTACTGGGATTTCTCTAATGGAGTTAAGGGCTATATTTCCTAAAGTATTATTTCAGGAATGATCAATTCTGAGTATATACCTGTCAAATAATAGAATGGTATACCTAAAAGTTTAAACTAATAAGCAGAAGAATTAATTGGATTTTGCTAAAATGAGAAGTTGTTTAATGTAATTATAAAAGTCCTTAACAGAGGTATACCTTCTGTATTAAATAACTATTGTTCAATCCTTAAAAATAGCATCATGGAAAAGTTGTTAGATTTTTAAAAGTTGCAACAATCTAAAAACTTTAAATGCCATTATTTACCCATGTTCTAGGACTTCTGTACACAATACTGTAGCATGAATAAAAATTCTGGAAGTCCTGACAGGTCTTACATTTTATGGATCAAAATATCTTTTTTTCAAGAAGAACGTAAGAAACAAAATTTTTTTAAAAATCCATTATGTAATAGATACTGACTTTGTTAGCTTTATATGATTGATTTCTAAGGTTTATCATGATTGTGAAGCGCTATTAACCACTTCTAGGAAGAGAATTATACATAATTATCTTTCTAAATAGTAAATGATACCTAGATTTGGTTTCAAAAAATCTTTGGCACGTATTTTTAATAAGAAGCCTTACCCTGTACTCCTTTATGGGAGAAAAAAAAGGCTGTCCAATTATGTAGCAAAATCCCTCATGTAAGCTGTTTGGGGATAATTTCTGAATACACTTTTGGACCTATGGAAATGGATGTCTCTTTTATAATAAACTGTGATCATAATTTTGAATTTTTATGATGTAAAGAAAATTTATTTATCCTTCTCTAGAGAAATCCAGACCTTTCAGTGAAATATTTCCTTTTGTGGAGGTTCTTCCTATCCAAGGTAGCTATCCACAGGACAGTTGGAAAAATCCATGCTGAAATGAAAAGTACTTGAGGTTCATAAATTGACCTTAATCTAATGTGATGAGAATATTTTCTCCTCTAGAAAGTAAAGTGCCTATCTTTTTTCAGATATCAATATGGTAGTAATCACACTTTTGCAAAACATATTTGAATGAGATTCCATGAGGCACAGTATAAATAAAGGCACTTACAAAATCAGTTTTCATAGCTAAATACCATTTGTCTCACTGATGCCAGCCAATGCCCTCTATGTTTTTAAATAGTTGGCAGATGTCCTGAGGACCATGACATTATGGGTGCAGCCAATTTCTTGTGGCTAAACTCACATTTATGTATTGGTTAAAATAAAAGGGGAGTGGGAAGGTTACTCTTAAGCTGTGGTCTTCACTGATGTATATGCGGGTTCATCTTAAGAAACTCAGATTTTAAGGACAATCACTTGTAAAACCACAAAAGGGTTACCCCAAACCTCGGCCACTTAAAATTGGCCACAGAAGCCTGGTTTTGAATAACAAACTCTGTCAAACAGTAAATTAGTCTCCATGCATACTCTCTTCTGTTCTGCTCAAAAAGAAACATTTAACATGTTAAATTATGAACATGTTGAATAGTCTCAAAAAGAGTATTTCTTTTTTTTTTTTTTCTGAGAATGGGTCTAATGAATTACTGAAAACATTGTCAATATTGTTGATGCAAATATCTGTTAGTCAATCATTAAACAAAATTTCTTCCACAGAATTCAGTGTTCTAGGTTTTTAGGTCATTCTTCCTCAATAAAATGTTGATGATCACAGACAAAAAAGAACATTGTTACAAAGAAAGAAATCTTATGGCTCGGAAGCATTTTGGGATGGAATTTAATAAACCAAAATTACATGTAAAGGTTAGCATCTTGACACAGGCAGACTACAGTGGGAAGCCAAGGTAGGTATTACATCATCAGAGTTTCTAGATTTTTCTAATGATAATGAAGTCATGAGATTTCACAACTAGAATGTAGTAATTTGGTGGTAACATTATATGGTTAAAAAAATGCTGCTTTTTTATTTTTAATTGACTATATCCCCAATGCTGTACTTTTCATCTCCATGACTTATTCACTTTTAACTAAAAGTTTGTACCTCTTAAGCCGTTTCCCTTGCTTTATGCTACTTAATTTTGAAGTAAAATATTATATCAATAGCATTTATTCAAGGCACGCCTGGGTGGCTCAGTGGTTGAGCACCTGCCTGCAGCTCAGGGTCTAGGGTCCTGGGATTGAGTCCCCTATCAGGCTCCCCCCGGGGAGCCTGCTTCTCCCTCTGCCTGTGTCTCTGCCTCTGTGCCTCTCGTGAATAAATAAAATCTTTTAAAAACTAGCATTTATTTAAAAATCATACAAAAACCCACTAACAAAACCTGGCTTGCTTTCCTCAAAATTCTTTTTCCTTAAAATCCTCAACCAGACACATTACTGATGTTATGTCACACAATTATTCTTCATGGTGGTATGACATTGAGAGTATCTTTGTGTAAATACCGGACTTTCAATTTTTGCTTTGCAATCAATAGTAGATAATAGTATTTTACCCAAGTCCATCTATATATTAGATTATCAAAATATTTGATATTGTTGATGGTAGCTCCTTTTAAACTTATATTTATACCAAATAAGACTTCTGGTTCTAGAAATCTCTTTATACAAGGTAATTCTTGAGTCTCTTGGAAAGAAAACTTTATGGTCACAAACAATGTTAATCAGAGTGTAAAGTGCATTCTTTCCACTGGAATACAAACACCAAAAGAGAGCATTTTTTAAGTGTCCATTGCAGGCAAATGCTTAACTGTTAAAAAAAAAAAAAAAAGAAAAAGAAAGAAAGAAAGAAAGAAGAAAGAAAGAAAGAAAGAAAGAAAGAAAGAAAGAAAGAAAGAAAGAAAAGAAAAGAAAAAAAACACTAAAAAAATCAATGTGTGGAAAGTTTCACCCCTTTGCTTTTAAGTTGCATAGATGTGAAGTCCCACTTGTTTCCTCCTTTGAGTGAGAGGAACATTTTAAAAAGCCACTTGTCTGGAAGAGAAACATGCTGCTCTGTTGCTGCTCAGGCCTCCCTGTCAGCTGCTTCCCACCGTGAAGAGAACATAGTTACCTTGAAGAAAAATTTGCATTAGGTCATAATTTCCCTCTTTTTATGTTTGTCTTGCATTCTGAGGAAGTGGAACAGGTTCTCAGCTGAAAAATAGACCCTTTTTTCTTCACAGAAAATATATATTAGAGGTAGAGGACACATAATTTTTTTAAAATGAGGGAAAGAGTTTTAAAAACATAGTTTGGGGGCTCCCTCCCCCCCCGCCCCTCCGTTAGCTCTTGTTTTCCTCCAAAGCATTATCAGATAAAATTTTCTCTTAAATCTTTTTTAAACTTGAAGATTTGAAGGGACAGAAGACCAAGTATTTACTTTCCTTTTTCTTATCTGTTTTCTTACCTCTTGCTTCCTCAGAAAGTTATGGAAATACCCAAGAAACAAATACTAAGTTTGTCATCCTATCCCTAAATTGATATTTGCTTAAAGTTTAGAACCTTTATTTACTACATACAGAAATGAATATTTTAGCATGTTTCAATCATTTTTAGAAGATACAGAATTGTTTCAAGTTCTGTGTATATCTTAGATAGAATTAAATTTAAACTGATTTTAAAAGAGTAACTTTATAAAATCATTACTTATAAACTGAGTAATCAAATTCAACTTTTTCTGCTAAAATTTTTGAATTTAGAAACATCCCTTGTTATTCTATTACATATCCATACATTTCATAAGGCACACATAATTTTCTATGGACAGTGTTGGCAAATCTACACATAAGATTTCTCAGACCACTTGTATCATAGTTATCTGTAATGCTTGTTTTAAAATATAGACTTCAGCCTGAGTAGATGAGAATCTCTGGGAGTAGAATCAGAAATTATCTTTTTAAATAAACTTCCTAGGAAATTCTTATGCATTCTAAAGTCTGACAGCTATTGCCATGGAGTGTGATCCCTCTATATGATGAGAATAAAGGACGAGTGGACAAGTTGGGTTTTATTTACTTTTTGGTCTTCTAATCTGCTACACACACATGCACACACAAACACACATACACACACACACACACACACACCCCACTGCTTATCTGGAAATATTAATCCACTGTGTTTGATGGATGTATATATAGTTAGGGTACACACTAAACTGAAGTAATAAAGAGGCACCAAAATACCATGCTTTAGATAAAACAGAGTTTATTTATTTATCATATGTGGTCCAAGTTAAGTAGGTGGCTCCAATCCAGGAGGTCACTTGGGAATCCAAGTTAGTTTTGCCACATTACTCTGCCTCTTCTAAAGTGTTGGCTTCATCTATATGACTCATGGTCAACACTGCCTTATACCATTATGTTCACAATCTGGCCAGTAGTGGGGCAAGGAGATGACATAGAGGGCTATGAAATTCCTTTTAAAATGTGATATACAAGTTTATCTTTACTTTTACCTACTGGCTAAAATTAAAAGATTTTTTTAAAAAAATAGGTTAAAAGATTTAAAAAAAAAATAGGTTAATTTATATGATATACCATAAGACAGCCAGACACCTCTAACTTCATTAGAAAATTCTCGGGGATCCCTGGGTGGCGCAGCGGTTTGGCGCTTGCCTTTGGCCCAGGGTGCGATCCTGGGGACCCGGGATCGAGTCCCACGTCGGGCTCCCTGCATGGAGCCTGCTTCTCCCTCTGCCTGTGTCTCTGCCTCTCTCTCTCTCTCTGTGACTATCATAAATAAATAAATAAATAAAAATTTAAAAAAAAAGAAAATTCTCAATATTTTTCGTAGCCTTAATGAATATACGCACGTGTTGTAATCAATGCTAACAAATAATTCTTTATCTTGCTATAATTATAGCAATTAATGGGCCTATTCTCTTCCATCTTTTCATAGAAAAGAAAAAGGAGTCCTATCAACTATCTTCTCAAATATTAACTCACAACCATTAAGTGAACCAGAACTTCAGTCATTTCATCTGTGAAATGCTGTCTTGGTGAATGTATAAAAGTGTCCATAGATAGGGTTCTATGCAAAGTAAAGGGAGATTAAATAGCAGATCCTAAAGAAGAGTAGACAAAATGATGTGTATTTAATATTCATCTATCTTGCCCCCAGTAATGACCCCTAAACCATAGCTACATTTGATCTCACTACAAACATTGGGTACAAATATAGGTCAAACCAGTAGGCTGACCGATTTTTCTTCTTTATTGCCTTTGGGGAATGACATGGGAAAGGCTTTAGTGGTGTTCCTACAAGAAGAGTCACTCAAACAAATCTTCATCTTCAAAAGTCTCAAGACTGATCACATCCCTCTCCTGATAAAATCCATTTCGTGGCATTCCATTTCTCTTGAGTTACAGATTCTTTCAGTTGGGAAGAAAATAAACCCAACATAGACTAGATTGCACCTCCCTCCCTGGCCCAAAATGTGGGAGAGCAGGGGGTTAACCCACATAATAAAAATTTCAAGGATAGATTAGGTTAGGCTGGATAAAGCGGCTCAAATGCTATCACCAGGACTGAGTCTTACTCTCATTCTGCTTTTCGTCTATTTTAGATCTATTGTTAGAGAAGTTCTCCATTTATGATAGGTGCTAAAAGCTCCAAGCTTGTAGTCTGTATTTGCAGCAATCTCAACGGAAATAAAATGCCTTTTCCAGTCCCAGGACCGCTTCATCGGTTTTGATTTAACTGGCCCATATATGAACCTATAGTTCAGATGTCCAGTAGCAATCACTAAAGTCAGAGGTTTACAATGTCTGATTGGCCAAATCCATGTCAGCATTGACCTTCTGAGGCTGAAAATGAACTTAGATTCACCTAGGTCCATGTAATGAAAGTGGTGTGGGTGGGGAGGGAAGAGTCATTCCCCTGAGGAAATCAGGTAATGAACCTATGAGAAATAGATTCTGGATAGGCCAAAACACAGATGGTTATTATAGTTCACTTCCTGGCTATACAACATCCACGTATATTTTTCTTATACCTAAATTTTAAAAATCCCCAAGCCTACATTCAGCATTAATATCAGATGGAATCAAAAACATATGTACCAGCACCACTCAGGTTTTATCCAGTTACTGCCTCCAGCCTGAGTCCAGACTCTCCTTATTGCACTTTCCTCATGGTTCAGAAATCTGTTATAAAAGGATACATTTAACCATCTCCAATAAACACAATGTACATTTATGAGGAGGAAACAAAATAACAACCATAAAAACCTCTACTTTGAAAAGGGGAAGTGGGAGGAGGGGCAGTATGCAATATATTATTTGCATACACACTATCCTGTTGGATAACCCCTTGTCTTCTTGGGGGATCCCTTCTGTCTGCTTTTGGACCTGTCTTCAGGGATGATTTCCCTTGTAGTCTGGTACTCTGTCCTATATGGTCACAGCTGAGAAACGCACTGGGGAATATTCACTTACTGATGATCATATCTAATAGTGCTGTTTCTGTGATCTTTAAGATCACCACTAAGTGTTGCCTTGGGGGTTGAGCAATCACCACCCTGAGTTTATGGGCATTTGAGTTTCTCTGGTAACCCAAGTTCCTTAAAAGCTTAGTAAACTCTACAATCTATTTGTTTCCAGTAAATTCAGTGAGTTAGCAACAAAAGCTAGAGTTAGTATTGAGGCCTAATCCTTGATTCTAGATTCCAATCAGGTTGTTTCTGTCTTCTAACTCATGAACTTAGTGTTCTGTCAACAGTAGTAAGGAAGGCTTCTGTTTTGAATCTTATTTTCCAATTTCATTCTTCTCTCCCCATCCCACACACACCCCCGCCCCCAATTTCGCTAGCACTAAATTTAGATTGAGGAGAGGATCTGACTTTTCAAACCCCAGTTAAAATGCTTCTGACTCTTGGCTGTTTTGGATTTCAGAATAAGGGCTAAAGGGCTGCTCTGATTGTTACTGCTTCCATGCAAGCCAGATTTAACTACAATCTGTCCCTTTCATAAAGGACCTCACTAAACCTCACATGAAGGACTGATATGTTCCTGATTTTCTTTTCACACATGTCCTCCAACTCCACTCTCATAGGCCTGGGCTCTGAATCCCAAGATAATCCAGATAGCAAGTTAATCAATTGTTGTGTGAATTTCTCCGCTAAAGAAAGGGGTCAGCATTGCGTCTTTCTGACCTAGATTCAGCTAATTCCACATGTTAGAGTCTGTAACCTATCACACTTCAATTCTTGTACTATGTTTAAAAAAAAAAAAATCAAGACTCTTCCACATTTGAGTGACTAAAATACATCTCAAACAGGATTGCTTGGCAAGGGAAATTTACTGTTTCACAAAAGTGAAAGGTTATGGAGTAGATCGGTTCATTTATGTCAACTGGAACCATCTCTTCATCTCCCAGCTCAGTCTTCCTCTGTGTTGGCTATACTGTAGGAACGACATTTCCTTGGAGAGAATTGAACTTTTCCTTTCGGTTGCCCAAATAGCTTTAGGCTTAAATCCCACATTGCCAACAGTCCCCACAGAAAGAGAATACTTTTCACAACATATGCAAAAAGCTCTATTAGCCCTATTGGTCTTGATTTGGTCTAGCTTGGGTTGTATGTTTGGCATTTCCTTTAGGGCGTCGAAAAGGTTATTCTCTCATTGGCCAAAGCTGGTTTAACAAGAGCTCACCCTTGAAGCTCATGGTCAACTAGCTCTCTGTGAGCTTCATGGTTTAAAGATCGGTTCCCTAAGGGTAGATCACAATGCCATTCATTGCCTGACAGAAGAGAGGAGAGGTGAATCCTGAGCAGATAAAAGCAATAGATAATTTTAAAAAAGAATACTTAAGGTGATCGCAAGGCCTCGTGTTTTGACTCCCTGCCTACCTCACCACTATCATCTAATTACATTCTCTTACTTTTTGGGCTCCAGTCACACGGGCCCTATGCCATGACTCTTTCTGCCGGGCCCTATGCCATGACTCTTTCTGCGTTTGGACCTTTCCATGTGCAATTCCCTCTGCCTGAAACAAGACTCGTCTCCTCACACCTCATTTGATTGGTTCATTTCTACTTCTTTTTCAAAAGTCAGCTTAATTATCACTTCCTCAAGGAAAGCTCAAGCTGACAAGGAAAGCTTAACTAAGTTTTTTCCTTCCTTTTATCTTCCCCCATAGCCTCCAAACTTCTCCTTTGTAATACTTGTCATAATTGCAAGTATTTAATTGTGCAATTACTTTTAGCTCTATGAGGATAAAATATCTCTGTCTGGAAATTTAAAAATATTAGGGGAGCCTTGGTGGCTCTCTGCTGGTTGGGCACCTGCCTTTGGCTCAGGTCATGATCTCAGGGTCCTGGGATCAAGCCCCAGGTTGAACTTTCTTCTCAGCGGGGAGCCTGCCTCTCCTTCTGCCTCTATCCCCCCTCTTGTGCTTGCTTTCTCAAATAAATAAATCAAATATTTTAAAAAGTTTAAAAATATTATTAATTGAATGAATAAATGAAGTGCAAGAACAAATGAGCAAGCTGAAGGAATATGTGATGCTGGGGATAATGATTTTTTTCCTCCCATTAATCTCTATATTTCTGGATCCAGTTTTCCTCCAACTTTCTCCTTTGTACAACAATACTAATTTTTCTCTATGTTAGTTGTTCACTATTTTCTAACAGAGAAGATATTTTAGTTGCATAACAACACATGACTATGAAAGAAATTCTGAAAAAAATCACTCTAGTTAGGTATTTCTGCAGGATGCTCATCATGTTACTCAGTGCAAAAGGTTCACACCCTGAGATGGACAAGATTGGGTTCTAATGCTAGTTGAGCCATTTACTAGCTCTTTGACTGTAGAAATTTATCTATTCTGAGGCTTTACTTATCTATAAACTAAAAATAATGATATCTACTTTGCAGGATTCTTATAAGAACATAAAAATAACATATACTTTGTACCCACACTCAGTAGACCATCAATATTTGATATGTATCCTTATTATTATTCTTGGATCACAGACCTGTCACTCTAGGAGGAAGCATGGATTAGGAATCATAGCCATCCCTGCACATCACCCAGAGGGGATTCTCTTGCCAGCATAGGATAACTTTATTTATATAGTACTTATAATGTTTTACAATACACCCTTTGTTTTGTTTTTTTAAGATTTATCTATTTATTTATTCATAAGAGACACAGAGATAGAGCCAGAGACATAGGCAGAGGGAGAAGCAGGCTCCCTGCCAGAAGCCCGCTGTGGGACTCAGTCCCAGGACCCGAGGATCATGACCTGAGCCAAAGACAGACACACAACCACTGAGCCACCCAGGCATCCCCACCTTGTGTTTTAAAGGAAGCTCTGATTTCTAGAACTTTACATTATATAATAGACACCACTATAGCCTTGCCCAAACATCAGCATTTAATTCATGGTACATTTCATGTACCCCATTCCTTCCTCTCTCCAAAGCAATGATAAAAAATCATGAAGAAAATCTTCAGGACCTACAAGAGAGGGAGAGATAAAGCAGGGCACCATGAAATGAACTCTTTTAACCTCTGTCAGTAACTATGGACTACCCCCTACCTGAACCATAAGAAACATAAAGAAAACTTCACACTGAACAAATTAGCCTTTCCTCTACCTCAGCCTGTCAACAGAATGAAAGGTCTTTTAAAAGACCTCGGTACAATAAATTTCATTTTCTTTTCTGCATCTTTAACCACCTACCTCAATTTGATCTCTCCCACCTACCTCAATTTGGTCTCTCCCATCAGTAAACATGCTCAAGTCTTTCCCATCTTAAAAAATTCTTTTCTCAATCCTCCATCCCGCTGTTCTTACTTTGCTATCTCTTTCCTCCTCTCTTGAGCTAACCTTTAAATAGTCATTTGCACTCCCTATCTCCTTATCCTCACTTCCTGTTTATCCTTCAGCCTCAGGCAATCTGGCTTCTGTTACCCTTAGTCTTCAGCTAAATGGCACTTTGCCAAAGACTGCAATGAATGCACCACTGTCATAACCAAGGCACATTTCTCATTACTTGTCTCCGGTGACAGCTCAATAGCATGTGCACTGCTAGCAGGTCAGACCTTTTTGAAGCTTGTCCTTAGCTTAGCTCCCACAACACCACACACCTCTGGCTTCCTCCTTTGGAGGCTCTTTTTCTATCAAAACTCAGGGTGGTATTCCTCTGTTTCTCTCCTAGAGCCCCACTTTTCTTCTCGCTCAGATCACAAAGTTATCTTCCTTGGCTGCCGTCTTTATGCAGATGATCCACACATTTATAACTGCAGTCTGAATCTGTTTTCAAGGTTTCAGGCTCAGATATCCAACTGCTTGTTGCACATTCTCACATGGCATCCCTCAGGTGCCTCAAACTTAACTTTTTTTTTTTTTTTATCACTGATTTATGTTTTCTCCCATAGCCCCCCCCCCCCCAACTGCTACTTCCATGTCCTCTTCTCTTCCTGTTATTTCTTAAAAAAAAAAAGATTTTATGTATTTATTCACAAGAGTACACACAGAGAGAGGCAGAGACATAGGCAGAGGGAGAAGCAGATTCCCTGCAGAGAACCTGATGCAGGACCCCAGGATCATGACCTGAGCCAAAGGCAGATGCTCAACCACGGAGCCACCTGGTGCCCCCTTCCTGTTACTTCTATCTCTAGTGAATGTCACCAACAGTCATCTCATTAGCCAGGTCAGAAACCTGGGTGACAGCCTTGAGCCCTGCCTCTGTGTCTACCCTTGCTTCAAAGTACAAGTTACTGTGCTCTATTTCTTCTGTCTGTGATATCCATGGACCTCTCCATTCTCTCCTTCCTATTGCCTGGCCTCAACCACAGATCACTCTCATTTTTCCTAAGTGATTTCCCCTGTCTTCTCCCTGGTGTCCAGCCTCTGCTATTGTGTTCTCTCAATCTGTTCTCCCCACTGCAACTACTGAGATTTTTCCAAAGTCTAAATTTGATCATTTTCTTCTCTTTTAAAACCTGTTATTGGGACACCTGGGTGGCTCAGTGGTTAAGCATCTGCCTTTGGCCCAGGGCATGATCCTGGAGTCCTGGGATTGAGTCCCACATTGGGCTCCCTGCATGGAGCCTGCTTCTCCTTCTGCCTGTGTATCTGCCTCTCTCTCTCTCTCTTTTTCTCTCTGTGTCTCTCATGAATACATAAATAAAATCTTTAAAAAGAAATAAAAAAAACTCATTATTGATATCCCATTGCACTTAGGCCACAACCAAACCCTTCATTATGATGTATACTAACCCAGATGATCAGCTCCCTGCATGCTGCTGTAGTCTGAGAGTTCACGCTCTTGTTCTTTACTTTCTAAACATGGCATTTGGAATGTGTTTCATTTTTTCAAATATGTCATGCTCTGTCGTGCCCTGGTTCTTCTTAGACTCTTTCTTATCTCCACAAAATACTTTTCTCTTTCTACCTGGACTTAAAAATTCCTATTTATTCTTGAGATCTCAGATTAAATCTTAACTTTCAAGGGACATTGTCTCTGAGCCTTCAAATGTGAGCTAAGCACCCTTCCTATTGCAGCCCTTAACACTTTTTGTTCATATGTCTTACAATGTTTTATAGTTGCCCATTTACAAGTCTGTTTCCCCACTTGACTGTAAGCTCTATGGGAGCAGGGGACACATCTTGTTCACTATTATATCACTGGATGAGAGAAGGAATAGGAGTATATTGAATTGAGAATAATGCTGTGGACCATTACTACATAAGTTTAATCTCCAACACAGAATAAGGCTGAGAAAGTAGAGAATGGGAAATGCCACCACTAATGTGGAACAAGAATAAATAGATACGTCATTTTTCTAACACTCTTTTGAGGGATGTTCTATGGTATTTCCATCCACTTCTGATCCTTCTGTGTCTGAAAATTTCCTGAGCAGACCCCCGTAATGATACAGTTTGACTCACTTTGATCATGCACTGATTAAACTGCCTCCTAAAAATGAGAAAATTGAAATAAAAATGACACACCAGTATCTCAAACACCACCAGAAACTATGATAAATTAGAAATGCAGACTTGAACAACCATTTATGCAATGGAAAGTGAAACTAACAATCCTTCATTTCTAAAGTTAAAAAAAAAAAAAAAAAAACATTTCTGAGAAGGTGTCCTGACTAGGTTAGTTTTCATTCATCTCAAGTCCTTTTGTAAGCTTCTCCCCAACATCAAATTCATAGTACAACCCTTTCATGAACAACATAGTCCAAAAGGACCCAACTAAAAATTTATTTCTCTTGTCACCCAAAGCTATGGTTTTGAATTTTATGCATTACTACCGAAATCAGTGCCCTCCACATAGGCTACCATGCATGAAGTCTCTAAAACTTCAAAAGTAAAAATATATGTTACCAAGTAAAATAATTATTGTCCTCAAGAATTAACAATTCTATGATAAATTTATTCTACATTAGATTTTTTTATAAAGATCTAGAATATGTGATATGGTGTTTTTTGATTCACAAGCAGCCCTATTGGAGAGCATTGTTATTTGCTAGAATTGTACGAAACTTGTCTTTTCATGAAATGGTTTAGAAGAAAACCGTTCATTCAGTCCAGATTGTGTGCATGAAGTTTCATTCTGAGTTTTGGTTTCCTTAGAAAATCTGTAAGTTTGAAACTCTGACTTAAACTAAATCAACCTCCCACCCCACCCCAACCCCCCACAGCCCTACTCGATAAAAGAGATTGTTTACATTAATTTCTGATATTAAAATTTTTTTTTTTTGCTTTTTATGAAAATGTGAGTCTATGTCTTTTTATTCAACAAGTTTGTTTCTTTTACAATGCTTGTACCCCAAACAGCTTTCTCTGTAGCTTGATAAAGGAGAAATCAAGGAAGAGGTCCAATATTTTGTCCTTCATACCTTTGAGCAACTTGTTCTTTCCCTTAGAAATGTTTTTAGGGAATAGATTAGCTCTCACCTCAGGTTTGGAATGAACAGAATTCCTACCACAATGGATGACCTACTTTAAAAAAATACACAAAACACATTTTTCCTAAATGTAGCATTCTCTTCCATGTGGGTGAGCATAGGCAAGGAATGAAAATGTATCTTCCTAAGATACAATGTCACAAGTTGATAGAGCTTCTTTTCTGCCCTCAGGAAGGAATTAAAGTTGGTTTATTTGTTTCCCTTTGGTTTGTGGAAAGCATACTGAAGAAGACTTAAGTCTGAGAATTTATCACCCACTGTGTGACCCTGGGCAAGTTACTCAATCTCTCGGACATGTCCCCTCATGTGTTAAACACATGTTCTCTAGTGTTAAAAATATTTTGTTTATAACTCTCTCTCTCTATTTTCAAGATTATTGTAAATGAGATAACTATGCATGAGATAATGCATATAAAAGTTTTCTTGGTAGATTTTAAGTAGCAGCATCTAGACTACAATTATAAACCATGCCATTTACTTAGACTGCGTTTAACACTTTCGATAGTTATACTTTTACTAGTTTCTCTTTCTAAATTTTTGGAACATCTACTTTTTAAGTTATAATACTTTTACCTTAAGCAGCAGCCCTCACCCATCAAAATTATCGCTTTATCCCTTTCTGGGTTTTAAATTTAAAGAGAGGGCATCTTTAGTTCTTTTTCACTAGCAGAAAGTCACTATTGAGGATTTATGATTTTAGGAGATTTAGGAAAGTTTGCCTCATGAAAATGTATCCATATTATCACTAAGATTGCACCCGCCTGACAACCACCACTCGCATGCTAAACACACCTGTCTCCAGTAGCTCTCACTTCCTTACCTCTTCCTTCCCAGTCCAACTAGAGTCAATGATCATAATATTTCAGTGAAATAAAAATTAGGGACCTCCAATGAAATGTTCCTTTATAATTTATTTTTGATGTTCTGATTTTGTGTGTGTGTGTGTGTGTGTGTGAGAGAGAGAGAGAGAGAGAGAGAGAGAGAGAGAATGTGTTTCTTTTCACCATCTACTCTGATCTTTCTTTCAGGAACCCTTATTTTGTGATCCCTACTTGGATATAATTCATTTTCTTGGGAATAAATTCATTGCAAAATGCAGAATAGTTGTCTGAAAGTCAACCCATATTCAGCTTAGAGGCATGCCTAATTACTGACAGATAAAGGAGGTTTTCTGCTAAACAGTAAAAATATAGTACTTTAACATATAAAATAAGAAAACAAATTAAACAAAGGTTGGTAGTTCAGAGTTTTGCAGGAAACCACTCAGTGTCTCCTGCTCCCATTAGCTCTGAGTTGGCATGAGTCAGATCTCATTAGGTTTTCTCACATATCTCTAGAAAGAATGAGCATACTTTAGAATATTTGAAGAGAATTAGATGTCAAGTGATGGCTACTCTACTTCCTTTTAAAATTTTTCTTTCTTTTTTTTTCATACAGATTATCTAAGAAAGAGATTAACCTAACAGGGACCTAAAATTAGTTTAATCTCTATAGCTCTTCCTTTTAGAAGCATTGCACTAACAGCATGGAGCTATATAATACATTTATAAACTATTACACGGTCGTTATTTTGGGGAAAAAAAGAAATTAGAATCACTTTGTTTAGTTACCTAGATTTAAAAATGGTTTATTTATTTTAGAAAACAAAGTGATAAAACTCAACCAATAGTATTACCCCACAGGAATGCAAATCCCAAAATATTATTCCCAAATCGAACTCTGGCAACTTTCAACACATCTTTTTTGTATCAGCACATCAGGGTATCAATACTAGTGCTTACATTTTTCCCAATCTTCCTTTTTCACTACTGATAATCTGGGTCATTCTTTGGCTGCTAATTATTTATATTTTCCTCAAATGAGATTTATTTTTTACCTGTCACAGGAGACTTTAGAAGAATTCAATCAACCTGAAATACATAAAGTCACGGGCAGCTTTGCTGGATCTTTGCAAAGGTGAGAGTGTTCCACCAGATTATAGAGAGATACACACTATTTCCTCTTTGTCATAGTATACTCTATGACTGAAAACACCGTATGCCTACTAGCTATTGATATTCACATATTAAGATACACCAATGGTTTTTAAGCAGAGTTGTGCATTTTATTGTCTGTGAATCTTTTAAAAACTACTGCTACCTCAGCCCCATGCCAGACCTCATTAATTAGAATATCCAAGAGACTAGTGGGAGTATAGCAGTGGAACTTAGTTATGTATATTTTTCAAGTGCTCCATAGGTGATTCTGATTCATTTTCCCAACGGAAAGATTTGGTGCTATCCCAGGCAGAGTATTTTATCCCCAAAGACCCATCTCCTAGTAATGATTTCAGTAGGTGGCGCTCTTTCCACCTGCCAGCTTCCCTGTTTGGCGGGAATGAATTCAAAGTCCAAGGAAGTCAGGAGCAGATCAAGGGTGCAGTTCCCTTTTGCCACACCAATATTGAAAACAGATAGCAGAACTTATCTTTCCAAACAATTTGTTAGTGGGGTAAGACATGTTTAAGTGGTAGAGGGTGGTGGACAGGGCTGTGGCATAACATTTATTACATGGATGTAATCATTGTTTCAAAGAGTTCAAGCATGCCAACTTCTTAACATGAAATGGAAACCAAAGAAACAGATTTGAGAGTAAATGATGAGAAAAACCCAAGTAGAGATTTAGACTGAAGAGATTTAAATATATAGAGATGGGAATACTGGTGTTATTGCTAAAAACTGCTGACTGTATGAAGAACTTCTGGTGTAAACATAGATATCTATATCCACTAAAGTGCGGAGACAGTAGTGTGTAGTTTGCAACAACATAAGCTTTAGAATCAGACAAACCTAGATTTAGACCCTGGTTCCAGTTATTTAGTATTTAATCCCAACCAATTACTCAATCTTTAATTCTCAATAAGATGATACCTACATTATTTGGTTTTAATAAGCATTAAATTATGAGATAATAAATGTAAAACAATTATCCATATGTTTGGTGTGTGGCCAGTATTTAACCAATAGTATTACCTTTGGAGTACTAAAAATGGGTACATGTAAATGCTGAGATTTTCTTTCTAAGTAATGAAGAATAATGGAAAATTTTTGTGAGTTTTGAAGGGAAGATTCCCTATATCAGTCAGTACTGTTCATAGTAAGAACAATTTAAAGGAAGCTGAACAGGAAAAGATATAAGGCTAATTTTAGTGTAATGAATAAGGTTTAAACTTGGATTCACAAAGCTTGAGTTTGTGAGGTGCTCCTTCCTCTATGTACAGGCTGTATGACCTTGAGTGAGTCACTTAAACTCATTTTTCATATTTATAAGATAGGAATTAAATTCAATGTCAACCCGGATATGGTATATGATATGAATATTAAACATAATAGCACAACTTTACCAAAGAAAACAATAGTGTAAAAAAATGCTTTGAAATCTATAAAATTCTATATAAATGTAAAGGGTGTTTTGAGAGTAATTGCCAATAGTTAAACTTTATTCCTTATTGAAGTTCATCATTAAAGTTGAAAATTATTCTCTCAAAAGAAAGTGGGGGTATAGAGTCACCAATTTTGGATGAGAATAAAAACAAGCAGTGGGGCTCAGTGGTTGTGCGTCTGCCTTTGGCTCAGGTCATGATCTGGGGTCCTGGGATCCAGTCGCACATCAGGCTCCCCAAAGGGAGACTGCTTCTCCCTTTGCCTATCTCTCTGCCTCTCTATGTGTGTCATAAATAAATAAATAAATAAATAAATAAATAAATAAATAAATAAAATCTTTTTTTAAAAGAATAAAAACAAGTAGTTACTAGATTGTAAAATCAGAATTGATGAGGAGAAAAGAGATTGATACTGGTAACATATTTGCTATCCTTCCAAAAGCATTTCCATGATGTCTATCCCACTAATGATCCTAATATTTTTTTATAATGCCTTTAGCAATATTTTAACAGGATTAGACTTTTAAGTTTTTATCTGACATTTCACTTTGCACCCATTATATCAGTTCACACATTGGCTGGCACTTGAGTAAGTTAGGATTATATCATTTGTATCTATTTATCTGTATCATTTGTATCTATCTTAAAAATTTCCAAATTATAGAAAGAGAAGTTAGACATATGACATAAGGTCAGAAAAAAATAGAAATCATATTACTAAAGGAGACTCTATCAAGACCTCATTATATTATGATCTCTGGCCTTAGACAGTAATGGTTTTTTATCAATAATATTTATATCATTAAGTTAGTGTTATGTCTAAATGTTTCATTCATAGGAAACTTTTAAAATTAGTGTTCTACCTATGTTAGACATTTGCCTTGGGATGGTGTGTAGTAATGTCACCAGACAAGAGAAACAAGAAAGCCCCTTCACAACAACGACTGCCGCGCTGTTTGAAGGTCAATTGTCTTTTAAGCATGCAGAGAATCTTTATTGTGTCGTACTTCAGAAATACGTTTTTGGAGATGGGAAACAACAGGCCATGATTTAATGTTTTTGCTGAACCACTGTAATTCTTCCAAAACAATATGGGTCACAACAATTTCTGTTAAAGAGAATACCAAGTCCTTAAAGAAAATTTCCTATTTTGCAGGTGGAGAGGAAATTAAGAATGCATGGGGGGGAGGGGCTGTTGTTTTGTTTGTTTTGTTTTGTTAGTACACTATAAGAAATTTGCATTGTAAAGCAAGCTGCTGTTGTCAGCTCTTTAATGGACCCAGCAGTCAGGAAGCTGCCTCCACCCTAAGAGGCTTAGAGACTGAGCAACTGAGTTAGACAGCAGGTGCCCAGGCCAATCAAGTCAATTTTCTAACGCAGAATGCATGCCGTGGAACTTGTTCTATTAGTCTTTTTTCTCTGTTGAGGAAGCGAGAATTTCTCTTTGTGGGAGCAGTGCTGCTATTTCTAGTTTGAGAAAAAAATGGTAAGGAATTTGACAACAATTGACTGGTGTTAAAACTACAAATTACCCTTTAAAATAGATTATTCACACCTATAGGAAGAATCTCAAGAAGGCACACAACTAATAAAATGTGATTCTGAGTTACACATGGAAAAAATGCACTAATGTCCAGTAAATAACTGGTTGTGTACACTATATCTTTTCTTTCCCAGAAATAGCAACTAAGCAAGAGGTTTTTTTCAAATCAACAATATAAAATCTCATTAACATATTTTACAGTTGGAGACCTTCAGAATTTTACTTCCTTTTGCTATTGAAAAGTCACAATGGCCAAGAGAAGTAATGTATGTTCTTTTAAATTAACAAATGTGGTGGTGGTTAAGGGTGGGGTGAGGGTGCAGAGAAAGAAGTTGGCAAGAAAAGGTTCAGGGCCTGTTGCAAAACCAACTGTAAGCCAAGTATGATTCCAGATAGACAAGAACCACCTGTTACAACAGAGGGAGAGGTTTAAAAGATGAAATGGGAAAGGGGTGACCTTAAAGATCATTTTCCCAATTATAACATAAACAACTAGGGGAACATGCAGTTATTTATATCAAACACATGTGAATACAATATTTGCCACACATTATTCAATATAAAAAGGCATATAATTTCTTATGTATTTCTGTTAAGAGAAACTTCTAGATGTAGATGGTTTATTATTGGTAATAGTAGTAACTACCCAGACATTTATCTAGTATCTTACTGAATCCTCACAACCTTTTTGTTTGAAAGGGTGCTTAACACATGAGGAAACTAACACACAGAGTTAAGTAACATGCTCAAGGCCACCCACTCAGTAAGGGATGGAGTCAGGATTCAATAATTCCTGTCCAACTCCAAAGCCCATGCTTTCAACAATTCTGCTGTACTGTGCACTACATAAGTATATGTCATAGCTTTGGAAAACTTTACTTTCTGGACTTGACAACAACACAAAAAATTAGAAGGAACCTCCCAAACAGCTTAAAGTCCACTAACAATTGCCAAGACCTCCATGACACATTAGTGTACAGTTAGAAAAGACAGAAATTCAACCTCACATGAAATGCTTAAGGAAAAATGAATGATTTTTGCCTCGTTGCAAAATCAGAAATCTGAGTGAACTCTGTCCCACAATGGAATATACAATGTTTCATTAGAACACGCTCTAAACCTCTAAACGTTCTTCTTAGTAACAATGTGACACATAGAAAGAGTTTCCCTTTTTAACTCTTTTCAGAGGGAATATTCCGAGTTCATAAAAATTAGGGAACGTCTTCACTTCGAAAGAAAGAAAGAAAGAAAGAAAGAAAGAAAGAAAGAAAGAAAGAAAGAAAGAAAGAAAGAAAGAGAGAGAAGATGGGCTACACAAAATAACTTGTGTTGACTTAAAAGTATTGTGATCACAATGCACTGATCCTATAGAAGTGTGCCCGAAACATCTACGTAAAAGTTGAATAGCAGTACGTGAAAACTTCTTGTAGAGGACGGCGAATCTCAACTACTGATGTAATGATTCTTAAGAGTTTGGGTTTTTTATTCTTATCTTCGAATGAAAATGTTGTGATTAGAAAAGGGGCATAAAAAGAGAATTAAAGTTAGTCGGCAATAGGAAAGACCATCTGTCCATGGGAGGACGTAGGTACAGACTCCGGAACGTCAGGGAATATCGAGCGTCGGTCACTTGGAATTCGGTGTTTTCCTGGGTCGATTTCTTCGTTACCTAATTATGCGTACGGGTAGAAACTTTCCTCAAAATAGAGGCTCTTACTGGAGAAAACGTAAGCATTTGAAAGCGCAGGTTTATTTCTTACGACCGAATCGAGCGAGACGTGGAGTCACTGGCGAGAAATTCGTGTCGGTCTGTAGGAATCCCTCTCCCTCCCGGCCCACGTGGCAAAAGTAAACAGAAGGTGGGCCGGGGCGGGGTGAAGCGGGACTCGGTCAATTTCCTAATTTGTAGAGTCTTTAAAACTACAGGCCCCTAAAGCACTCAGGGCATGCCCTCGGCGAGGCTGGGGAGCTCTTCCGCCGAGCGAGGTGACAGGGGCCGCGCAGAGGATGCCCAAGCGGGGGGCGCGGCGGCCGCGGGCGCACCTCGGGGGGTGGGGGGCGGGGGTGCGGGCCTCGCCGGGCGCAGGTGGGTGCGCGCGGGGGCGTGTGCGGGCGCACCTGCAAGGAGGGGGGCGGAAGGGCTAGGGAGCTGCAGGGGTGCGGGGAGCGCACACACCTCGAAGCGGGTGGTGGAGCGCGGTGCTGACAGAAAGTTGAAAAGGCTAGTCTGGGGTCTCCATCGCTGTGCCACGCACCCACGCCACCTCCCGGCTGCGCGCCGCCCCCGCCCCCTCACCCCCCCCCCCCGCGGGTGGCCGCAGGTCGGAGGCTCCCCGGGGTGCCCCGGCGGCTGGCAGCGCGCCCGGGAGCTGGACCTCCCCCCCCCCCCCCCCGCCCCGCGCTCATCCCGGCGCGCCGCTCCCCGGGCTCCACCGCACGGCGCCAGGGCAGCCCCGGCCGCGACTGAGCGCCCCATTGTGCTGCCCCCAGGTGCCGCCGGCCTTTGTGCGGGAGGCACCGGGAGGGGGGCTGATTCCCCGGGAGCCCGGGCTGCCCCAGGGCGGCGACGGCGGCCCGGGCGGAGGAGGAGGAGGTGGAGGAGGTGGAGGAGGTGGAGGAGGTGGAGGAGGTGGAGGAGGTGGAGGCCTGCGGGGGAGGAGGCGAGCCGGGCGGAGGAGGAGGAGGGGGAGGAGGAGGGGGAGGAGGGGGAGGCCGGGCGGAGGAGGCGAGCCGGCAGCAGCGGCTGCGGCCAGAGCTCGGGCGGCCGCCGCCGCCTCCCCGCGAGCGCCGCGCGCCCAGGCCCGGCTCGCATGCGAGTCACGTCCGCCCCCTCGGCGAGGCCGCCCCGAGACGCCGGCCCCGCCGAGTGATGAGAACAGACGTCAAACTGCCTTATGAATATTGATGCGGAGGCTAGGCTGCTTTCGTAGAGAAGCAGAAGGAAGCAAGATGGCTGCCCTTTAGGATTTGTTAGAAAGGAGACCCGACTGCAACTGCTGGATTGCTGCAAGGCTGAGGCACGAGAACGAGGTCAGAGCGCTTCTCTTATGCCGCGAAACTCTCCCCTTCCTCCCCCCCTTGCTTTCTCGCGGGCTTCCAGGGCCTGGGGAGCAGACCCCGCAGTGTCACCCACAAATACCAAGAGGGAAGAGGGAAGCTTCACAAATTACTGGAGCCTCTTCAACATGGCTGACAAATATAGTTTTATTCCATCCCCCCCCCCCCCCCCAAACCTGTAGTTCTGTGCTCTCTCCTCTCCCCTGCCTGTGCTCCTCTCCTCCCTACCCAGGAAACTTACCTTTGTGACTCCGACCCGCCGGCTTCCCGGCCTTTTATCCTCCGGAAAGTGATTTTCCTTTGCTTTCCTTTCTCAAATAGTTCAGCTTCGGGGGGCACTACTCTCCCCCTGAATCCTCCCCGACCCCCTTGCCTGGTTGCAAGCCAGACCCGTCTCTGGTTTGACCTAACCCACCCCGGAAAGAAGTCCGCACCGAGCGTTTTTCGACCCTTTTTATCTGCTGCGGGGTCTGGCTGCGGGTTCGCGTCCGCGTCCGCCCCCCTCTGCCCCGTGTCCGCTTTCTGGGGGACGAGCTGCGCGAATGTCACGGGGAGTGGGACCCTAGGACACCGAGCGGGGTTTTGTTTTTCCCTTAAGTCCGCGCCTTTTGCGCGTGGTGCTGAGGGAGAGAGAAGAGTTTTCTCTGGCCTCCCCCCCCCCCCCACCCCAAAGACCAGATCCCACTTTTCTCAGGGTCCATCAGCTCCGCGATGGGCTGCGCCTCCCAGCCTGGGGACGGGGTGTAAGAGAATTTGTGGGCAAATCTGTGTCCTGGCTTTGTGCTTCTCCCGAATCAGCTTCGTTGGGTTCCCCGGTAAGTGACAGGCAGACACAAAGGCAGGCGCAGGCCGGGGGAGGGGGCGGGCGGGCGGGAGGAGGGGGGCAGAGTTGAGAGTTGCAAGCCTGCAAGGTCAGGGGCGCCCAAAGAAATGAAACCCAATCCCAGCAAAGAAACCGAGAAGTAGGGAGCTGATTTCTAACAGTCCCATCCAAATTTCTCTCTCTGTCTTGGTTGCTCTCTTTTCTTTGGTCTTTTATTTATCTGCCTTTCTCTCCGAGTGTCTCTTTTCTCCTCCTTCTCCTTCTTCACACACACGCGCGCACACACACACACACACACTCTCTCTCTCTCTCTCTCTCTCTCTCTCTCCAGTCTTGCCAAATCTTTTCGCTGGGGCTGCTTGTCTTCTGTTATTAAACTAACAGTTTCTAGGGAGAGTTCTCTACCTATGGCAAAATAAAGTGTGGCCTGGATAGACTCCTGGGAAGGTCAAATATGACATATTAAGTATTATTTACTGGCTTTTGCCTTCATGACATACTTTTAATTGCATTGAGTGATTCCCCACCGCCCCCTCCCCCTCCATCTAATGTTTAGGAATTGAAAGAAGGGTGATTTTCCAGTTACTTGCTTAAAATTTACTGAAATATTTTTATAGTTTCCTGTGTAGGGACTAGGATACATCCATGAATTTAAAATCTAAAGTCTCATATTATGCTTTCACCTCTCCAATAAGGGATAATGATAGCAAATCCAAATAAAAAATATTCATCAACAAACGATCCAACATAAGAGGAAGATTATTCCCGAGAGGAAGTTGGGATGTAAAGAGAAAAGATACTGTTTTGCTTTGCTTTGGTTTAAGACTGTGGGTATTGTTGCCTGGTTAATGAAATCATTATATTTGCATTTTAATGGAAAGTTGAAATACTGGAGGAGAGTTATATTCTTTTACATGTTTGCATGTGTGTCTCATAATAGGTTTGAAGTGGAATATAAATTTCAACACAATAAATATTGAGGTTTTTTTTTTTTAATGTTATGAAGCAGGGAAGTGTTAGTGAAGGGTTGGAAAGTCGAACTTAAGTTTAGAAGGCATGTATATGATTAAAAGATGGACAGGAGGAAGAGCACAGTAATGGACATTGCTCCATAAATCAGACTTCCAAAACCATTTGTCCTCAGGAGTTCACTTTGTAACTTTTTCTATTTTGATCTCTGAAAAAAGCAGGTAAGTTTACTTTAATCATTGATACCAAAGGTTATTTCACATGATTATCAGGGAATAGTATTACTCATCTCTGGATCAGAAACAGCTCATTTGGTTAATTTTTATTTGTCGTAAAATAATGAGGAAAATATTTAGGAGTTTAACATAAATGCCTACTATTTGTTGATAAAACTATGATTAATTATTGCAGTAATTCAGGGTTTAAAGAGAAACAGTTCCTTTTGCTAGCAGACTAGTATCTAACTGCTTTTTTGGACTTTCCAAATGTTGTGGTTTGTGTTGTCTTCAAGTTATTCAACTAAATAAGTGTAGCATTTTCCACTCATATTGGTAAATAAGAATACCTACATTGTTAGTTATTTTTATTGTGACTATGAAGATGTGTTCTTTCCTATCAAACTTAGACTCTTTTGTTGTTTTATGTATCCTATTTGTATGCTGAAAATAGCTGCTAATTAATATTGTATAAGGGGCTTACATTATTATAAGGAGGAGATGTACATTATTTACCATTTTCAATATAAGTACCACTTTCTCTTCTATTATAAAAGAGAAATTATTTGAACTAGTATAGAATACTTGACTATAATGAACATAATGTCCATTCTTCATTTATGTGTGATAGTACCCTCAGGATATTCTCAGAATTTCATAGTATAGGACTGCCCTTCTTGAGCAATTGAATTTTATGGAAGTGATAGTGGACAATAACAAGATAGATCATTTTCTTAAATTGCAATATTGTTTTCCTTATTTTCTTATTGAACTAATGGTTAATGAGAAATTAACTTGGAACAAAGAGACTCCCTTGTTTTGTTTAAATCCACAGATTTGCCAGCTATGACTTTAATGATATCTGGCATTATGCTGGTCTATGCAATGAGTCAAGGCGATTGATATGATTTTGGTGCAGTGGCACATGAATGTAGATATTGGCAGGTCAACATCACTTCCAGGATAAGTGAAATGCACCTGCCAAGGTGTGATTAGGACAGACTTCCAAAGTCCTGTTTGGGCACTGGACTTGTATTAGGTAACAAAAACTGGAGTTAATGTTTTGGTTTCACTTGCTGAAGTTATGATTTCTCTATCAACTTCAAAGCTCCACCCCCACACAATGTTGTAGCCAATGTCACTATTGAAATGTATTTTCTTATTTCCTGATCTCCGTAAGACCTTTCTTATAATTCACAGACACACCTAGCAGAAACCTTCTTTACCATTACGTCCCAGATCAAAGTTGGTAAATTCTTAAGAATTCTTTGAAATTTCCTTTAGAAAAAAAAAAAAAAAAAGAAAAGAAATTTCCTTTAGATAAAATGTTATCAAAAGCTATGGATGTTTGACATTTAGAATATCTAATATTTAGAAAGATCAAACCTGCTCTTTTATGCTCAAATTCCTTGTTAAATGAATTTAGTTGTTGTTGCTTAATAGAATTTAATAGTCTTGCCTAGCTATCTCAAATTACTGGAGAGAGACTTCTTTGTTTTATAAACAACCATATAGACAAGTTAAAACTTTGGAGCAGCTGTCAGTGTTGATTCATCAAAATAACATTTTCCTCAACTATTATGCTACCATTGCACACTAGTTCTTAAGCGTAGTAATGGCACCAAAGCCAGTAGCAGAAAAATATTTTACAAGCCAACTTTACAATTGGAGCCTTAACTGTGGGAGAGTTGGTTTGCCAAGTAGAGCTGGTGGTTATCTTGGAAATTGTGCTGAAGAACACAACCACAAATGATTTTGCCAAATATACAGTATTTACTTGGTCTACATCCGCAATTTCTGTTTTGACTCACTGTCAAATTCAGGGAATACTGTGACATTATTTAAGGAGGTTATATAGTATATCTGTATACCTTGGTATATAGTACGAAATATGTCTACTTTGGTACACAGTAGGAAAGAAGTGTTCCACAAGAGGAAGAGGGTACAGTGAGAGCCTTGAATCATTGTGACTGCAAGCCAAAAAGAGTCTCAAGGATCTGCTATTTCCAGCATTATTCTGATCCTAGATTGTACATTGAAAAAAATCCCTGACTTAAGATAGATATATTCTTTTCACAATAAAATAGATTTTGGTTGCCCATTCCAAAATAGTAAATTCTATCAGCTTTGATTTATGCTTTCTCCACTTGTCATGCAATGCAGTTAAATGTGCCAGGCTTCAAGAAGAGAAATAGATAGTAGGTGGATTTTCAATATTTTGTGTAAAAACAAATTCGATGATAATGTCAACCTACCTGCAGTTTTAAGAATTTGGAACTCAATATTTTATATTTACTCAGGGTTATTATTCAAACTGACTTGAAGTCAAGCTCCAAATAATCTGAGAATTAAAATTAAGAAATGAATAAATTAGGATACAGTGTTTTTGGAGGACAGGTTAGGCAATAAAATGAACTGGTTATTTCACTAAAAATACTATAAATAAATATTTATTTTAAATTAAAGTTATGTCCCTTGAAAGAGCAATCCTGATTTCTATTTATTCCATACTAGAACCTAGTGGTGTTCTACTCAGTCAATATGTAATGAAGCGAGTATAAGCTTCCAGTTATAAGATGAATAAGCTCTGGAATGGAATGTATAGCACAGTGACCGTTGTTAACAATACGTATTGTATATTTGAAAGTTGCTAAAAGAGTATGTCTTAAAAGTTCTCACCACACACATGCAAAAACTGTAAGTCTGTGAAGTGTTGGATATTTTAACTTACCTTTTTGTGGTAATCATTTCCCAATATATACATATATCAGATCTTTACATTGTACACAATAAACTTACATAATGTTGTATGTCAATTATATCTCAAAAGCTGAGGAAAAAATAATGACCTGCAATTGGAAAAAATGTCATTTAATTAGAAAATGTATAATCTCTTCTCAGTGGTAATGATGATGGTGGTAGTAATGACTGGTTTTTCCTTAAATGTAACTTCTAGTAGGTTTGGCAACTGTCTCAGAAAAGCCATCCGTCGTAAGCATATAGCTTAATGGTTTTTAGTAAATTTACATGGAGATCACATATTTTTAATTGGAATTTCTATTAAGATAATTGTAGATTCAGACGCAGCTGTATAAAGTAATAATAATTGGGCATGTACCTTTTGCCCAATTTCCTCCCTTGATAACTTTTGATAAAACTATAATATCACAACCAGGGTATGACATGGAGATAGTCTATTAGATTCCCCCTGTCTGACTTGTATACTTGTATATTGTGGATTTAGTTCTATACCGTTTTATCACATTATCAGATATCTTTAAATCTTTTTTCCCCAAAAACAGAAAAGTTTAACCCAATTCTAATTCATCAATCATATGATTGCTACCATTCTTTATCTAAAAGTGCATTGGAATATAGGTTTTTGTTTTGTTTTGTTTTGTTTTTACCTTTAGATGTTTTTGCATAAAATGGCCTTTGTGTTCAAAATAGTTTAAGTTGTTTTAATGACTTACTGCATTGTTACTTATGTCATTTAATTCTCTTCACAACTCTAGAAACAGGTATTATTATCCTCATCTCAGGTGAGCTAAGATGCATAGTGAGGTTGGATAACCAAATTCATGCAGCCAGTGCATGGTTTAGCTACGATTTGAATTAAGCAGTCTCTAGAGCCCAGCTCTTTAACTACTATGCTACTCTTCCTTATTATCATTAATAAAAAAAGTGAAGCTGTAATGTAGGCTATGCAGGGAAAATCCTAAGAGGAAACTTAAAATGCACAGAATTGTTTATATAAAAACAGGTACCCAAACATTCATAACAGCATTATTGATGATTGTCAAAAATTGGAACAACCCAAATGTCTATCAACTCATAAATGTATGAACTGTGGTATATCCATACAATGGAATATTATTCAGCAATAAAAAGGAACTAAGGGCTAATACATACTGCATCATAGATGGACTTTAAAAGAAGCAAATAACAATAGACAACATATGATAAGATTTCACTTATATGATGTCTCCAGAATAGGCAAATCTAAAGAGGTAGAGAGTAGATCACTTATTGCTAGGAGCTGGGGAAAGAAGGAGGAATGACTGTTAATGGATATGGGGTTTCTCTTGGAACCTAAAAATGTCCTGTTTTAGTTAGTGATGATGTCTAAATAAAGTTATAAGAAATGCATGCAACTGACAAGGTATTTGGTATTCAGAAAGTAATGTCTCATGCAAAGAAATACAGAGAGTATTTGCATTGAATTGTGCAGGGCTATGCATATCTTTCTAGAAACATGACAGCAGTGTTTTTTTTAGGACTTGTTCCTATGAAATTAGGACTTTTAGTTTTGAACAAACAGGATGAATTACTTGGGGTTGCTTATATTTGAATTTCTAACTTAATGTAGTTCTAGATACCAGACATTTTTCTTGTTGAGCAAGGCTTCTCTCCCTCTTTATTCTGATGAGAATGTTGATTTGCTGCCAATTGGATTCCATAGTTTGGAACCACAACTATAACTAGAGTGGGAGAGATTCAACGATCTGCAAGCCTTCAGCTTTAATAATGTATACATGTTGTACTCAATAAGGAAATGCCTTGGTTTCATATAATTGCTGTAATAATTTTTTTCAAGGAATTGCTGTAGAATTGGCCAAAATTTCTACTTTTTTTTTTTTTTTTTTTTTTAAGATTGTAATTATTCAAGAGAGACTCAGGCAGAGGGAGAAGCAGGCTCCACGCAGGGAGCCTGATGTGGGACTCAATTCCGGGTCTCCAAGATCATGCCCTGTGGGCCAAAGGCAGGCGCCAAACCACTGAGCCACTCAGGCTGCCCAAATTCTACTTTTAAAGAGTATGATTTTAGTACTTAGCTGTAGGTTTGTCGTATGTTTGCAACAGATATAAGTTAGGCACAGTCTTTATCCTATCAAGCTGATGGAGTGATTGTTACAGAAAGCTGTAAGGTCTGGTCCTCCTTATAGAAGAAATGAATGGCTTCCTTGTTTTTTACCCTCTCTTGTTTCTCTTAATACTCTGAACCACCTCAGTTGATACTAGGTTTGTTTCTTTCTTTCCAAGATTTTTATTTATTTATTCATGAGGGACACAGAGAGAGAGGCAGAGACAAAGTCAGAGGGAGAAGCAGACTCCCGCAGGGAGCCCAATGCAGGACCCTGGGATCACGCCCTGACAGACACTCAACTGCTGAGCCACCCAGGCATCCCAATAATAGGTTTATATGATAGCATCTCCATAATATTCAAAAGCTGTTCACTGCGTTTTAGTGTGCTACTCCATCTTTGCTTTTTAAATATACTTCCAAAAATTTTAAATTTTTTCAAGTAAATTAAAAATATGGGAGATAAGGTATTTTGATATGTTTATATTTTTAGCTTTGCTTTTTATAAATAATTTCTATGGAAGATGCCCTAGATTCAGGAGAGAAACAGGGCTGTAAAGCTTTGCTGATGGATTGCTGTCTTCAGGGAACAGAATAGTCAGGAATAGACATAGCAATCTCCCATTAAGACATGCCATACAGGGTATTGATATTTTTCATCTGCTACTTTTACAACTTTGAGATTTGTTACAGTTTGTTCTGTGAATGCTACAGAGTGATAATTTTAATTACTATTGTCATATTTCATTAGCCATTGCTAAAACCTGCCTTTTCAAGTCCCTTGTTTTTTTGATAGGGTATTAAACTAGTTTCTATGTCCAGATTATACTTAAGGAAAACTAATCACTCAACTTTCAAGATGAGTTTTTATTATATCATTTCTCCTCAAATTGGTATTTTTTGTCTTAAAATGTAGAAGAAAAAATGTTTAAAAAATGATAGTGAAACCAGAGGATTTAACATGATCTATCCCGGAGTTATTCCTCCTGTTTTTCTTCCCTGTCTACATTCAGAAACAAGGGCAACCATTAAAAAATACCTTAATTATTAGTTGTGCTGCTTTTAAAGTGCCAGAATCTGAAAATAATACAATGACACCACACCCAGATTCCATCCCTAACATACTGTCTTGTTCCTATTAATTTATTTTTTAAACTGTTTGTTCTTTCAGCACTTTTTCCATTTTTTGTTTGAAGTCTCTTACTTTGAAGTTATAGAATTTTCATATTTGCCATTGGCTATAAAGTTCTCTTAGCTCTTTTATAACCTCTCATGATTTTTGTATTAAAAGGATTACTTTTATATACCCTCTAATTAGTGTGGATGGTTATTAGCTTTTTGTTTGTTTTACTGCATATATCATAACAGAACAAGAAATCACTTCTGCAAATAAAGTGTCTGATCATTCATAAAATTAGAATATCTTAAAAAGTGAATCCAGTTATTACAACATTAATTCACTTACATTTATATTTTAATGTACCAAAGAGAACTGGTAAAAGGAAAAATACTATATATGGATACTTTTCAAACATGAAGGAGGAACAAATTTTCCAACATAGAAATAACCACGTAAATTATTTTGTTTCAGTAAAAAAGACAAGCAGGTACATCTTAGCAGGAAAGCATATATTTTAAACTTTTTACTCTAGATTTAATCTAGCTTTATTCCACTAGACCTACCCAAATGGTTGAAGTTATAACATATTTAGTTGAAATTAGGACAGAGTTATACTTATCTTTGAAATGTCTACCACATCATACTTGGAGAAAAACAAACTGGCAGGAAGCAAAGCTAGTAGACCTTTTAATGGCTTACCTTTTCAATACTTATAATTTAATTGTGTTTCTACTGAAAATCAAAATTGGTAAGAACATTCGGTTATTAACACTGGAAACTAAATTTTCAATATTTTGAAACTTGTTTACTCTCAAATGTGATTCTTATTTGAAGTAAGAAATTTTCTAGACATCAACTCATTATATAATTTAAAAGCATTTTTACCAAGTGTGTAGGAGATACAGGATATAGTGTTTTAAAATGATTTTTAAGGGATCCCTGGGTGGCACAGTGGTTTAGCGCCTGCCTTTGGCCCAGGGCGCGATCCTGGAGACCCGGGATCAAATCCCACGTCGGGCTCCCGGTGCATGGAGCCTGCTTCTCCCTCTGCCTGTGTCTCTGCCTCTCTCTCTCTGTGTGTGACTATCATAAATAAGTAAAAAAAAAAATTAAAAAAAATAAAATGATTTTTAAAATGCTTGAGATTTTGTTGAAATCAGAGGATTTTCCAAATCACTAGTTTAATTTACTACTGACAGTTTTGCTTCATTTTTTCTTCATTATTATATTTTGTCATACTTCAAATAAAGCTGAAGTTTCCATATTTAGGGGTAAAAAAACTTGATATTGACATTTTCCTCTAATATTGCTAAGAATTCAACCCTCTTAAATGGTTTACTTGTTGCCTGTTCACAAACCCATTGTAAAAAATGCGATGAGTGTAGATGAGTGTGAAAATTAAAATAAGGCAGGTGAAATACTAAATTGTGTTTCTCTTTACTCAGACATAGCCATTGGATACTTTTTGCCAAAATGGTCATGTAATTTTATTTGGATGCAAATTGTCACTTTGCAAACCATTTGCCTACTTAATGTATCTCTGTCTAGTGGTAGGTGAGCAAAGATAAAGAAGTCTTGGGATAAGAGGAAGTAGAAAGTGCATTCAGAATGCACTATTGGGATTTCAAAATTTGCCCTAAATTTAATTAGAAAAGGCAGTTAATTGTGACCCTGTCCTTTGGGTAGGTGCTGCTTAAAGAAGGAAAGAAATGCAATGGGGATTGGTCATTTCTCCTGTTCTTCCTCCCATTTATATTATATATATGCTATATATATATATATATATATATATATAGTATATATACACATATATTTTTATTATTTATTTATTTATTTATTTATTTATTTATTTATTTTATTTATTTATTTTGGAGGGGGGAGGTGGAAGGAAAGGAAAAGATAAGAAAAGTAAATCACTTTTAGAGATAGTTCCTTGACAGGCACATGCTCATTTTCAGGGCCAAAGAAAAGGGAGGTTTCTCTTTCGAGCTTCTTGATGCTTTCTCACCTCCCAATTACACGCGGTCACATCAACATTTGACACGTGGGTACCGTGCGCATGGCAGCGCTATTTACAAACACCATCCTAAGATTCCAGAGACTCTTATGTAACAGCCGAGAGAGTGCGGGCTTTGTGTGTCTGTGGGCGGAGGAATCACTTTAATTCAGAGTCAGGGAGCCCTTGTCTGGCGCTGACAGGGTCATGAACCAAAGATCAAGGTGTCTAGGTCAGGATCCGCCCAAGACACAGTTCTCCTACCAAAGTCTCAAAGGCAGTGCTTTAATACGGGATTAATCTTTTTTTTTTCTTCCTTCAGCAAACAGAACCGGTTATGTCTAACTTTTTTGTGGTTTTGGTAAATGTGGGCAGATTGTACATTGGTTTTGGTTGTAACTTACAGTGCCACTGAGGCTGAAGTGTGCTTGCCTGCCATTCAGTCTCACAAATGCCTTTTTTAAAAAAGAGTGTATTTTAAAATTTGTAATCATCTTCAGATGCAAGAGTATTCATAATCTGACTTGCCAGACTAGACACTCAAACCACAGAACACTCAAGAAAGTGATTAATTGATCATCCTCCTTATCCCTTCCTGCCTCAACCCCTCTCCCCTTCCTCCCCACCCCTGTTCAATTCTTTGTATTCCACCTCCCTCAGCCTTCCTCCACTTTTTAACTACATCAAGACTTGGATTTAATTTTTTTTTTAATTTTTATTTATTTACTTATGATAGTCACAGAGAGAGAGAGAGGCAGAGACACAGGCAGAGGGAGAAGCAGGCTCCATGCACCGGGAGCCCGATATGGGACTCGATCCCGGGTCTCCAGGATCGCACCCTGGGCCAAAGGCAGGCGCCAAACCGCTGCGCCACCCAGGGATCCCCAAAACTTGGATTTAAAAAGAGGTCTCTATACCAAATTATGAAATTGCTTTTTCTTTCCCAGATAGAGTTTCAGAGTTTCTCATTTATATTTATCAATCAAAAGAAAGTCTTGAGCTTCAAAAAAAAGTTAAAGTACACAAATTTAAAGCATATCTGGTATGTGTTTACCAGTGTTTTTCATCATGAATTGTAAGCTGACTAGTTGGAATCTTTAAAATATGAGTAAACTTTGAGGGTTTTTTTTTTTTTTTGTATTGCGTCTAAGAATCATTTTTGTAATTACACCATCTTTCTAGAAAAAAAGGAAAAATTAGGATCTTTGAAATGCAGTATAATAAATGAAGGGAATTTGTTTAACTTTTAAAACTAAGAATCTTTAACTAAGAGATAAACCAAGCACCAAAAATCTATTTTAAGTCCTATTCGTTGTAAGAGAAGTTTAGATCTGAAATAATTTAGAGATTATCTATCCAAATTTATTATTTACTTATGATACTTAGAAATTAAGTTTTAGCTGTCTAACATCTGAATTTGCTCTCATTTGGAAGAAACTGCCAAAAGAGTGACTCATTTAACCAACACAATGAAATCTAAGGATGGGCATTTTTCATCCCTGTTGCTGAGTAAAAGTTCCTTCTGGACTTGAAAAGATATAGCTTGAAAGGAGTTCCTTCTGGAGTTGAAAAGATATAAACTTGAAAAGGTTTAGTGTTTATCATTTAAAATATTTTGTATATTTCTAATACATTGAATTAAGATATGGTGAAAGTAGATTATAGGCTTAAAAAGATTATTTTAATTTGCGTGTTTTCTTTGCTTGCTTTTTTATTTTATTGTTTTGGCCTAAAGATAATATATTCAACTTAATAACATTGGCCCAAATAGTGAAAGTTTGTTTGAAATTACTTATAAGTATCCTGTTCTACGAAGAGCAGTGCCAATTCTAAGCTTTTGGGCTTTTGCAAGAATTATCTTAACCTATATTAGAACATTAATATTTTCCTCTCATCTTACAGTTTTTTGGACAGTAAATTATATATGATTATAAGCTGAAAGTGCTCAGAATTTTTATAAAGGCCATAAATTAATCCCTTTCTGCTAAGAAAGGGATTTATTTATTTTTAAAGATTTTCTTTATTTATTCATGAGAGACACAGAGAGAGGGGCAGAGACATAGAGGGAGAAGCAAGCTCCCTGCAAGGAGCCCAATGTGGGACTCGATCCCAGATCCTGAGCCAAAGGCAGACACTCAACCGTTGAGCCACCCAGGTGTCCCAAGAAAGGGGTTTAAACACAACTGTCATTTGATTGTACTTTGGTTTTATGTGAAGTGGCTAGCATGTAATAAAAATTGATTTATTCAATGGATGGACTCCCTTCATAATGATAAGATTTAGTGGCAATTGTTTTAGTATTAAAAAATATCAGAACGGTAGATTGCATGTGAAAGGTATATACCAAAAAGCAATATGAAAGTTTATCCCCTTTCAGTTACTACTGAGGGTGTGTGTGTGTGTGTGTGTGTGCATCTGTTCACATGTAGTTTGGACTTTTGATAAGAATTAAGTCCTCTTGGTAGAAATGGTTAATTAAATGAACCATAGTAAAAGTTTCTGTCTATGAATATAAAATGAAAAAATAACTAATGTCTGTCATTTTTCTGGGTATCAAGAAGTTACACAAAATCCTCAAGGTCATTTGTATAAACTTTTTTTTTTTTTTTTTTTTTTTTTTTTTTTTTTTTTTTTTTTTTTTTTTTTTTTTTTTTTGTATAAACTGCTTTTATAAGGTCCTTTTAAGGACCTATAAGGCAGCTGAGGAATCAGGTAGGGGCTCCCATAAACAGCTGGCTTGGTGATGTTAAGAATGGTACCAGGTGTTCCTTCTTGCCTAGGAGTTCCAGGTCATCCTGTGGTCAGGCACACATGGTCCCAATGTTTACACACACTGTTCCAGAATTCTGAACACCAGTGATGCAGCAGTGGGAGTTGAAAGAGTGGTCTGTATCTCATCAATTGTTTAGTGACCTGGATCATGAATATTCATACAGAGTGAGAAAGCACTGATTATAATAATATTTGAGTGGGACAGAGGGAGTTGAGGTGAGGGGTCATGGTAGATGCATAAAGGAGATTCCCCCCAAACCCCTACATTCTTATTTTAAACTACTGTTATCACTCGAAAGGAGCTTTCTGCTTTGAACTTAAAATAGTAGCTTTTAACCCAGACTAGTGACTAAGGGCTCTAATATCCAAGGACTGAAGGTGATGAAACTCTTAAGAGTATCACTCTCTCTCATAACCAGGCTGACTCAGACTCTTTTAGAAGCTATTGTGGCAACTTAACCATCTCTAATAATGTTGCTTCATACCTGCATGGCAACAGTTGGAGTTAGAGCTGCCATTTTTTCATGTTTTAAAATTATTCCTCACTCATTTATTTTATGTTTGAAAATATACCAATCCTAGTACATATACAAATGCTTTCCAAAATTGCCAAAAATGTTTGGTTAGAACTACTTTGCTTAACATTATAATCTGTTTAAGGGCCTCTATCTGCAACAACATGGAGGTAACCCCCTTCTTATCTCGTAGAATTATAGTAAAGGAAAGGAAAGGTAGGTGATGATTTTGGAAAATATGTAAAACAAAGTGGTGACATTCATTCAACTAAATACCAGCAACTATGCTTAACATGGAAATGTGCCTAGAATGGTGAGAGGAAAATATGTAAATATAAATAAAATATAAAGAGTTTTTATTTTTTAAATTTATTTTAAAGATTTTATTTATTTTTTCATGAGAGATCAGAGAGAGAGGCAGAGACAACTCCTCACAGGGAGCCTGATGTGGGACTCAATCCCCAGACCCAGGATCACGCCCTGAGCCAAAGGCGGATGCTCAACCACTGAGCCACCCAGGTATCCCTATAAAGAGTTTTTAATGTTCACAAATGATGAACATTCTAAAGATTCGTTTTGAACTCTTCTAACGAATTATCAGACTTTTTCATCCACCTTCCTTTGAACTTTTAATGTTTTTTTTCTTTCTGGACTGTGGGTTTAATTTCATGTGCTTGTATGTGTGTGTTTGAATATGTTTTTGTATTTTAGATCTAGCTGTGTAGACTAGAGTTATTTCCAATTGCTTATAAGATATTGCCACCACTTCAACATTTTAATAAATCATTCTTCAGATTTGCAAAAATGTAGTTCATTTTCAAACATAAAATCATATGCTATTGTCAACTGAAAAGGACTTTAGAGACTCTCCAACCTATCTGTTGCATTTAAAACTGAAAAAAATAGAGCCATAGGAAGGATAAGACAGTTGCCTCAAATTACATAGTAGGATATCTATCATTTTAATAATAGCCAATCGACTAAGTTCTTACATTTTGTTAAGCATCATGTTAGGCACCTTACAGATATTTTATTCTCACATTACCTCTTTTTCTGTTTGTGCCATATATCCCCATTTTACTGATGAAAGAAATAGGTCATAGGGTTTTAACCTCCATATAAATTTTGATTTATATTTAACATCACCACCATTTTTTTAGGACTGTGATTTCTTCCTCCTTGATATTCTCACCTGTGTGACTTTTCTTTCCATTCTTTCCTGGTTCTTGCTGCTTTTCACCATATTTCCCCCAAAAAGGAATCTGCATTTCCTCCTTATTTCTAGTGGATCACAATGAACTCTTAAACAGCTGGCTGCCATTAAACAGTCTAGCCTTTTGGGTTAGGAAGATCTAATTTTGAATCCTAAGTTTCCTTCTTATAAACTGTTTATGTTTTAATTCAACGTAGTAGTTTTAGCCTCTCTGAATCGCCCTCCCATCTGTGAAATAGGAATAACGAATAATTCTTATCTCTCGTGTTGCTCAGAGGGAATAAATTAATGAGTTAATATAAATTAAACATCCAGTATATTACTTGGCAAAATTTCAGTGATTGAATAAGTATATGTTCATTCCTCAAACATATGTTGAGCATCTATGTATTAGGAAAGAAGAAAGCCATTGTCCTTGCCCTTGTGGAGTATATGGACTCGTAGGCAAGAATCAATACTATGATCTTTTAAAAAGCATAAAGAGATGGAAATTGTAGGACTCAAAAACTGATCAGGTGGAGAATTTCCAAGGATGCATCCAGCCCTCTGCTCAAAGGTATGATTCCTCAATTGCCTGAATGGTCCTAGGCACAAGAACTGGCATAGCTTCTCAACACTCTCTCTCTCTGTCTCTATGAATAAATAAATAAAGTCTTAAAAAAATAAATAAAAACAGGTACATGGTAACAACAAAAACAATTTAAAATATTGTAATCAGAAATACATCTTTATTACTTTTTCCTACAGTAATACACTTAAATTTTCAAAATTATCAACATCAAACCAGAGCTTCCTGACTCCCCACTATGCAGGATATGAACATAGAATTTCTCATTTCCATCTGCTTTTTCTCCTTTGCCTTCTGCCAACTTCTGTTTTTTTTTTTTTTTTTTTTAAGATTTATTTATTCATGAGAGACACAGAGAGAGAGACAGAGACAGAGACAGAGACATAGGCAGAGAGGGAAGCAGGGTCCTCGCATGGAGCCCAACGCAGGACTCCATCCTGGATTCCAGGATCCCACCCTGAGCCAAAGGTCGATGCTCAACTGCTGAGCCACCCGGGTGTCCCTGACTTCTGTATTCTATACCGTTCTATATTGTTAAGTTTATAATATTTATACTTTGTTCTTCATCTATAGCTGTTTCTCCTATGCTTTGTTTGTTGCTCGGTGCTAATTGAGGGGAAAAAAACACAGCATTTATAATGTTATGATTATGATAAATAGAATTCAGTATAATACCAGGTGCTGTGGTTGAATATGTAGAGAAGGAAAAAATGATCCCATAGCATTAAAACTTGGTTTGTTCTCAAGATAATATTTTAAGCATCAAGATGAAATAGATTACATTTTCTTACATTCCTTTAATGCCTTAAAATTGTGCCATATTTTAGTTTCTTTCACATTTGGACTTTTATTTTTCTGTGAGCTTTACATTTTTCTGGAAAATTCTAATCTCCTTTTTGGTGTTCTTGATAGAAGAATTATATGCTTTCATCACATCAAGATGATTTTTCTAATTTCTTAATTGTATCACTTGGTGAATGAAATATACCTTCTTAAAGTCATTCTTCTCTATGCTGTCTGGTTCCTCTTTTCTGAATTAGTTTCTTTTCATTATTCTCCTGGTTAGGTGTGCTTTATTATTTCACTTTCTTGTCTTGCTCAGTATTTTTTTATAAAGATTTTATTAATTTATTCATGAGAGACACACAGAGAGAGGCAGAGACATAGGCAGAGGGAGAAGCAGGCTCCTCTCAGGGAGCCTGATGTGGGATTCGATCCCTGGACTTGGGGATCATGCCCTGAGCCGAAGGCAGCACTCAACTGCTGAGCCACCCAGGAGTCCCCTTGCTCAGTGTTTGATTCTTTTTTTCCTTTTTGCATAAATCCTCAAGATTTTATTCTTGTTTTTGTTTTCCAAAGATGGTAGGTAGGAAGCAAATTGAGTCCTTGCATATCCAAAATTCATTAATTTTTTCCTCAGAGTTAATTGATTAATTATTGTGTAATGCTCCTGGGTTTAAAGTAATCTCCCCTCAAAACTTGAAAGACTTTTATCTAGTGTTGCTTATAAGATATCTGATAAAAATTTGATTTTTTAGATGACTTTTTTCTTATTAAATAGTGTTTAGGATCTTTATCTTGTCAGCTCTGATGTTTTCCTAGGAAATTAAAAGCTTACAGGAAAATCTAAGTCCATATCTGTCTAGGCATATCTCTTTTAAAATGCATCATTCTCAGCCCTAAATGATCCTGTACAATCTAGAAACAAATGTCTTTATTCCACTTTAGGAACTTTTCTTCTATTATACCTTTGATTATTTCTTCCACCGTATTTTTTCTTCTCTCTGTATGAAATTCATGCTAACTGTACATTTGACCTCCTCAATTTATATCTCTTCTTTATTAAGCTCCCTTTCATATTTTCCATCTGTTTTCTCTGTATGTTTTCCAATTCACTTGATCTTTTTTAAATATTAAGAATTGAATATAATTTCCCAAAGTTCTTATATCCTCTTTTTAACAGAAGTCTGTTTTGCAGCTCAAATCCTAAGGAATGAATGAAAATTTTTTTTTAAAAATTAGAGCAACAAAAAAAGAAATGTTTGTAACTACAATAACATATATGTTGGCAACTGCGCTTTTTGATGTTATTATAATTGAGTAAGTATTTCAGTTACATGGTGTATTTAAGAGGCCTTCTGTGACAACTTCAAAATATAAGCATGATTTGCAAAACTACTTTAAGTTTTAAACAACTGATTTATAAATAGACTTTGGAACTCAGGCCTCCTGAAAGATGAGCACTGCCTGTGTTCTTTTGCTTCCTTTCTTTCAGTTCTGTGGCTACCAGCTCCCTTCTGGGCTATAAGAAATAGCACTGTTTTCAATATCTCTCAGTATCTACTATCATGAGGAGATAATATTTGGTTAGTTCCTTAGTTCTGTGTTCAAGTGAACTTGGCATTTATTTTATAGTGAAAAATAGTTACGGGTAGATGATCCTTCATATGCAGGTTTTCCACTGGTTTTGAAATACCTTATTTATTCATTTTAAATATGGCTAAAATCATGGTATTTTGAGTGCATTTTTCTGGCTGCTGTTATTGTATTTATTAATGATTCAAAATCCTGCAGAATTTTAAACTGATTTGTATGGGCATTCTACTTCCATTTTTTTTTTTTTCAAAACGGTATCTCCAGTATCTAGCACAGTGCCTGAATCATTATAAGCTACAATTTATTTGTTCAGTGTAGGCCACTACTTCTAGAGAATTCTCGTTCCAAATTTTTAGTAGCATAAGAAATCCATAATGAGTAATGATCTACTCAATGCTAGTGAAATGAAGTACAAACAGGTAGAGCAGCTCTTTTTTTACTTTTTTTCCAAATATAGAGAACTTTCTGAAATCAGATAATTGATTTATGATTTTTTATATATTATATTGACGTAATAATATGTAACCAGGAAACAGAAACCAGTAATCCCTCATTGATCTTCTGTTCTTTTAAAAATGGCAGGAAGATGAGAAAAAAAATCAGAGGTCAAAAACTTTTTTTAAATAATATAACTTAGGAGGCATCTGAAATCTTTAAATTTTTCATTGGTGCAAGGTGTAGCTCTTGAGCTACAACTGTTTTTTGATAAAAGATGCTGGTTTATGCTGCCAGTGTTATATCTGCCCCTATATAGTGAAAAGTACGGTGTGGTACCTGAGATGTTGAAAAGGTTAAGGCAACATTCATACTTGTGAACAGACCTACAAAAATAGACTAGACTCTTTCAGATTGCATTATTCATTTTCATATGGTTGTCTTTACCTCTTTTGGAAGTCTGTTTTCTAATCTTCTTCTAAGGCTTATCGTTCCCTTCATATGTCCATTGCATGCATTTTTTTCAGAGGCCAAACAGAATTAGTGCATGCTTTGTATTGCAAAAAGGCATTGTTGACTTTAAGTGGCTTTTCATGTGATGCTGGGCAGGAAGTTTACTATTTCTTCATTTATCAAATAAAGGACTTGGACAAAATAACTCTTCTGAAATTTCACTGAACCTAAAAGTCAGCATAGTAGATTATATATTCTATATGACTACTTGTAGCATATTGCAGATGTTAAATAAATATTTGTTTTATTGTGTTTTATAAGAGACCACATTATATCCTTTCAAGAAAAAAATACTATTACATTCAGATGCCTGTATGTTTATGAGGAATATTTCAAAACTGTTAAGGTTGAATTCAGGGTTTCTTACAGATGGTCTTCGCACGTTCAGCAACATTTCTCATAATGTGAGAATATTTGTGGACTGAAGAGTGAAACTAATTTAAAAAATTCTTTCAGTGAGGGAAAAAGTATTCATCAGAAGTATTCTAGTAGATGATATATTTTTGGTAATGAAACTGATAGGGGTCAAAAAAAAAAAAGGAAACTGATAGGGGCAATTAGCAGTTTTTTTCTACTTTGGCTATGCTACTACTATCTTGTTATGCAATGATAATGCTTTTCTGACAGAGCAGAGAGCAAAGTTACTTTAGTCTTATTTCCATTAACCAAATCTTAAATATCCCTTCAGAGAATAGATGTGAGAAAGAAGTCTGCTTCTCAGACCTCTTAAGAATATAGATTTTAAGAGGCAGTTCACTCCTGCATGCCAAAACAAAGATAAAAACTTTATCTATCTTTAATCCTTAAAGGAAAATATACATAAAATTGCTATTTACTGTATACAATATATGAAAGTTATAAGATTAATACAGGTATTAATCTTTTATGAAAAATTCAAGTTCATTGAAAAACTTGAGGTAATAATGAGTCATTTTAGTTAAGTAAAGGAAATAAAATCTAGTTTTGAAAATGACAGATTTACTATGAGAATGCAAAGTTGATGAGACTAGGATATCCAAATAAATTTGCTGATTTATTTTCTGTTACTCAGTGAATGCAGGAGTCCATTTATTTAAATATTAATAGTATGATAAATTAAAACCTCTTTGAAGTCAGTGTACTATCATTACGAGAATTCTTCCGAAACTGGTGTATAAACAGGATTATAATTTAATCAGAGATTAAATTATGTTGCTTTAACTCCCTGTCAACATACAAATTGTCAAAATTATTATAACCATGAATTTAATATGCTAATTCCATTTTCACCTGGAACTTCAATTTGTTCTATCACTAGAGTACATATATGGATAAAATTTTAGGGATATCAAAGAAAGAAAAGAACAAATATATGTACATACCCATGGTAAACCTACAGCTTATTGCATGGGCCTAAAAGATAGCTTACCACTGCTGTTTTCTAATATATATTTATATATTTATACACCGTAAAAACCCGTTTTGAGTAATGACTCACCACACACACAGAACTTATAGGTATTGCCTTTCCTAATACAGTATTTGGAAAAGAAGATGATATATAACTAGAATTTCATAGAGTTAAAAATTTAAAAATACATGTATTTTAAAAAACCCTGAGATTTCCAGTGTCCACTTTAATATGTAAGGGGTTTACCATCTCAACAAGTAAAAAGCTGAAGAAACTGAAAAAAGTCAACAACTCTTCATAGCTCAGTCCGAGAGATGGGGTCACAAGGCAAACCACTGCCCCCAAGAGTGGAGAGATAGGCGAATACAGAGAATCACAACTTATTGGAGCAGAAATCCACATAAATAGAAACATCCATTGGAACCAGTGCCAGGGTAGAAAAACCTGAACTGTAAAACAAATTCCTGGAGGCTCAGTGTGGATAAGTCATAAAGTAAAACAACAACAACAACAACAACAACAACGACGACGACAACAACAACAAAAAAAACAGGGGAACTCAGTCATAGGAAGCCCCCTACACTTTCATTTTACCTCCAGGTGTCCTACCAGGTCCCCTCAGTAAATATCAGAGAAAAGTCCCCTTGTTCTTCAGTAGGGGGAGAGATGAACCATTTTAAAATAAGCCAGAACATTTTGTTCTTAACAAGGCCAGCTCTCAAAAGAAACTACTTTACCAGAGCCTAAAGGGAAATTCCCAATTTCAGCTCCCTCCAACCTTGTATGTGGGGGAAAGGAAACAGGTACCTCCAGACCCCTCCAGCTATCCTATCCTACTTAAGGAGGCAGTGATTGGCACTGAGAAGCACTGTTGAAGTTCACAATTCAGTGGCACAAGCTGTCCAAAAGACTAATCATATAACAACAGAATGCTTCCCATCCCTTCACACCTTACCTCTACAATACTAAAGGCCCCTTTACTGCAGTTCCTTTTGCCCAGTACATTTTGTTTGCTTTAAAACAATAAATTGCCAAGCATACTAAAAGGCAGAAACTGAACAAGTATCAGACCCAGAGTCAAATATAACAGGAATATTGGAACTATAACACTGGGAATTTTTTTTAAAACTGTGATTAATGTTTGAAGGGTTTTAATGAAAAAAGTAGACATAATGCAAGAAGTGATAAATAATGTAAGCAGAGATATGGAAATTTTAAGAAAGAAAAAGAATGCTAAAGATAAAAAATATAATGATGGAAATGAAGAATACCTTGATAGAGTCATTTATAGACTAGATATGGCTGAGGAAGGAATCTTGGAGCTTGAGAATATGACTGGAAACTTCTAAAACTGAAAAGTAAATAGAAAAAGTACAGGGAAAAAAACAATATCCAAGAATTGTGGGACAATTACAAAATATGTGATATACACATGATGGGAATCCAAGAAAGAGAAGAGAGAAAGGAATAGAAGCAATATTTGAAGTGTTAATGAGTAAGAATTTTCCCAAGTTAACATCAGACATGAAACCACAGATCCAGGAAGCTCAGGGAACACCAAGTAGGATAAATACCAAATAATAATAATAATAATAATAATAATAATAAAAGCAAAGCAAGCACAACATGAAAGCATATAATATTCATATTCTGAAATCAAAGATAAACTCTTAAAATAAGTTAGAAGAAAACTACACCTTACCTATAGAGGAGTGAAGATAAGGATTATGTTTGACCTCTCCTGGGACATCATTACAAGCAAGAGACTGGAGGGAGAAATTAAAAGTATTGGTGGGGGGGGAACCCCACAAACCCAACCTAGAGTTCTGTAACCAGTGAAATTATCCTGCACAGATAAAGGAGAAATGAAGACTTTCTCATACAAACAAAAATTGAGGGAATTTGTTGACAGCAGCCTTCTGTACAAGAAATGCTTTAAAAAGTTCTTTAGGAAAAAAAGAAAGTAACATAGATCAGAAACTCTGATCTATATAAAAAGAAAGGAAGAACTTTGGAGAATAAGTAACTGAAGGTAAGATAAAGCCTTTTGTTTATTTTGTTAATTCTAACATATAACAGTTCATTCAAAATAATAATGTACTAAGTGTATCAGTGAAATAAATGACAGCAATGATAGACAAGAGGAAGAATTAGGAATATTTTATTATTATAAATATTTTCATTACCCAAGAAGTGGTATCGTATTATTTGAAAGTGAACTTGGATTAGTTGTAAATGTATATTGCATACTCTAGGACAACAGCTAAAGAAGGTTTAAGAAGTGTAACTACTATGCTGAGAAAGAAGAAAAAAATAATGGGAAATATATAAAAAGCTCAATTAAAAACACAAAACAGAGAAAAAATGTAGAAGACAAAAATACAGGCAAAGTACAAAGTCAGCAATTAGGAAACAGTAATAAATATGGCAGATATTAATTCAGCTATACCAGTGATCACCTTTTGTTTCAGTGGTTTAAATTCACCAACTAAAAGAGATAATCAGAGTGGATCAAAAAAAAAAACTATATATTGTCTAAAAGACATGTTAAATATAAAAACAGATGTAGATTAAAAGTAAAGAGCTGGAGGGGTGTTTGGGTGGCTCAGTTAATTAAGCATCTGACTCTTGATTTTGGCTCAGGTCATGATTACGGTGTCATGAGATCAAGCCCAAAGTCAGGCTCTGGGCTCAGCATGGAATCTGATTGAGATTCTCTCTATCCCTCTCCCTCTGCCTCTCATTCACATATGCTCTCTCTTTCTCTCCAAAATAAATAAAATATTTTTTTAAAAAGTAAAGAAATGGAGAAATATATACCATGTTAACATTAATCAAAAGAATAGCTTGGGTAGCTACATTCATTACAAACAGAGCAGACTTTAGAGCAAAGAAAGCTATCAGATAAAAAAGGCATTGCTTAATGATAAAGAAGTCACCACTCCAAGAAGACATAACAGTCCTTAATGTGCATGCATCTAACAACAATGTCAAAATACATGAGGCAAAAACTAAAAGAACTGTAAGGATAAATAGATAAATCCACTATTATAATTGGAGAGTTTAATGTTCCTCTGTCAGAAGTGAACTGATCCAGCAGGCAAGAAAATCAGTAAGAATATAGTTGAACTCAATAGTGCCATCAATCAACTGGATATAATTGATGTCTATAGACTACTTCATCCAACAACAGCAACTTACATATTCTTTTCAAGCTCTCATGAAGCATTTAACCAACAAAGACCACATTTTGTGCCATAAAACACACCTTAACAAGGTTAAAAGAATAGAAATGATATACTGTCTGCTCTCAGACCACAAGGGAATTAATAAGAAATCAATAAGAAGAAGACCATTGAAAAAATCCCAAATACTTGGAGATTTAACAATGTACTTGATAACTCATGGGTGAAGGAAGGAATCACAAGACAAGTATGAAAATATTTTGAACTACTCTGGTTGACACTGATTTGTCATGCAGTTCCAGTGCTACTTATCTTTTTACTGTCTGCTTACTTCATTCAATTTTTGTGAATTTCCTGCCATCAGAGGATTTCATTGTCTGAGGACTGAGACCACAGTGTTAAAAAAAAAAAAAGGTGCAAAGAAAGTTAATATAAGTCTGAGAATTTTTTGAAATAAATGAAAATGAAAATAAAACTTATCAAATTTGTATGATGCAATGAAAGTAGTGCTTAGAGGGAAGTTTGTAACATTGAATGCATATATTAGAAAAGAAGATCTAAAATCAGTAATCTAGGGGCACCTGGGTGGCTCAGTGATTGATCATCTGCCTTTGGCTCAGGTCATGATCCCAGGGTCCTGGGATCGAGTCCTGTATCGGGCTCCCCACAGAGAGACTGCTTCTCCCCTGCTTATGTCTCTGCCTCTCTCGAATAAATAAATAAAATCTTTAAAAATAATAAAATAGACAAATCAGTAATCTAAGCTTCCATTTTAGGAAACTAGAAAAAGAGCAAATTAAATAAAAAATAAGCAAAGAAAAGAAAAAGAAAACCCCTAAAAATGAGAGAAGTCAGTGAAAATGAAAACAGACAAGCAGTAGAGAAAACCAGCAAAACCAAAGCTAGTTCTTTGAAAAGATCAATAAATTGATGATCCTCTAGCTATTTAAAAGAGAAAAAGAAGACACAAATTACTATTATTAGAAATGAAAGAGGAGACAGCACTACAGATCCCATGGACATTTAAAGGATAATACAAGAACACATCTTTGTGCACAAATTTGGTAACATAGATAAAAAGCAGCAATTCTTTGAAAGGCGCAATCTGCCTAACTCACACAAGAAGAACTAGAATATCTTTATAGGCCTATATCTACTAAAGAAATTGAATAATTAATTAATAATCTTCCGAAACAGAAAACATCAGGCCTTCATGGGTTTACTGGTGAATTCTACCAAACATTTAAGGAAGAAATTGTATCAATTCTTTATAATCTCTTTCAGAGAGATTTTCAGAGAACAGAGCAGAGGGAGTACTTCCTAACTCATTCTGAGGCCAACATTACCCTAACACAAAAAGTAGACAAAGACATTACAAGAAAACTACAGAATAGTATCTCTTTGAACACAGTTGTAAAAATCCTCAACAAAATATTAGCAAATCAAATCCTGCTATATATAAAAAGAATCATACACTATGACTAAGTTAGACATATATCAGGTATGCAAGGTTGGCCCAACATGCAAAAGTTAATTAATGAGTCAATCATATTAACGGGCTAGAAGAAGAAAAGCCACATCATCATTTCCGTCGATGCAAAAAAAAGCTTTTGACAAAATCCAACACCTATTCATGATAAAAACTCTCACAAACTAAGAATAGAGGGGAGCTTCCTTTATTTGATAAAGAACATCTGCAAAAAGCCTACAGCTAATATCACAGTTAATGATAAGAAATTCAAATTTTTTCACTAAAATCCCTCTATACTACTGCTTTTCAACATAGTAATAGAAGTCCTAGCTAATGCCATAAGCCAAGAAAAGGAAATAAAAGGTACATAGATTAGAACAGAAGAAATAAAACTGTTACTTTTCCCAGATGACATAATCATCTATGTAGAAAACCTGAAATAATCAACAAAAAATTTATAACTAATAAATAGTTACAGCAAGATCACAAAGTGTAACATTAGTATACAAAAGTCAGTCACTTTTTCTATATGTCAATAATTAGTAAGTGCAACTTGAAGTTGAAAACACATTACCAAAAAAAAAAAAAAAAGAAAAAAGAAAACACATTACCATTTACATTAGTATCCCCCCCCCCCCAAATGCAATGCTTAGGTACAAATTTAACAAAATAAGTACAAGATCTATATGAAGAAAATTACAACATTGTGATGAGAGATACAAAGGAGAAAAAAGTAAATGGAGAGACAGTCCATGTTTCCAGATAGGAGGATTCAATAGTAGCAAGATGTCAGTTCTTCCCAACTTTATAGATCCAACACAATTTTGATCAAAATCAGGATTTGTAAATATCAACAAATGGAGTCTAAAGCTTACATGGAAAGGAAGAAAACCCAATATTCAAACCTAATATCGAAGGAGAAGAATTAAGTTGGAGGAATGACACAACTCAGCTTTATGTCTTACTATAAAGCTACAACAATCAGTGCAGTGTAGTACTGTTGACAGGATAGAAAAATAGATCAATTGAACAGAATAGAGAGCCCAGAAATAGATCCACATAAATACCATCAACTGATGTTTTACAAAGGCTAAAGGACATATAGTGGAACAATGACAATATTTAAACAAATCGTGCTAGACAACTGGACGTCCACATGCAACAACATGGATCTAAACACAAACCTTACACTTTTCACAGAAATTAAACTCAAAATTAATCATAGACATAAATGTAAAATGCAATACTATAAAACTCCTGGAGATAACTTAGGAGAAATCCTAGACAAGCCTAGGTATGGCAATTACTTTCTTGATACAACACCAAAGACGTGATTCATAAAAGAAATAAGTTTTATGCTGAACTTCTTTAAAATGAAAAAATTCTGCTCTGCTAAGGTCAATGTCAAGAGAATGAAAATACAAGCCACAGACTGGGAGAAATTATTTATAAAAGACTCCTCTCTGATAAAGGACTGTTATCCAAAATATACAAAGAACACTTCAAATTCTCAAAACAATTTTTTTAAAAATGAGCAACCTAATTTTTAAAATGGGCAAAAGACCTGAACAGACACCTCATCAAAAGAGATACAGAGATGCAAGTAAGCATATGATAGATATTCAACATCATATGTCATTAGGAAATCACAAATTAAAAACAATAGTGATACTCTACTACATACCTGACACACCGAATACTGGTAATGGTGTACAGCAACAGAAACCATTCCTTGAATGCAAAATGGTACAGCCACTTTGGAAGAAAGTTTGACAATTTCTCACAAAATTATACTTACCCTACCATACAATCAAGCAGTTGCACTCCTTGATATTTGCCCAAAGGAATTGAAAAGTTATGCTCACACACAAACCTGCACATGGTGTTGATAGCAGCATTCTTCGTAATTGACAAAACTGTCCTTCAGTAGGTGAATGGATAAATAAACTTTGGTAGTCAAGACAATGGAATATTATTCAGCACTTTAAAAAAAAGCTACCAAGCCATAAAAAGACAGGAGAGAAACTCATGTTTACTATTAAATAAGCCATTCTGTTTGATTCCAGTTGTATGACATTCTGGAAGAGGAAAAATATGAAGATTAGTGTTTTTTGTTTTTTTTTTTTCACAGACTGGGGGTAAGAAAGGATGAATAGGCAGAGAATAGAGGATTTTTAGGATAGTGAAACTATTCTGTAATACACTACAGTAGTGGATACATGCCATTATACATCTGTGAACACTCAAAGGATGTACAACACCAAGAGTGAGCCCTAATGTAAACTGTGGACTTTGGGTGATAGTAATGTGTCAATGTAGATTCATCAGTTATAACAAATGTGCCACTCTCATGGAGGATGTTGATAGTGGGGAAGATTGTCTATGTGCACAGGCAGAGGTCTATGACAACGAGTACTTTCTGCTACATTTTAGAGGAAACATGAATCTGCTCTAAAACTAAAGCTTATTAATGAAAAACATTTAAAGCAACCTGAAAAAAACCCCTAAATTTATAAAAAGAAAATAAATTAGGCAATGCAAGTATGTCTTCTCTTTCTTATGGGTAATTGTAATGTTTCAATTCACGTCCTCTTTTGACACTCAGTTTTCCAACCTGAGGTTAAAGAAAAATAACCTAATCTCCTTAATTGACATATAACCTTACTTACGATGAACAGTGAGCACCAATCCTTCATAGAAAGGTGAGTGGAAGTGGAGGTATGGGATGTCCAGAGGCAGTTAATAGGCATAATTCAAATGGCTTCGTTCAGTGCCTGTGATACATCAAATGCTAACAGCCAAATTCATGTACCTATAGACTCCATGCCTTTTCTCAGGGTGTTAAAGATGGAAAAGACTTGTTCAGGGGTGCCTGGGTGGCTCAGTTAAGTAAGCATCTGACTCTTGGTTTCAGCTGAGGTCATAATCCGGGGGTCCTGGGATCGAACCCCACGTCAGGCTCCTTGCTCAGTGGGGAGTCTGCTTCTCCCTCTCCCTCTGCCTCCCCCACCACCCGCCTCACCATACTCCTGCTCTCTCTGTCTTCCTCTCAGATCGATAAATAAAATCTTTGAATTAAAAAAAAAAAAACTTGTTCAGTTATATGTGACAATCACTCCTCAAAAAATGAAGGGTATGTATCTTCTTCATTTAGGAAATGACTGCTTATAATAGAAACTTATTTTTAGTCAACTGTTACATGATTTATGTCACCTCTGACCTGCTTTCTGATAAAGCATGACTTCATTCATGGCTCTGGACATGACCTGTGTACACTGACCTGGCGTAAACCTGGAGTGTTAAGTCATTTCGTTGGCACTTGCTGGAGGGAAGATTGACATCCCACTATAAGACTGTCTGCAGTGTAAAGCAGCTGCATTCCTAGTGAGACCTGATTAAGTTTATCCCACTATTAGGTTCTTCAGCATTACTCCTCTTTCTCAAAAGGAAATAGGTTTTTAGCATGCAGCATATTTGGTTTTTAATGACCACTGAGCTGAAATAACGTGCATATATGAATGGTTGTTCATTTGTTTCCTTTCTCTATTTTTACTGGTTCATTCTTGGAGGTTAGAGTAGGTGTGCCTTTCTGATTAGCTGACAGTTGACCCTTCTTAGAAATGACAGTTTCACACCTCCAAATATAATGAGTTAGATGCTCCAATTTTCATTTTCCTTCTCATCTACTCAGAACCCATGTAGAATCAAGACATTCTATATTGATTCCTATGGAGCTGTGTCAACTTGGCAGAAAGGGCTTTTCCCAGGCATTCTTTTCTGAAGGCAAAGTCAGTGGCTCCTTTTTTCCCTAAACTCTACTTTGTTCAGTGATGATTTAAAAATGGTGATTTTATTCTTTCACTGTCCACATTACAAAACCTTAGTCATTAATACATAGAGGAAAATACAAATTCTGACCTACCTGCCCTTTTCTTATACATTCATAAAAATAAAATATATGCACACATGTCCTATAATTATTGAGCTATTTTCTTTTAAAATATATAGTTTCTTTGTTTTACCAGGGAGCTAACTTAGGTTTATTGTAGAGTTTGTTTTCTGCACTCAAAAAAACTTTCTGGAATATTAATATGCTCTATCATTTACCTTGCTCTGTACCATTATCACAAACAGCATTTAACATTCTAATTGATAATAGTCTCCTTATCAATCTTTATGATTCAAATCCTTATATTTATTACTCTGTGTTAAAGTTGCTTCCCCTAACTACCTCCTGTCATACTTTAATAATCATTCTTTGTTTGCCTCTATAAAAGTAAGTTCAGAAATAAAATTTCTGCTTCTATAAATTATTATATCCATATCTGTTTCTACCTAGAATATTTTAAAGCCCTTAACAAAGTTTCCATTATTGAGTCTTCTCTCTAAACTACAACCTATATACTCCTTGGTTAATTCTTCTGTTGTTTTTTGAAGTGTGTATATGTATCTCTGTCTCTGTGTTGTCGAGATTTGTAAGCTCTCAATTTGGTTACACTTAATATGTTTTATAGGAGTTATTTTTCCTGGAAATTTCTCGATGATTTTTACCTTATCATATGATGAAAAATGTGTGTCAGAGCACCATAATGTAGCATGGTGCTTTTCTACTTGCTTGCACTCTTCTGTTTTAGATGAACTGGTAGTAGACAACCAACTATTCTGTTTTGGCTTCTACAACACAGAAGTTGCTAGGTGATTTTTAATCCCTTTCAACAAGAGGACAATAAACAACAGCAAATTCCTGCTCTTTAGATTTATGTGTTCCACTCAGGAGATCTAGCAAATAAAAAATGATTTAAAACACTTTCTAAATGTGCAGTTCTATATAGACCACCACTCACATCTCTGTAACATTGCATCAGATGTTTTTTAATTATGCTACTGTTTCTTCCTTATTATGATTTTGCATGTTCCTAAGAGATCAACTACTAAGTAGCAATAGTTGAACACTATCTCCAGGAAATTTAATATATGAAAGTCCACCTTAATATGAATATGGTAATTTGGTGAAAAACTATTGTGTCAAATTTTGTTATTTGAATATCTATTTGGATTTCTCATCCATTTATATGACTCTCCGGTCTTAAGTGTGATTATAACTTTTTATTCTAATGGTCTTTATTTAGGGAGAAATATATTTAGATTCTGTCATCCTGGTCATTACCTGAAGGTTTAACCTAATATTTTCATTTTTTAATTATTTTAATAATCTCAAAATATTTTTATAATTTTAATGTTTCATTTTGAAAATTAAAAAAATACCTTTCATCTTTAAATTTTCATTCCTTCCCCTGAACTTCCCTCATGATGTTGCTTGCTAGCTACTCCCAAAATTAAGGATTAACATTTTCTTCAGTAACAAGTAATGGATTTGCAAAAATGTAAACAATTGCTTAATGCTTTTTTAAATCTATATTTAAGAATTATACAAACAGCCAGAGCTGATATGCAGCAGGTATACATGAGTGTGGTTATGCTGATGGTTACTGAAATATTTCCCAGGTAGCCAGGGAATTCTTCTATACTGTGGATCCTTCTGCATGACTCCCTGGACCTCCCTACAATCATGTAACTAAAATAGTAATATATCGCCTATATGTGGCTTCTAGGAGCCTCCTCCAGCCCCATGACCCATGTTTTAGCATACCAACTGTTAAATATTTTTATTACTGCTTATGTCCATGGCAAGAGAATCACATTTATTTTTTTAACTTAATGTTTACTAAACTGTTTTTAAGAATATCTTATGATATTTTATATCATCTTAATGATACTTCAGTTTGCAAAATGCATAATTTGTTTTCAACAGTCCTGGTAAGCGTAACTTAAGAGTTTTCCTTTATGTTCTGAAATCTTTTCAGTGTAATATTCCACTTTAAGGAACAAAATAAAAGAATCTCTGGGAAATTTGTGGAGTTTCCAATTCTTCTTTCTTTGCCTTTTTATTAAAAATAAGATTTGATGAAATTTCCTTGTTTAAATTTTTAGAATGCAAAATGTAGACAGTATTATAACTGAAACAATGTTGCTTTTTACAAATAGTAACAAGTCAAATGTTGGCAGTTTTACATATAGTATAAAGTTTCGTTTTATACAGTTTGCCAACTCATTAAGCATTAGAATTTTTCTCATTGATCCTTTGATGTTTGTATTGATGTTATTAATGTAATGGCTTTAAACCTTGACTCATATAGCCTGTATGACTTACAGCATTTTTACATGAAGATAGTCTTTGGGCTTTTGAATAATTTATATCATAATTAATGACTTAGAAATTTATTCTTTTACTTCCCATCTGTCCTAAAGAAATAGAAAGATGGGGTTAGTATACACCTAATAATTTTCCTAACGGGTAAGGAGAATAGACTCATATAAAAACATCTAGGTTAATTTTGTAGATTTGAAACAGTTTTTTTTAAAAGCACTTACAGTACCAAGTTATTGATCCTCAATCTATGGCTGTTATAAATGGATGTAATTAACAATTGACTTTAAATGAACCATGGTAGCAGCTTCATTACTCTGAAAAAATCATTACACCACTTTATAACATGAAATTGCCAAATCTAAAAGAATAGAATATACATTGTATATCTTAGGTGGAATATACATGTAAAAATTTCTTTGGAATCAGATCAGTAATGACCATTGTGGCTATTGCTTACAGTTACATATTACATTTAAGAACTTTTTATTATCAAGTTTTAATATCCTCTAAGTATTTTTATTTTATTTTTAAAATATTTTTTATTTATTTACTTGAGAGAGAGTGAAGGAGAGCATAGAGGGAGAGAGAAGCCAACTCCCCACTGAGAAGAGAACCTGATGTGGGGCTCAATCCCAGGACCCTGGGATCATGACCTGAGCCAAAGGCAGCCTCTTAACTGACTGCTACCTGACCCACTACCCAGGTGCCCCTCATATAAGTGTTTTTAAATTGAGATAATTCTACCAATATAATTTTGCTCATTTTTTATACCTTATTCATTTTTGCAATAACCCTTTTTTATATTTGTATTTGTTCCATCCTTATCAAATTAGACAGTATCTAAGTCATAGAATCATGAAGACTAAATTTGATTTGGAACAGAGATAATAAAATTTAATATTTTATAGACTTCTTGAGTCCTCAGTTTCTTTAAGTGGCTGGCTCAAGATCATGAAGTTATGGAAGATTACTGTCAGAATTAGAACCTAAGATGGATTTATACTTTGATGATATCTTCCACCTGCCTACTTCCTTAGTTTATTTACAAGTTTGTGAGAATTATGGGAGAGAAGTTTCTCTCTCTCTTTTTTTTTTTTTAAGATTTTATTTATTTATTCATGAGAGACACAGCAAGAGAGAGAGGCAGAGACACAGAGGGAGAAGCAGGCTCCACGCAGGGAGCCTGACGTGGGACTCGATCCCGGGTCTCTAGGATCATAACCTGAGCCGAGGGTGGTGCTAAACCACTGAGCCACCCGGGCTGCCCAAGAAGTTTCTTTTAAGATCCAGCTTACATCCTAGCTCCCAGTAAAATTACTGTCCTGCAGTGAACCATATAAATACAATTGCCAGTTCCCAAAATTTTTTGTGTAAAGAAAAAAGGAAATGACAAATGAACCATTAAAATAAATACTCTTTTCTTTACCTCTTTCCTCTCTTCCACTATCTGTAATTTCTAGACAGAATCCCAAAAATGCTTGGACACTAAGAATGGCAATTTTGTTGTAGAAAATTGTATTTCCTATTTTAGTGGATGATGAATAAACCATATTTCTGCTAGCTTTTTAGAATTAAGATATTGGGCACACCTCTATTAGTTTATAATATTCCATTCTCTGAGCAAAGAGGCCAAGTATGAGTAAGTGTCAGAATGTCATAGAAATGTTTTATTTCAGATGCAATATGGTTTTTTTTCTGATTTCTATTCAGTGTTTTCTTCTGTGGGTTCTCCATCTTGGTTTTTTAAAATATTGATTTCATCATAACTTCTTGTTTGTTTCTAGAAGGTATAAAAATTGATCTGATAATGTACATAGAATACCTAGTGAGGGGTGCCTGGTTGGCTCAGTTGGTTAAGCATCTGCCTTCAACTCTAGTCATGATCTTGGGGTCCTGGGATCAAGCCCCATAGCACGCTCCTCTCCTAGGAGCTCATGCTCATGCTCATGCTCCCTGTCATTATCTCTGTCTCTCAAATAAATAAAATCTTTAAAATAATGGCATCATAATTTGAAGTGGTAATACTGTGCCAAACGTTTTACAACTGCTGCATAATGCTTCAAATTTTGTTTGTTTGTTTGTTTTGACTGTTGTTTGGAAACAACCTTGTTTGGTGTATAATTGTTTTTAAGTTAGTAGAATTTGTTCCGTAAATGCTCACTGAATTTTTTTTTTTTTTTTTTTTTGGAGTCACTACTTTGTTAGAAAGTGCAAGGAGTAAATATGCATGAGGACTTCCTTTAATTTTCTTCTTAGAGTTTTAACTGTTGTAGTGATTTTTAAAAAGTATTAATAGAATAGCCATTGCTGCCAAGAAGCTGACATTCTGAAATAGCACTTCCCTTTGGGCACCATACAGTTGGGATCATTTACCTGTAGAAAAAGTATATGGGAGGGGACACAAAGGTGGGGGATGGAGAAGGAAAACCATTGTATGGGCATAGCCTGCTGAGGTCAGTAACCTGTTATTTAGTGAACTCCAGTCTGACACCATTTAGACCCTGAGGAGAATCACATGAACAGGGAAGCAGCCAAGGCAGCATCACAACAGAAGGAAGCATCTATTATTGTATGCTTTGAAGAGACATGCAGTGAGGATGGACAAGTAGCACTAAGGGGGAAGGAAGGACTAGATCCAGCAGGATAAACATAGCTTGTGATGAAAGTATTAATGACTTTTGATAAGTGATTGGAAGGAGAATGTATTTAAGGCCCCAAAGAAAGATTTCTATACATGTTGCAGAGCTTGTACTGACATATACATGTTTATAGGTAGAGTAACTGGTTTACAGAGAAAAATGTTATTTTGATTTTGAGAGAAAGTGTCTGCTTCTAGGGTTTGAAATATAGAATAATTTACCTTTCACCAAAATGAAATATTCTGTTCATTGAATCTCTTACAAGCTGGTGGATGTTGTGAAGCATGATAGGTAAGAGCACAGGCTCAGGAGGCCTGCCACGTACAAAATGTGTCCTAAGGGAAAAGACTGATCATATGATAATATTTTGAAGATTAAATGACTAAGCATGCATTCAATAAATTTTAGCAATTTTTATCATCATTGTTTTCTCATCTACGTTCTGGAAAATATTGTAGAAAGTAGATACTATCATTTTGAAACAGTAAATGTTGATGAAGATTCAAATACCAGAATAGACTTTAAGAACAAGAAAAAAATCTGTCTTTGAACCACATTATCTTCAGCAAGATTACAACTTTGACTTTGACTTTATTTCATTCAATTAAAAATGTAGATATGTGTGTGGGAGTGAAAACAATTTACAAATTAAATGTATTCATTGGCTTAAATGTATTCATTGGCTTTTCCTCTTAGTTTTCTTTTTTTTTTTTTTTTTTTCTCTATGGCTCTTATTTTAACTTCTGTCTCCAACAGTTACCTTTGTGTTTATTCTGTTTTGTCTTTGGGTGATTTTTTATTTTATTTTATTTTTTTTTTAATAATCCCAGTATATCAGGTCAGAGGGAAAACTCAGTGTGTAAGCTGACAGTGATTTGCATTTTCTTTGAGAATATTTACCATAGCATCCTAAATAGTATGAAACTTTTCTTTCAGAACAGGTAACCAAATATGTGAGTCATCACTGCATTGATTTCTGAATGTTACAATTTTATAGATTTTCCAAAACTGAACAAAGCAAGGATCATTGACCATTGAACTCTGTTGAAGCAATAGACTTGTGGTCTCTTATGGGTATACATTCTAATTGTTGGGATGGTTTCTTTTTTAAGGGGGCTGTTTGGGACATAGAAAACTGGAACTTCATGTTCTCCTTGATAGTCTGCCAGCTGGTTTCCAGCCAACCAGATAACTGCTTGTAGGGACATTCATTTGTGTAGGCCTCTTGATCTTATGCCAGCCGTTAGAGAGCAATACCAGTAAGCCTGCTCACACCATTCTGAACCAAGGGCACTGCTGTCCTGAATGCCTCAAAGTATAGATAAAAATCTGATACCACCTCACGGGACTTACAGCTGAAGTTCTGATAAAGCTCCAAGTGTAAGAATATATTATTTACTATTTAAGTTTTGCATTAGTATTTTAAACAGAAAACAGGAGGGCAAATGTATAGTTCTATTGCTCTCTATTCCTCAGTGTTTGGTCCGTAAGTAAACCCAGCCTTAAGGAATCTAAACATATTTAGAAATAGCCCTTTTCTAGCTTTACCAATGCTTCTTTGACCCTTTCTCTAAATATAAGATATTTTATTGTCTCCAACCCTGACCTCCTATCTGATAATTATCTGGAATCCATAGGTTCTCAAATACATCATGTCAAGAATTTATTTTGTCACTTCAAATTTCTCTTTTAGAATTACCTCTGATTAATATATTATTTTACTATGTAATCAAACTCAAATTTTAACTTCTATAATTGAGTCTTCTTCTCCCTACATGTACAATGCTATTAATATCCACTCCTTTCCCTGCTTGATCATTTTATTTCCCCTGCCACCCTCTTGTTCAGTCATCGCTTTATATCTGAATTACTGCAATAAGCCAGTATGTTGTATGTAATAATTTGTAACAGCTAAATCGTCTACTACTCCATACCCATGAGAGTGGCTTTAAAAAAAAAAGTCAGGCAATGACAAGTGTTGGTGAAGATAAAGAAAAGCGAGGACCCTCATACATTGCTGATGGAAATATAAAATGGCACAGCCACTTTGCAGAACAGTTTGGCAGTTCCTTGAAAGGTTAGATATAGAATTATCATATGTCTCAGCAATCCCATTCCCAAGAGAATTTAAAATGTCCACATAAAAACTTACAATGAATACCCTATGTTCAAAGCAGCATTATTCACAATAGCCTAAAGGTGGAAGCAATGCAAGCCCATCAATAGATGAATAGATAAACAAAATGTGGTATATACATGTAATGGAATACTATTCAGCTTTTAAAAGGAAAGAAATTCTGACATGTGCTACAACATGGACAAATCTTGAGGACATTATTCATTGGCTAAGTGAAATAAGCCAGTCATAAAAGGACAAATATTATATGATTCACTTATATGAGTACCTAGAATAGTCAGATTCATAGAGTCAAAAAGTAGAATTGCACTTTCCAGGGGCTTGAGATTGAGGCCCCCTTAATTGATTAAGGGGGATAGAGTTTGAGTTTGGAAAGGTAAAAAAATTCTAGATATGGGTGGTGGTGATGATTGAACAACAATAAGACTGCTTAATGCATAGAATTATGCACTTAAAATATGGTTAAAATGTTAAATTTATGTTGCATATATTTTACCACTATCTCAAAGACTTGTAAATGAATCTTCATAGAAGCATTATTTATAATAACTAAAAAGTAGAAATAACCCAGATACCTATCGTGAATAAAGTATGGTATATCTATACTATGGAATATTACTTGGCCATAAAAAAGAATGAAGTACTGATTCAAACTAAAACATAGATGAACCTTGAAAACACTATGCTAAGTAAAAGAAACCAGACACAAAAAAGTCCAATTTTGCATGATTTCATTTATTTGAAATATCTAGAATGAGCAAACACATAGAAACAGAAGGGTGATTAGCTGGAGGAGGGATGCATGAGGACTGACTCCTACTGGGTAATGGATTTATTTTGGGAGTGATTAAATTGTTCTAGAACTTGATAGTGGCAATAATGGCACAATTTTTTGGCTGATGCCCACAGAACGGTACCTTTAAAACAATTCATTTTATGGTATGTGAATTATATCTCAATTTAAAAAACCCGAAGTGTTAATGCATAACTTTTGTGATGCTGTGTTTCTAAAGAGATAGCATGTTGTCTGGTCTTGGCTTACTATTTCTAGCCACAGAACTTTGAGAAGATTAAAGGACCTCCCTTCTTACTCTGTAAAATAGGGATAATGATAACTACCTCACCAGATGTTTGTGTTAAATGAGGTAACATATGTAGTGCATCAAGTACAGTGTCTGGCATTTACTAAGAACCCAGTAAATTTACTAAGACCCCTTGAGACATAAGCCTTCAACAGCTCTTAGTATGATTCCAGATACTATTTCTGGATATCCCAAAAAATGACCCAACTTCTTTAGCCATTTATCACCAACTGTACCTTCTGGCTTGAATCTGCCTCTCCAGATTCTTCCAGTGCTCCTTTATAGAAATCCATTCATCAGAATTGTCTCTTTTGAGTGTCCCTCAATTTACTGCATATTCTTATAGCTGTATCTTTGACTGAAAAAGCTATCTTTCTCTGACTCTTACCCTACCCTTAGAACTCAAAAAGACTTTCTTCTTGCATTCAACTTTCTCCCTAATTTCACTTAATGGTCATCTCTATTTTTGGAGCACCCAGGGGTCTCACTACATCTTTGACTAATGAAGCCTTACTTTGGTTATATTTTTAAAGTATGTATCTTCTTAGGTGATCAGATTAAAATCTATAATTCACTCTCTTGAGCTAAAGTTCCTGAGCACAAGGGACTGCATGTTATAATGCTCTACCTTTACCATAGTATTTAGCACATTGCCTTGCTATAGTTTATTCTGAATAAACATTTGCCAAGTATAAGTTGAGTTAGTGCTGCATCTCAGTAAGTACAAGGCCTTTAAATTAATGATTCTCAATGCTGACCACATCTTAGAATTACCTGGAGAGTAAGGCTCATTTTAGCCCAGCAAATCAGAATCTCTGCACATGGGGCCTCAGCTTCTCACCCAAGTGATACTATTACAACCAAGGCTGAGAACCATTGGGTTCAGCAAATGAAGTAATATAAGCCAGTGGGTCCCAAGACTAATTGATAATCACAATCAAGATATGAGGATTGCTGGTTAGGCAGAGATGCTTTGGGCATTGCAAAGTTTTCTTTACAAATGTTAGTATTATATTATGGTGCATTTAGGAGTTTTCATTGCTTTGAGAAAGATCCTATAACTCTGGATTTTTTAACAACCAATGGTGTAGTTTGAAATATCCAGTAATGGGCATCTATAACCTTTTAAACTTGACATGATAGTTTTATACCAGATATACGTCTTATTCCTTTTAGCTAACTTAAAAGTATTCTAACTCTATCTTTTCCAGGCTGGCCAACATCATCATCAAACCCTCTCAAGATTGTCTACTTGCCCTTACTCCTGTTGAGTTACCACACTTGGAAGCAGGAGATGGGCTCAGCAGCAGCCAACAGGCCATGATCCAGGAGGAGCAGTAAGGGATAGAGCTGCTGGTAAGACATTGGGGACAGTTGGTGCTTGGTTTCTGAGAAGTATAAACTTATTTCTAATTTAATGGGCAATCTGTCTTCTAACCTTCAGCTCTAAATTACTCTGTAGTCTCTCGAATACCTTAATTATCTATGCCTAGGATACATGGGTTAGATTTTAAGATCTATGAATGTCTAAAGTTTTGTGCTGACCTGTGTTTGTGTGTGTATGTATGGATGGATGGATATGTATATACATTGTTTTCTAGAGAAAAAGAAGTTTTACATTAACTTCTCAATGTCTGAATTTTAATAAAAAGATAGCCATTCAAAGGTAACTATAAGCACGGAAAAATGTGATATCTATAACCACTTGTCACAGTATTTCTCTTCTCCATTTTTATCTCACTTGTAGGACTTTGTCTCAATTTGTTGAGGATCAAAAAAAAAAGGTGATTATTTGTGGTTATTTGTTGATCAGAAAAGTGAGCACCTCCTGAGCTTAAATCAGCCAGTTTTCATGATGCTTTGGTCCCATAGAACTATCAGAAAATGAAAGTATACAATTATATAGGAAAGCCTATGTAATTTTTCACATGATTTTTTTCAAAAATATAAATAGAGGTACTGGCAGAGAGGGAGATACCAAGTACTTTTTCCTCTACAGCTGGTGTTAATAAAAATCAATTGTTCTGAATGCCACTCACTAACCAGCTAATGAGTATCCCAACCTAAGGGTTATTTATCAAACCATAACCATTTATATAGATGAACAGAAGTCAGGAACATCTGATAACTGATATTTTTTCCAAAATATTTAAGATGTACACCAGAATGAATTCTGTATGTACTTTTACCTGTACTTTGTCAGTTAAAATTATGGGGACATCTTGGAAAGAAAATGGAGGTTAGATTAAAAAAAAGAAGAATGAGTCTTTTTTTTTTTTCTGTAACTCTTTTAGCAGGTAGTTCAGCTGCAATTTCACTGAATCTTGTTTATGCATGCAGCATAACAAATCTTCTAAAAGGCCCATGTAGCTGTAATCTCTGCTCTCACTCTAGAGGCCTGAGGATATAAGAATCCACTCTGCCACTTGATACTTCTTAGAGGCTGACCTGGTGCTGAGAAATCCTTCCCAGTGTGTCCTCAGTTAAACTCCCATGATTCCTAGATGTTGCCATTTTCAAGACACAAGGCAACTACATCTGCCTAGATTACCTCTCTGCCCTGGGAATTTTAAGTCCCTCTGTAAGGGAAAGAGAACTCAGCACTACTAACTCTCAGAATGAAAATTTTCCCCTTGCATGCTAATATTTTTAGAGTATTCATTGTCACTGAAAATAGACTTCCTCTTTCCCCTCTCTTGCTGGAAAATCTTAGGTAATTATGAATAAAGCATTCTTTGCTTTTCCCCTCCTCCTGTAATGGATGCTTTACCTCTCACTGTGAGGACTGTGGCTACTCATTCTGTACTTGACCTTTATATGAGAACAGAGATGCATTTTTAAGATGGAATTTTTACAATAACATTAGTCAGAATTTTTTTCTTCTTCGAGAAAAGTAAGTGGAGGTAAGAGGGAAGTGCAAAGTTTGGGGGGAAAATGTAAGAGAAATTACTAACAAGAAAAGAAGAAATTAAAGTATTAGCTATTTGTGTGTGTGTGTGAGAAAGAGAGAGAGAGAGAGAGAGAGAGAGATTAATTTCACAAGTAACTCCCAGAGGAGTTCTTCTTTCATATCCAAAAAAGAATATTATTTTGTATTTAGCTTTTTACATTTGGATAAGCTCAGCCTAGGAACTATTTTCAGTCATAAATAAACCTAGGACTTATTTTTTTTTAAGATTGTATTTATGTATTCATGGGAGACACAGATAGAGAGAAAGAGGCAGAGACACAGGCAGTGAGAGAAACAGGCTCCATGCAGGGAGCCCGATGTGGGACTCGATCCTGGGTCTCCAGGATTATACCCTGGGCCGAAGGCAGGAGCTAAACCACTGAGCCACCCAGGGATCCCAGGACTTATTTTTAATAATATTTACTAGCTTTGTGTTCTTGGGGAAATTATTTAATCTCTTCAAGCCTTGTTTTATTTGGCAAGGAGGAAAATAGGTCATAGATAAGTATAATGGGATTATATACATATATGGATATATGCACATATGGATAATATGTACAAGACCTAGCACAAGTAAATTCTAAATCTTATATTAGCATTTATTTATTATTATTTACTATTATTAGCATTGCTTTCAATTTATTTTATTTTATTTTAAATATTTTATTTATTTATTCATGAGAGACACACAGAGAGAGGCAGAGACATAGGCAGAGGGAGAAGCAGGCTCCTGTGGGGAGCCCTATTCAGGGCTAGATCCCTGGACTCCAGGATCATGCCTTGAGCCAAAGGCAAACACTCAACCACTGAGCCATCCAGGTGGCCTGTGCTTTCAGTTTTTAAATAATAAATTCAATCAAAAAGTATTTCTTGAGTGCCTATCAAGTATCAGGCACTCTAGGAACTGGGATGCATTACTGAGCAAAAAAGTAAAAATCCCTGTACTTTAGCGTAGACTCTAGAGTGGCAGACAGATATAAACAAGATAAATAAAAATGTAGTAGTGAGTCAAATACCAAGAAGTACTAAGCATAAAAAATTTAAGACAGAAAAAGAAAATTGGAGGGATAGTATGGTAGTAATTAAAGATGAAGTGGTTGGGAAAGACCTCATGAGGATTATTTATTTATTTTTTTTTAGTAAAAACCTTTAAAAGAAAGTATACAAATAGACTATAAAGTCATTTGGGGAGAATAGGTAGAGAATGCCACAAAGACCTAGGGTAGTAAAAAGATTTCACAGAATGATTTAGACAGAGTAAGAGGATCTTATACAGCTAAATCATATACTATCTGTAAATATTTACACATATACTCAAGTAAGTGATACAGATAAAAACTTCAGAAGTTCAAGGAATAGTAAGGTTCATCTAGACTAAAGCAGAGGAGGACTTCACAAAAGAAGCTGGCAAATGGTGGCCTGGATCTTGAAGGTTAGGGAGAAATTGGATAGTTGGCAAAAGGGTACAGACTTTCAGTTATAAGATGAATCAAGTCTGAGATTCAGTTGTATAATGTGATGTCTATAGTTGATAACACCATATCATAAAATTGAAATTTGCTAAGAGAGTGGTAGTGTTCTCTCTCTCACTCACACACACACACAAAATGGTAAACATGTGAGGTGATGAATATGTTCATTAACTTAATGGGGGGAATCCTTTCATGATTTATATGTATAAGAAGTCACCACATTGTGCACTTTAAATATAGTTTTATTGGTCAGTTATACCTCAATAACATTGAAAGAAAATCGCTAAAGAAAAAGTTTTCAGTAAAGTTATTTTTATGTATCATAGTTCCATAGCCCTTACAGCCATAAAAACAGAACAACAAAACAAACAGGGAATGACATCCTCATGGGGAAGTGGAAGGGAAACAGCATGAGATGAAATGAAATAAGGATGTTGGCTTTGAGGGGAGATGGGATAGGCAAAGGACAAAGAGGGAAGCAAAGGAAGGTGACCTTGTATAGAGATGGCAAGTGGTGAGAAAGAAGATAGAAATGCAGGTGAGGCCAAATTTTATGAAGTTCTTAGGTCAGGCTAACGATTACTACATGCCCTCATACAAATACTGAGGAGCAATGGAAGCAGGTGAGTAACAAGATGCATTCAGGTCATTAGCACTACTATTATTTTGACAAGTATGAAGATGGAAGAAGTGGATGAAGTGATTCAGGAGCGAGATTATGATATTAGAGATAAGACTGAAAAAAGAAGATAGATTTGATAGGGAAAATCCTGAGGATTTAATCACTAATTGCAAATAGGCTATAAGAAGAGTCAAAGTTTTCTCAGGGTTTCAATGACAATTACATGTTGCCATTAAAAGAAATAGGAAAGTTGGGGCATATTGTGAGTTTGAATTCACAGTGAGCGAGGTGAGACAATCAGAGTAGGTACCCTTAAGACTTCTAAGGATAAAGTTCATACAATGTTTGACAGGCTGAATTGAGTTGCTAAGAGCAATTTTTTACTATGCATTGAAATCCATGTAAATAAATTGGTTCAAAAAATTATATGAGAATATGCCTATCCAAATGTTATATTTTTAAACCAAGTTGGAATAACAGAAAATCATAAAAGTATTGATCAAAAATGGGCCACTGGTATCACCTTCCAATTGACTAATTTTATGGCAGGCTAAAGGGTACCCAGACATTATACATGACTTCCTGAAGGTCATGTCATTAATTGGCATTATTGGCAAATAATTGGCAATATCATTATTGGCAAAACCTGGACAAGAACCAGATGTCCTTATTCAGACTTACTACCCCTCTATGTCATTTTTAGGAAGTGTTAGTGATTTGTATTTTGCCATCTTGTTTGTGGAGAAAAGAGTTAGAAGGTTTAGATTTGCCCATTAGAATTCTCTTGAGGCCATTCTTCTAATTATTATGGACATTCTCATCCTTTCTTGTGAAACAGACCTTGCTCATTGACAAGCTTCACTCTTTGCCTTAGTTATTTTCTCTCCCCATGATCATTGTTGATGTATCCCAATTGAAAAATAAGTCATCTTTCTATTTCATCAGTAGGTTGAGACAGACTAGTTACTTCTAATATTGTATTTTTTTCTGTTTATCTTTCAGAAGATAATAGGTTTTTTATCTCAAATTTAAATCACCACCTAGACTTTAAATGAAGACTCCAAATGTCCTTTCCTTACAGACCAGTTTTACGAACTGAAATCTATCATCATTATTCCAACAAACCCAATTGATTTATCCTTTGAGTCACAGGACTTTAAAACAAAAATAGATCCTAGAAATCATCTAATGCAGTGCTCTTCAAAGTATTATTCTCCTATTCATCTGTTACTAAATGTTTTTTTTCTTTTTAATAACATGTAATTATCTAGCAGTGCATGTTAGTGTGTTTAGAGAGAACAATGTTTATTTTTTTATTTACAATAGTGTTACAAATCTTTCTTTACTCTCTGCATTACACATGCCACATTATGATACAAGTCATGGCTGAACTGTGTGAAAGCTGTGTCTTGTGTATATTTTAAGGCCCAGATTGGTCTCATTGTCTCTATGTCCCAAGAGACGAAATTATAGAAGACTACTGACATTCTCATGGGATTCTGCTGAGAACTTTGGCAATCCCTGAATTCACAAATAGCACTGTAGCATTTATTTTCATTAATGCCTATCGACATGTGACCTATACTATGAATTTAGAACAAGGAAGCCATTCTAAAATAAACTACACATTATGAAAGTTATTTTCACCATTCTTGTTTCAGTTTCCCTATCAAACAGTGAAGTATCAATTGTGTCCATTGCTCTCATAGGATATTTTAAGCAGAAATGAAAGTCTTGGTGAGAACACTTCATATTCCAAAAGAAACTTACCATGCAAATAAAGGCATTAGAAATGTTTACCCATCTTTACAGATGTTAATCTGACCAAAGCTTTTTCTCAAAATGTGATATAATGTAGTCAATGCAGTCTCCCCATATCTGTGTGTGTGTGTGGCGGGGGGGGGGGGGCAGTATTCCAGGACACCCAGTGGATGCCTGAAACTGTGGGTGGTACCAAACCCTATATATACTCTGTTTTTCCCTATGCATACATATGTATGATGTTTAATTTATAGGCAGAGTAAGAGGTTAATAGCAATAAGTAAAAATAGGATAATTATCACAATATACTGTAATAAAAGTTACATGAATGTTCCCTGTCTCTCCTTTTCCTCCTCTCCCTCAAAATACCTCATCTTTTTGTGATAATATGAGAAGATAAAATGCCTACATGATGAAATGAAGTGAGATGAATGACATAGGCACTGTTAGGCTACTAGTGACCTTCTGACCATGTGTCAGAAAGAGGATCATCTATTTCCGGATTATGGATGACCACAGATAACCAAAATTGCAGAAAGTGAAACCAAATGGGATGGGGCTGTGAGGGAGGGGGACTACTGTGGAGTGTTATTCTTGGCTTTTTAAATCTTGAGAAGATTGGGAGAACAATTAATGGGTTTCTTGGATAATCTGTGATCATATAGTTAATGTTATATATATGTATTGCACTTTTGTAATTCTTAAAGACGTGTACAGTCCTTGAATTTTCCTGGGAGACTTACAGGGACTTTAAGGGGGAAAAAAAAAACCTTGGCCATCTTCGCAAGATCTTGAATCCTCCTCCATACTTAGACATGTGCACACACACGTTTCCTTAATACCTTTTGATGGATACCCATTGTTAAACTTTGTGAAAGCAGGAGAAGCTTCTCCCATCCCAGCCCCACAAAGTTTTTACAATTAAAGTAAGGTTAATCTGGTCAATGTAGAAATAGATGCAATGTGGGAACTCCTAGGGTCACCTGCTAACCCCTCTTTAACCAATATGGCCCCTGACAGCTCTGTGAACCATTGATACCTAAAGTACTCGGTTTGGAGAACCGTTGGCCCACAGGAAATAGATCAATCTGTGTGTTTGATACCTCTCTCTAGCTCTGAATTACTGTTTAACCTCCAGGTCACCCTGTTGTCCTTTAGATTCCATGAGGTAATTATTCCTTACTCTTTATAGGTCTTGCACATTCCATTATATTTCACACATTCAAGACTTTGTACTGGCTATTTCTCTCCTCTCCCCTTTCCATACAGATCCAGTTCAGGTTTCTCATCAGCAAAGCCTCATATTTGTGGCACTCATATTCCTCAAACAGCACACTTACTATAATAATTTGTGCCGTTTCTTTACAAACTCAAATCCCTAGGACAAAGGCTGGGTCTTCTCTTCATATTCCTAATATCTCACACAGTGCCTAGTTACATAGTACTCAGTCACACTCTTAAAAACAATTCACTTTGTGATCTTTTTCATATCTTTTATTTTTTCTTTGTCCTCTCTAGCCCCTTATTGAAATATACACAACACCTGCTCCATTTGGGGATGGGAGGCGGGGAGGGTAAGGAACTGTGGAAGGTGAGTACTTGGAATTCCAAGTGCCTAGGCATAGCAATATCATATGCAAAGTTAACATTACTGCAGAGTTTGAACCCCACACATATTCAGTTGTAACTAGCACTTGTATAAGTAACATTTGATATCTGAAATATTTTTTTTCCTGCAGTATCCTATCCAAACTAAATTTATTATGGTTGGGATTTGTGTTTTTATTGGCTATTTGGAAGACTTTAGGAATGTATTCAGTATTTTAATTCCAGTAGTATTGATGAACATAAATATTTCACTATAGGAAGAGGAATTTGAAAGATGTAGTAGATGATATTTAATGTCTATTGGGTGATAAATTTAATGAATAAATACACTCAAGACCTTGTTTAGTAAAACATAAATTTGGAAAATGTTTTAGAAATTCCAGAGAAGTTTAGTTGATGATAGATCAACTAGCAGTTGATCTTCTCTAGCAGTTTTTGTTTTGTTCTGTTTTTCAGCCTTTGGGAGGAGGAGAAAAGTAGTCAATGTACTTCAGAACAAAGGGTCTTTGGGAGGCCATGTGTTTGGTGTTGCTGTCCAAGTGTTTTGTGATTTTAAGAAGACATAGGTGGGAATGTATGCAAGCTTTCAGGACTAAATCAATATGCTAGATCTTGAGAGCATTTTTGGAAAGATTTCTGAGCTCCAGGTTCCCTAACCAAATACTAAAGTGATTATTAGAATCCATAGCTTTTCTAGATTATGAGAATTCACAGAGGAGAGTAAATAAACTCCTCAATTAAAATGCAGAATTGAACACTTGGGCATATTAAATGTATTTCACTTAGAAAAAAATGTATAGCCTTTTTTCATATTTATTAAAAGTATAAAACCAGGTGGTCTCAAAAAGATTTTATTTCCCTTGTTCAGTTTCATACTTTCTTGAAGTAAAATGTAGTAATTTTTGTTTGTTTGTTTAACTTGTACTTTAGTTGTCCCCTTCTTAGTCTCAAAAGTTCTGCCTTGTCAAGGTGGGTCACTTTTTTATACATTTTTAAAATTGAAGATCACTTTGATGCTTATTCTACTAGCAAGTTTTCTTAGAGTAGCAAGGTAGTAAGGCATATCTGAATGAATGCCTAGCACATAGCAAGTATTTAATAAATACTTTTTGATCAATAGGGTTATCATCCTATCATCCTATAGGAAGAAAGATAATATTAAAATATTTTTTTAGATTTTAGTTTTTATTAATGATGTACAAGATACTTCCCTCACTAACATGGTATATACAACTGAGGTTTATCATAAAATGCCTACTTCAAGTCTTTATCAAGGCCAGTTTAAAGAAGGCAGAAGGGAAAGAGAAGTGGACAGGAGATAAAGCAATTTACTGAATTTATGAGACTCAAAATATTTACTAAATCTGTAATTTTACAGTTGCAAATTTCTTATATTACAAAATTGCTATTACTGTCATCAAAGAAAATCATTATTTCCTTTCATGCCATGCATAAATTGTCTTTATTGCCTTCCTAGAAAGGACTAGTCTAGCCCCTGATTGGGTTCTTCTAATAATGATCAACTCACTGATTGAGTACATTTATAGGAAGTCCTACATGTTTAGTGTCCTGCTGAGCTACAATCTGCATTCATTAAAGAACTTTGGATCCCTTTTTCATGCAAAAGTCCTTTAAATATTTGATATTTTAAATACCATCAGATCATACTAGGACTCCCTTCTAGTTGTCTGGATACTGCACATCTGTCACCCTAGTCCTGAAGCACGTTTACTTCCTTGCCTGCGAGTCCATGCTGCTTCATCACACTGAATGGCAGCATACATTTTTTTTCACACAAGCAGCTGATAAACCAGATCTCTTCCATCTTTACTTTGCTACTGTGATTATCTAAGTCACCGTTGAAGATTTTAACATTTAATTTATTAAATTCCATTATTTTTAGTTCCTCTTTTAAGCCTAGGCAAATTTATGAAAATCTATTTCCATTCCATGTGTTGTTTATAAACACATGCTTTCTTCTCTCTTTCTCATTTCCTGTATAATTTTGTAAAGATGACTTCTTTGATATTACTGATATAATTTCTTTTTTTTAAGTGGATAATCATTGAAAGAACAAGTCATATGTTCTCAATTAAAATCTTACCTAAAATTTAGAACAACTCTATTTTTAACTTTCTTCTCTGGAAAATGGAGGTATCGGTATCTTACTTTATAGGAGAAAAGGATCTACTTTCTTGATATAACACTGTACTTTTAAAACTTTAAAAGTTAGCTTTATATTTATAAGTGGCAGCATAATAGAGGTGGCTCCCAGAACCTAGAGGCAGCTGGAGAAGGATAAGATGCACTGTGCCCACCACCCTGCACCATGTCCTCCTTCTTAAACAAAGGGCAGATATTGAATTGGCAAAAGGACTTACTGGAGTCATTTTAAGGTATTTGTTCAGTGAGTTGAACACAGTGATGAATCATGATCCTAAGGATGTACTAGAAGGTAGGCTTGAACATGTAGAAGCAATTTTCTCAACTCTAAATTTGTGATTCTTTTTGTCTTTACTTAGAGACGTTCCATTGGTTGTCCAGATAATGTATTTTTCATCTTATTTTCCATATAACCAATTTACCAGGTATAACAGGACATACACCTGATAATAGAGAATAGAAACCTAAGAATGTTTAGCCTAAGTCACCTTAGAATATGATGGCCAGAATGATATAGTAAGCACAGCTAGTATTGATATGAAGAATTGTGAATTTGTTTTTAGAGGACATTAGAACTAATGTATATAAGCTTTAAACATCCACTCTTGTTTCCCTAGGCCTCAGCTCATCAGGTATTTCTATTTGGGAAAATCCCTTCAATACTTTTGTCAACATAGGAAAAGGTGTATTTATGTATAAAAAATATCTGCTAACTCCCTACTCTTTATATGTTCATTCAACCACTATCTAATTACCTTTTTACTTAATTCACATTTACTCCCTTCTGCTTTTTAACTGTTCATTTTCCTCCCTTTCTGAGAACACTCTTGTTTATCTGATATGAATACACACACACACACACACTTTTTAAATACTGAGATCATGTTCTTAATCAAATGAGAAGAAAGATTGACTTCATCAGGGTGCCTTTGTTATATTTTATGTACATGAAATAATTATGTTTTAAGACATTTGGTAATATTGTGATTGAAAGACCTGTTGCTGAATCCTTCTACCCCTGGAAGATTGATAAGAATTCCCTTTAAATTCAGTTATTCAGCTGAATCATTTGAGTACTTGCAAATCAAGAGTTTATTTTGGAAACACTACATTTAATTAATTATTAAAATTTGGATGAATTGAGCTTTAAAGCAAAATCACTTATTCAAAAAAGCCCCATTTTTTCCAAATATGAAATGGAGAAGAATTATTTTCCTATTGAAGTGATTAATACTTATATTGACTGCTCTATTGTTTAATGCAAGGGATTTCTTAAAAATTTTATGGAAAGTGTAAGTATATTTTTGTGCATTCATAATAAGTAACACAACAGATGTGAGGCAAAAAAAGGATTTTAAAAATGATAAATAATGTGTGCATTGGTGCTATGCTAATTTCTGTTCCCATTTCAGTGCTCAATAGCTCTCTGTAAATAAAATGACCAGTTGATAACATTTAAATTAAGGACTTTAGTAAATGGAGGTATTGCTTATATATGAGCTTCTTAAAAAAAATTACTGAGGGGGTTTAAGGACTACTAATCATGGATTACATGAAACAAAATAGAAGGTCACCTTCTGTTGGGGATAGAGTTGAATTCCTGCCAATATAGTTAAATATGGTCTTATTAACAGGACACCTTCATCCAAAATCTGTACATTACCAACTCCTGCCCTCCAGATTTGTGTGACCATGGAAATTTCTGCATATTTCATGAGATATTATGAAATATGTCCCCAACTTCGGTCCTTGACATATTATGAACATAGATATATGTCCAATGAACTAGATCCTAGAGAAATAAATGAATGAATATACATACTTTTTCAAACTTTATTATAACTGAGGATTTGTAAAAACTGTGGATAAATAAAATGTATTAATCTTACTTAATGGATAGATGATGCTGCAAGTAATATGAAAATCAAATTAATTCTGTTTTTCCTTGCCTTTGCCTTTGAGAAGCCTGAGTTTTTGAGAGGTTAGGTGACTGCTTCAGGGTAGCCCTGGCTCTGCCTCTCAGATCCTCTGAATGCATACATAGTAGCTTTCTACCCACTCTTCCATATAACCTCTATCTTAAAGTCTGTAATTCACAGTTTTTAATCTTTTTCATAAACTGATACATTGTTATTACAGAAATTACTAATTTTTCTAATTACCCATTTATCTCAGATACCTTAGTGATTGTTTTTCTTCTCTGAAATCCTGTATTCCTTAAAGGCAATGAATTGTCCTCTTCTGAACGACACTTAGTTTAGTAACATCGTAACATGAATTGATCATTCATGGCCACATTAAGCCCTTATTTTGAACCATATTTTTACTTACTTTTTATAATGAAGCTTAAGTATTTCTTTTTTTCTTCATTGCCTGTAATTTATTGAAGAGAAATTCTTTGTCTTTTAGGTTCCATAGTTTTGTAATAGGATTACTGACAACAAAATAGTGGATACTGTAATAGCACAATAAAGATTTTTTGTATCAATTTTTTATTTACATTGTAGTTAGTTTAACATATAGTGTAATATTGGTTTCAGGAGTACAATTTAATGATTCATCACTTACATATAACACCTAGTGTTCATCACAAGTTCCCTCCTTAACTCCCATCACCCATTTAGCTGTGAAGATTTTATTGTGAAGAAATGGAGTGAGTGGCTGTTAACTATAGCAGGCAAAATGAAAATTTAGTAAATGCAAACATTTTCTGGAATGAAGCCGAATACCAGTAAACAAAGGTACCAAATATAATTGGTTACCTGGACAAATATTTTTCAGTGTTTTAAGAAATGTCAGTGCAAACATTTGAATTGTGTAGTCATCCACATAAACTGAAAATGACTTAATGAAGTTTGAGCTCCTAAAGTAGTTGGACTTCTCTTTTATCCTTATTATGATCCCTAACATTGTGCTTGCATAGGTAATCAATAAATGTTTGGCATAACCATTATTTGTCATTGATTTACTGAATGAGGAAGAGACTTGGGAAAGTGCTGTCTATCAAATGTGACTTTGAAACATTTTATATGATTTGGGAAGAAAATTAAAGCATGCCATATGATTACACTATATTAAGATTACTTCCATTCTTACACAGACCATATAAATTTGTATTTGGTCTATATAATTTCACCAGAATACACAAAGCACCAAATTGGTTTAGAAGATAATTGGAAAAGGATATGGTAGAGGAGAGTTTTAAACTATGGATTTACTGGAAAATAATCTTGTTTCTAACTGTTTAAAATCTTAATACTATAAACAGTTAGGAATTGAATGTGCTTTGTGTCAGAGAAAGTCTTCGTATATATTTAATAGCACATTTCATCACACAGAAAGGAGTGCCTGGCTCTGGGAAACACACCTGCCTGAACTCTTAATTACAGTAGTGATGCTGCCAAGCAGTAGGCTTGACCAAAAAGAGAGCCATAATTGAGGATGTTGAGGAATGTTTTGGGCAAGATTTAATGAGTTTTAATTATACTAAGAAATACACAACCTCTATGAAGTCATCCCCAACTCCTTGAAGCAAATTTAGCACCTTTTTATATCTCCAAAGCATGTTTATAAAAATCTAGTAGAAAACTAATCATGTTATTTCTTTATGATGTTTTAAGCATTTCTCTTCCTCAGGGATAAGAATCTTGAATCCTTCATACATATCAGGCACTTAATAAATATTCAAATGCATAATGGGTTACTATTGCCTAAAAATGCAGAAACCATGTAATATGAGATATACAGCTGACAGAAAAAAAGTGCTCTCAGTTATTCAGAATAATTTACTTATAGAAAGATCTTTAGTAATCCCTTCTTTTTCTGTGCTTTTTAAGATTGAAGTAGAGTAAGAATTATATATTTCTTGGAAAATTGAAAGAGTGTCTGTGAGAACATTTGAGTTCTGGCTCTAATAATTGCCAGATAATAATTTGAAAGATTAAGAGATTAAAGATTAAAGATTATATTCCAAAGGCATAAATTTATTTAGGCATTATGCATCTTTTGAGTTTATTTTAGCAATGTATATTTCCCTATACTACCCTTCTATCTATCTATCTATCTAGGTTTTCTAATTTGTTTGTTGGAAGTGTATGGCATTTTATTTTTTAATATTCCGTATATCTGTGTTTATAGCACATCTGTCTATACTCATTTGTGTGGGGTTTTTTTAATTGCCTTAGTGATTATTCTACCACTGTATTCCTTTTCAAAGAGTTTACTCTTGGATTTATTAAATCTACTATATATGTTTTTGTTGTTAATTAATTCTCTTATTATTAATTACTTTTCTTTGCTTAAGTTTGTTTTGTTTTCCTAAATTATTGGCTTAGAATGCTTATGTCATTTATTTTTATTCTGTTTTGTGTTGTGAAAGATTATAAGGCTGTGGTTATAATTTGGCTACAGCTCATGCATCTCAAGATGTGCTATATTCATTACCTGTTTTTCAGAAATTCTTTCTTTTAAAGTTTTCATTTAAAAAAATAAAGTTTTTATTTCTTCTTTGAGCAAAAAGTTATTTAGAAAAAGAAAAATCTGTTCAGCTTATTCTCCATTGGACTGATTTTTTGCAGTATGAACTCTTTTTTTTTCTTATTTTAATTCTGTTTTATATTTTCCTGTGGAATTATGTTATCTGGCTCTATTTTCCTTCACTTCTTAATTTCCGTCTTTTTTCCAATTTAATCATCCATCTGTTGTTTCAAAAAGTACCTGTGAAAACTTCCCTTGGCAGGACAAGCCACAGGAGATCTATAATTTATTTCTAGAACACTAAGCAAATCATTTCTGAAAGCATGCTCTTCTACTTCTGTTGAATAATATGTTAATTTTTCTTTTAGTTGAAATTCTGGTTTTTTTCATAGGTACCATTTTGGATCTACTCCTATATCCTTGAAGGAGGGCTTATTCACCTACTATCACAAAAATGTGATATTCAAAACATTATTTTACTGGGTCATTTAGAACATTATTACTGTAAAACATTTTTTCTGTTTGTTGAAAATATAGCTTAAGATATCAGCTCCCCCCAGCCCCCAATCTGTCTTTGTATTTCTCTTTCACTTGTCAGGGTCTCTAGTCCAGGTTCATAATTTGGTTTTGTCTGATTTCTCTCCTGTCCTTCCTTCCTCTTTCCTCCCTCCCTCCCTCCCTCCCTTCATTCTCTCTCTCTTTTCCTCTCCCTCTTCTCCTCCCTCTTGCTTTCTGTCTTCTTGGTGTTTCAGTCCACTTAGTTGGGAATAACTCTATCCCATTGGGCTCCCCTTCCCCCAGTGAGCCCTTCTAGTTTAGGAAATTGAGCACTCTTGTCAAGATAAGCCCACGCTAAATGAGAAGCCAGGTTAGAAGAGACTCCTGCTACCCACAGGTGTTCTGTTTGGTGAGTTTGTGCATTATTTCCTTTCCCTAGCACAGCTACCTTTGGCTGCTTTGTGATTATAAATAAGACATACCTGTTTCTCCAAAGCCTCCCTCACCTTTAGCTCTTCCTCTTAGGAGGGAACCTTTTGGTTGAGAAGACTGTCACAGTGAGCCTGCCCCAAGAGCTTGTAGCTCAGAGAGAGAGAGAGATCATAGCACTTTTGGGTTTCTATTGTGTTTCCAGTTTTCTCTTACCTGTGGTACTAGGGTGGAGAGCTTCAGTTACAAACTCCTTGTCTCCTGATAGCCCTGTCCACCCCAACCTATGCCCTCCAAATAAGGGGTTCTAGGCAGATAGTGTTTTCTTTATTTTCCACAACTGGCTTAGGAAGAGGGACTGTGATTAGACTTTTAGTGTTCACCCTTAATATGGACTCATCTGCAATTTTCCATAAATTCTTCAAACTCTCTGCCTTTCAGCTGGCACTGTTCCCTGGTATTTTCATGCTGATGCAGGATATTTCCCAATCTTTGTTTTTCTTTATTTCAGTGATTCACTGGGAAGAGGGCTTGGATGTCTGCTCTTAATGTTACTACTTCTCTACAAGTCTTCCAGCCTAATTTTGTTCATGAACATGATGAAAATTAGCTCCTCAAATGGATTTAATATTGGATGCTGCTTTCAAGGAAATTCAAAATAGAAAGCAAGCTTTCAAGAAGAGAGAATAATATATCAGCCAGTCTCACAAGGACAAAAATAAGCCACATTTTCTGAAACAGGTTTTGGAGTAAAAATTTTTTTTAACACTTCTAATTTAAGTTGAACTCTTCAAATGAAACTAAAGAGCTAAAACCTTTAACTCATAGGCATTCTAAGCATGAATTTATGGGAATCTATAAGCTCCCGGGAAATTTTACATACATTTTGCTAGGAAAAGGGGACTGATTCCTTTCATAAGATTCTCAACAGGATCTCAGAGCTTAGGAATGAATGTTGAAAATGTAAAAGAAAATTAAGGCAAAAATTCATTATCTTATGAGTTTCTAGTTTGGGTAATAAGCCTAATTCTACAAGAGATTGCGTTAGTACAAACATGAAAACTTTAAGCATGAAAACTCTTTTCACTACATAAAAGGGGAGTAAAGAGCTGAAACCGGAGTGCAGAAAACTAGACTTGGTATGATTTGAAGTACATCCAGAATAATTCACAGATTTTAAACAAGATCCTATATTGTATAGTTCCTCTGGTATGCTGAAGGGGGAAGGATGAAGGAGTTTTAAAGAAAAGTGGAGAGAAAAATAAAGAAAAGTGGAGAGCACTTTCTCTTAACTTCAGCTTCATTTTCAGTGTCTGTATTAAGGGAACATAAAAAGGAAATGATTGGTCATGATAGCAACTGTGTACCTCTATGGTTGCAGAGGAGAAAAGAGCCTAGCTATTTCCCTGTAACACAGCTTTTTCTGCTAAAGGTATTTTACTAAAAATACCCTCATTATGCAGTTAGGCATTAGCATAATGAATAAAGCATACTCTTCTAATGTATCAGAATATTTTCCTATTCTTTTGTTTGTTTTGGTGGATGGGTAGAACATATTTCTACAAAAGTTGTGCTAATTGATTGTTCAATTTATGAACAACTGCCCAGGATTGAGCAGGACTCCTCAACATATTCCTCCACATTACATGGTTAAGTCCTCTGAAGAATCAATTTCCCAAATTGGGAAACTCTGGTTTTCTCATTTATTTTTATCAGCTAATTCTTTTTCTTACCATTAATTGAAGCATAAAGGACACGGAAAGACCTGATTTATTTCTATGAGCAACATGTTAAAGACCTAATTAGGACATTTTTATTTTACTCTTTAACCCTTTTATATTTCTTGAATATTTTCCAATCATAGAATAGTTGCTGAGCATGCTCAATTTTATTTACTAGCTTTTAGGATGAAAAAGAGTAAAAGAGATGCCTGGGTGGCTCAGCGTCTGACTTCATTCAGCCCAGGGCGTGATCCTGGGGCCCTGGGATCGAGTCCCACATCAGGCTCCCTGCATGGAGCCTACATCTCTCTCTGCCTGTGTCTCTAACTCTTTCTGTCAAATAAATAAATAAATAAATAAATAAATAAATAAATAAATAAATAAATAAATAAATAAATAAAATCTTTAAAAAAAAGTAAAATAGGAGTGTATAGGACACAGTGGTGAGTACACAGTATTTCCAATTAATTTCAAAGTTTGGGATTAATTTAGCATTAATTCTGTTCTTTAATGTCTTCCTGTTTTTTGGGGGTTTTGTTTTTTGTGGGTTTTTTTTTTTTTTGACATAGTGACCTACCATAACAAAGAGGAAACAGCAGGAAACTTGGTACCAATTAAAAACAGTCTCCTTCCACCAAAAAACTGAACTGTCAGCAAATGTAATCTCAAATTCAAATACTGATAAGTGTTTTAGAATGAAACAGAAATAAAGGAACAAAGCTATTAAATTTTAACGTCTGCTGGAGAACATTTAAAATGCATGCCAGTTTAATTAAGTTTGGTATTTAATAAGTTACAACTTGCTCAGCAGAAGTATAAATAGATACCTACTTCATGGTGCATATGTTTGGGTGGCAGGCTGCTTCCAGCCAAATTGAATACACTGGGATGAATATCTGCAGGAATATTGTTTATACATTCACCTTTGGTGTTCATTCCAGCTATGAGTTATTCAACCACTGTGATTAAGTTTATACCAAAAAACCTCTAAGTTAAGTTTGCATCTGATTAGCAGTATTTGAAGCTTGAATTTTTCTAGGATGAGTCAAGTATAATAACAGGTTTCTGGATCCAAACAAGTCTTCAACCTTATCTGGAAGGGAACTTAAAATTTGAACTATCTGTTCGTACTGTAACCAAGATGCTCTGGATAACCCTGGACACAACCCACCGATTTTGGATTCTTATATCACATGGTCAGTTAAATTCTCTTCCAAGATTAGAGGTCTAAATACTCTGTGCCCATTGATTCAGGCCCATGGCTGACATGATGTGCCTCTAACAGCTCTCTTTTAACTAAAATAGTACACATGCCAACTTGGTTTGTCACAGAACAAGACAGTTTTTTGTGTGTGTTTCTTAATGAAATTAAATATGTGACTTTAGTCTTCTACAGTGAATAAAAGATGTATTTAGGAAAATTTAAAAATCTTAAACTTGTAGCTAGCTATGAAATAAGTATTTCAAATAGAAACAGAAAACCTGAAGTTTATTTCTTATCACCTGGGAATACCAAAATGCTAAGATCTTCCCTATGTGGTTGGCATACAGTATTTAGATATAGACATTCTACTGACATCTCAGGTTTGTTTATTTACAGTGGAGTCTATCAAGAATAATCATATCTATTCTATTTTCATTCAGTCAACAGGCAATTTTTAAGTGCCTGCTGCATACCTATGCTAGGTTTTAAGATGGGGAGGGAAGGTAGATTTGCCTGTAGAGATTTCAGAAATAACTGAGCCAGAGGACAAACCATGTTAGTGATAACTAGAGGAGTTACCAAAGGTACTTAGGCTCCAAACTGCTATGAAGTCATTGCACTTTTATCCAATGTGCTAAAAAATAAGTGAAACATTTTTATTATAGTTAAGTAGTTTTTTGATGGTTTGTATTTGTGAGTGTTGGGATCTGAGTTGAAAATAAACATGTATGGGAAGAAATTTTAAGCTTGTTTTTCTCGACTGCTAATGACTACATTTCATTTTTTTTCTCTTATACCTTATGTATACCTGACAGTATTTTTTCTCTTTATAGAAATGTGTTGCATGTGCCAGCTTTTTAGTATGCTTAGTCACTAAAATAAATTTCTATGTTAAAGGTATAATTGCTAAATGCAGATCTTAAGATTGCTAGAAACCAGTGGGAAAGTGAATGTGTTTACACTGTCATTCATTCAATGTATATTGAGTATCTGCTTCTGCCAGGTATTGAGTTAAGTATTGTAGTTATAACTATGAAACCAGCTCTTATCCTGCAAACTTAAGTCTGAGGGAGGATGCAGGTAGGAGATAGGTAGATACAGTATAATGTGTTAAGTGCTGTGATGAGGAGAAATATTCTTGGAACACTCTCAGAAAAATCATTCAAGGTTTCCTAGAGGAAGAATTGTCCCACATTAAGACCTGAATAAAATAAGTGAAAGTTAATTTGTTCAGAGTGTTAAGGGTGAATAGGAGAGAGATAGGGAAGATTTGTTACAGCGAGGGACTACATATATAAAGATACAGGGGCAAAGAGAACAGGGAATGTTAAAGGGACTATACGTTATATCAATAATAGGCTAGGGCAAATGGGCATGAAAGAAAATCCCAGAGAGGTGGCCAAGGCTAGATCCTGACAGTTTTAGGGTCATATTAATGAATATGGGTGGGAAGAAAGGGAAGTGATAGTTTTGAGCACTGGGCTTTAGTATAGGGGATAGGTAGAGGATGAACAAGACCAGAAGCAAGAAGTTCTTTTAATGGACTGTTGTAGCGAACCAGGAATGATGATGACAGCAAGAGTCCTGATAGTAAAAGTGAGGATATGGATAATTTATGGAGTCCAGAAACAGAAAGTAGAACCTGTTAAACGTGGTATTTAATGGGATGTTTGTATAAAGAAAGAAAGAACTAAATATCCAAGGCTTCTTAAGTTAATGAGTAGATGATATTACTACCTACTAGGATAGGGAAGAAAATACAAAAGGGGACAAGTTTGGAGTAAAAGACAATAAACTCACTTTGGGATACAAAATGACTAGGAGGCTATTGCAAATTCGGACTGGGAACTCTGCTGAGGACTTGAAGTGAAGATCTGGGATTGATCTCTACCTAGAACCCATAGGACATAAAAATGGGTTATCAAGCAAATGGTGATTCACTCTTTCTGGCTACCTCTTGGATCACCTTGCTGTCTTTTGTCTCTCTTTGCTCTCTCTAATTCAAGAGTTTTCTCAGCCCCAATTATAGGCCATCTCCTCTAACAGTATCGTCACTTAAGATGATTTCATCCCATCCTATGGCTTTAAATAGCATTGATAGGCTGGCACAGTTCGAGGTTATCTTCAGCTAAGCCTTCTTACTTAGCCCTTGACTTTTATACCCAACTGCCTGTCTAATATATCCACTTGAGTGATACCATGCATTTCAAACTTAGGTTGTTCAAGACAGAACTTATAATTTTCCCATCAGTCTTATTACTTCTGTTACACTTCTATCTCAGTAAATGGTACCATCTTCAACCTTGTAGCAAAGCCCAAACTAGGCACTATTTTGGTTTCTCTTCTTTCATTTATTCCCTCACATTCAATGCAGTTCCTCCAAAATGCCATCTAGCTACTTCTCTGTATTTCTACCACTGTCAGCCTAGTCCAGGATATCATGGCCTTTCTCTTTGATTACTACAGTCTCCCAACATTTACTCTTAATGCCTTCAGTTCATTCTCTACAGATTACCAAAGTGACCTTTTAAAAGTTCAAGTTAGGCCATGCAACTATTCTATATATAATTCTCTGATGGTTTCCCACTGGATTTAAATAGTAATTTAAGTACTTTACTCCTATCCAGCCTTTGCAGACCTCTAACCTCATTTTAAAATCACTCCCTCTCTATCTTTCTGAGAACCAACCAGACAAGTTTCTCTGTTCCTCAGATTGCCAAACTCAGTTATGCTTCGGTGTCTTTGTATTGTCTGCTCCTCAGTTCATCCTACTGTTGGCTTTTTTAGTCAGCTCAGATAGATATCACCAACTCAGAGAGCCTTTTGCTAACTTCTCTAATTAGCCCCATTTTGGTTGTCTATACTGTTATTCAGATTTATTTCTTTCATAGCACTTATCAATCTACAATTGTCTTATTGCTTTATGTGTTTGTCTAAATAAGCTTCACTATTGGAGGAACCCAGACTATCTTGTTCACTCATACATCCCTCAAACTCAGAATGATACTTTGCGTATAGCTATCTGTTAAATAGAATGAATATTGGGAAGGGTCTAGAATAACTCCCTAAGGACATTAGCCTTTAAGGAGTAAGCAGAGGAAGAACTTGATGGGACTGAGAAAGAGCAGTCAGGTAAAGGACAGCTAAGACCAAGGTGCCACTAAAATGAAATGATCTAATACAGGTCTAAAGGAAAAGAGAGTTCAAGACGGCAATCCTTCTGGTTGAAAGGGAGTAGAAAAGCTGTATGGAGGAAGTTAATTTTTACTGAACCTTTGAAGTGGGAGAAGGAAATCTTTTAAGGAGTGAATGGAAGCACAAAGGCCTCAGGGCAGAAAATGCATGCCCATTTGAGAGGCAGAGAGTCATCTCATTTGTCTTTCACATACCTTGTTTAGTACTTAGAGAAACCCGTTTAGTGTAATATTAGTGTGGTCCCTAGATTAAAAAAATAAGCCTCCATCAAATACCACACAGTAAGTGGAGGAATGAGAATTTAAGTTCACATCTACCTGATTGTGACTCTTACTCTTAATCCAACTTTAAGTCATTGATTTTCTATAGATAACTCATATTCACCCTGCAAATAACAGTATGCCAGTGGTGGAATGAGCTGTGAACAAGCATGAGGGCAGTAAAACAGATAAGCTTGACTTTGAATAGGCCCAGTATAGCCTTAAGAGAAATTGAGTTTGAGGATAAAATTAACTACAGGCATACCTTGGAGATATTGTGGGTTTACTTCCAGACCACCACAATAAAGCAGATATCACAATAAAGTGAGTCAAATGATTTTTTTTGTTTCCATTGCATATAAGAGTTATATTTATACCATACTATAGTCTAGTAAGTGTGTAATAGCATTATACCTAAACTAACAATATATATATATATACCTTAATTTAAAAATACTTTATTGCTAAAAAATGCTAACTATCATCAGGCCTTTTAAAAAATTAAAATCTTTTTGCTGGTGAGGGTCTTACCTCAGCATTGATGGCTGTTGACTTATCAGGATGGTAGTTGTTGAAAGTTGGGGTGGCTGTGGCAATTTCTTAAAATAGGACAATAGTAAGATTTGCCATGCTTAATTGTTCCTTTATGAATGATTTCTCAGTAACATGCAATGCTGTTTAATAGCATTTTACCCATAGTAGAACTTCTTTCAAAATTGGGGTCAGTCCTCTAAAACCCTGCACTGCTTTATCAGCTAAGTTTATGTCATATTCTGAATCCTTTGCTGTCATATCAACAATGTTGACAGCATTGGGTTGCCTCAGTGGCTCATTCAGTTAAGCATCCACCTCTTGATTCTGGCTCAGGTCATGATCTCACTGAGATTAAGCCCAGCATCAGGCTTCTTGCTCACCAGGGAGTCTGTGGAATTATCTCCCTTCCTCTCTGTCCCTCTATCTGCTCATGCGTGCTCTCTCTCAAATAAATAAATACTTCAAAAAAAAAAAAAAAAAGAAAAAAAAAAACCACTTCACAGCATCCTCACCAGGAATAGATTCCATCTGAAGAAACCACTTTCTTTGCTCATATTCAAAAGGAACTTATCTGTTTTGTCATGAGATTGCAAAAAGTCAGTTACATCTTCAGATTCTACTTTGAATTCTAGTTCTCTTGCTATTTTCACCACATTTGCAGTTACTTCCCACTGAAGTCTTGAACCCCTCCAAGTCATCCATGATGGTTGGACTCACTTCTTCCAAATTCCTGTTCATATTGATATTTTGACCTCTTCCCATGACTCATGAATGTTCTCAATGATGTCTACAATGGTGAATCCTTTCCAGAAAATTTTCAATTTACATTGCCTAGATCCATCAGAGGAATCACTATGTATGGCAGCTTATGAAATGTGTATCTTAATTAGGATTTGACTTCTTAATCCTTAGGGTATAGAATGCATGTTGTGTTAGCAGGTATAAAAACAACATGAATCTCATTATACATCTCCGTCAGAGCTCTCAGGTCAGGCACATTGTCAATGAACAGCCATATTTTGAAAGGAAACTTTTTGTTCTGAGCAGTAGATCTCAACAGTGGACTTAAAATAGTCAGTGAATCATGTTGTAAACAGATGTGCTATCCTCCAAGCTTTGTTGTTTCATTTATAAAGCTGAGAGTAGATTTAGCATAATTCTTAAGAGCCCAAGGATTTGGGAGATGTTAAATGAGCACTGGATTCAACTTAAAATCACCAGCTGCACTAGCCCCGTACAAAAGTCAAGCTATCCTTTCAAGCTTTGAAACCAGGCACTGACTTCTCCTCTCTAGCTATGAAAGTCCTAGATGGCATCTTCTTCCAACAGAAGACTGTTTCATCTACATTGAAAATTTGTTGTTTAGTGTAGCACCTTCATGAATGATCTTAGCTAGATTTTCTAGATGATTTGCTGCAGCTTCTACATTAACACTTTCTGCCTCACTTTGCACTTTCATGTTGTGAAAATGGCTTCTTGCCTTAAACCTCATGAACCAACCTCTGTTAGCTTCCAACTTCTCTTCTGCAGCTTCCTCACTTCTCTTAGCCTTCATAGAATTGAAGAGAGTGAGAGCCTTGCTCTGGATTCAGTTTTGGCTTAAGGGAATATTCTGGCTGTTTGATCTTCTATCCAGACCCCTCAAACTTACTCCCTATCAGCAATAAGGCTGTTTCACTTTCTAATCATTCATGTGTTCACTGCAGTAGCACTTTTAATATTCTTTAAGAACTTAAGAACTTTTCCTTTAAGAACTTCACAAGTTGCCTGTTTGGTGAAAGAGGTCTGTTTCAACTTTTCACATACCCTCCTCACGAAAGCTTAATCATTTTTAGCTTTTGATTTAAAGTGAGAGATATGTGACTCTTGTTTGTTTGTTTGTTTGTTTGTTTGTTTGAACACTTGGAGGCCATTGTAGGGTTATTAATTTGTGTAATTTCAATATAGTGTCCCAAGGAGAGACCCAAGAAGAGAGAGAGAGAGACTGGGAATGACTGGTCAGAGGAACAGCTAAAGCACATACATTTATCATTCAAATTTACCATCTTATGTGGGTGCTGTGTATGATGCCCTAAAACGGTAATAGTAACATCAAAGATTCCTGATCACAGATCACTGGAACAAATATAATAATAACAGAAAAGTTGAAGTATTGTGGAAATTACCAAGATGTGACACAGAGACACATAGTGAGCAAATGCTGTTGTAAGAATGGTGCTGATAGACTGTCTCAGCACAGGGCTACCACAGTCCTTCAATTTGTAAAAAATGCACTATCTGTAAAGCTCAGTAAGGTGAAGTGCAATAAAACAAGATATGCCTGTAATCTCATTTCCGTACTTTTTATATCCCAAAATATGAGAAATTCCAAAATGTTTGAACTGTGCAGTTTCCATTGGTCAGATAGTTGACAAATTCAGTTTACTTCTAATGAGAAGCATCTCCTCTTTACCATTTTTTTGTTTTGTTTTACAAAATTACCTATACAGATCACTTGGTGTCTGATATATACCACCTTTTCTTTACCCATTCATCTGTTGATAGACACTTAGGCTATTATAAATAATGCTGTAAAGAATGTGAGAGTGCAAATATTCCTTCAACATTGTGTTTTTGTTTTTTTAATTTTTGTGTTTTTAATTTTTAATTTTTTTTGTAGTTTCAAGTTTGTATTTAAATTCCAGTTAACATACAGTGTTAGCTTCAAAAGAATGAAACTGGGCCACTTTCTTACACCATACACAAAAATAAATTCAAAATGGATGAAAGACCTAAATGTGAGACAGGAAACCATCAAAATCCTAGAGGAGAACAGAGGTAGTAGCTCTCCGACATTGGCCATAGCATATCTGATAAAGAGTTAGTATCCAAAATCTATAAAGAATTTATCAAACTTGGGATGCCTGGGTGGCTCAGTGGCTGAGCATCAGGGCTGATCACCCATCAGTGGCTGATCCTGGACACCCAGGATCGAGTTCTGCATCAGGTTCCCTGTAGGGAGCCTGCTTTTCCCTCTGCCTATGTCTCTGCTTCTCCTTCTCTCTCTCTCTCTCTCTCTCAGGTAAATAAATAAACCTTTAGAAAGAATTTATAAAATTCAACACCAAGAAAAAAAAATCCAGTTTAAAAATAGGCAGAAGACATGAATAGACATTTTTTTCAAATAATGTTTTTGTTTCCTTCAAGTGTATACCCAGAAAAGGAATTGCTGAATAATATGGTAGTTCTATTTCTTATTTTTTGATAAACTATCATACTATTTTCTGTAGTGGTTGTACCAATTTGTATTCTCACCAACAGTGCACTAAGGTTCTCTTTTCTTTACATCTTTGTCAGCATTTGTTATCTCTTGTCTTTTTGATGATTGCCATCCTAACAGGTATGAGGTAATATCTCATTGTGGTTTTGATTTGCATTTTCCTGATGGTTAGTCAGGTTGAGCACTTTTTTTTAAAGCCAATGTATAGTTCATATTAAAAATTTTTTAATATTTTATTTATTTATTCATGAAAGACACAGAAAGAGAGAGAGAGGCAGAGACACAGGCAGAGGGAGAAGCAGGCTCCATGCCCGGAGCCGGATGTGGGACTCAATCCTGGGGCCTTCAGGATCACACCCTGGGCTGCAGGCGGCGCCAAACCACTGCGCCACTGGGGCTTCCCAAGGTTGAGCACTTTTTATAATGTACCTGTTTATCATTTTTACCTCTTTGAAAAAAATGTCTATCCAGGTTCTTTGCCTATTTTTAATTGAATTGTTATTATTATAATTATTGTTATCAGCTATTGAGTTTTATGAGTTCTTTTATATTTTGGATATTAACCTTCTATCAGAAATATGACCTGCAGGTATTCTTTTCCCATTCTATAGATGGTTTTCACATTTTGCCAATTATTTATTTTGCTATGCGGAAGCTTTTTAGTTTGATGTAGTCCCACTTGTTCATTTTTCAGTTTGTGTTTCAGTTTGTTTGTGTTTCAGTTTGTGTATAAAAAAAAGATCATTACTAAGACCCATGTCAAGGAGCTTTTTTTCCTATATTTTCTTCTAGGAGTTTTATGGTTTCAGGTCCTTATGTTCAATTCTTTAATTCATTTTGAGTTAATTTTCTTGAATGGTATAAGATAGGAGTCTAATTCCTTTCTTTTGCCTGTGACTCTCCAGTTTCTCCAGCATCATTTATGGAAAAGGCTATCTTTTCTCCAGAATTCTTGGCTTCCTTGTCAGATATTGATTATGTATATATTGGCTTATTTCTGGGTTCTTGGTTCTGTTCCACTGGTGTTTGTGTCTGTTTTTTTTTTTTACTAGTACCATATAATTTTGATTACTACAGCTTTATAATATTGTTTAAGATTGGAAATGTAGTGACTCCCACTTTCTTTCTCTGATTGCTTTAGCTATGTGAGGTCTTCTATGGTTTCTTACAAATTTTGGGATTGTTTTGCCTTCTGTAAAAAAAAAAAAAAAAATGCCATGGAACTCTTAATAGGGGTTGCACTGAATCCATAGATGGCTTTGAGTAGATGGGTATTTTAACAAGATAAATTCTTCCAATTAATGAACACAGATAATTTTCCATTTAGTTGTGTCTTTAATTCTTTCATCAATGTTTTGTAGTTTCCAAAGTATACAGACCTTTCATCTCTTTAAATTTATTCCTATGAATTTTATTGTTTTCTATATGATTGCAAATAGAATCACTTTATTCCTTTTTCAGCAAATTCATTATTAGTATATAGAAATGCTGCTGAAATTTTTGCATCTTAATTTCATATCCTGCAACTTTATTGAATTCATTGATTATACCTAACAATTTTTTGGTGCAGTCTTTAGGATTTTCTATATGTGAAATCATGTCATCTGCAAATAGAGACAATTTTACTTCTTCCTTTCTAATTCTGATACTTATTTCTTTTATTTGTTGTTTGCCTGATTGCTCTAGCTAGAACTTCCTGTACTATGTTGAATAAGATTGGTGACACTGAACACCTTGCTTGTTTCTGATATTAGAAGAAAAGCTTTCAACCTTTCACCATTGAGTATGATATTAGTTTTGGGCTTGTCCTATGTGGCTATTATTATGTTGAAGTATGTTCCCTTTATACTCAGTTCGTTGAGTATTTTTAATATAACAGATACTGGATGTTTTTTCTGAATCTATTGAAATGATCATGTGAGTTTTATCTTTCATTCTGTTAACATGATGTATCACATTTTTTTATTTGACCATGACAAACCATCTGTGCATCTCAGGGATTAATTGCACTGGATCATGCAGTATGATTATTTTAATGTGCTGCTAAATTTGGTTTGCTAGTATTTCCTTGATAGATTTCACATCTATCTTTATCAGAGACACTGGCCTGTAGTTTTCTTGCAGTATTCTTATCTGACTTTGATATCAGAGTGATGTAACTTTGTAAAATGAGTGTGGGAGTGTTTCCTCTTCAATTTTTTTGTAAGAGTTTGAGAACAATTGGCTTCTAATGTTGATTTTTCTTTTCAATGTTTAGTAAAAATCACCAATGAAACCTTCTGGTCCTGGGCCTTTCTTTATTGAGAGATTTTTTTTTATTACTGATTCATTCTCCTTACTCATTATTGGTCTGCTCAGGTTTTCTATTTCATCATTCAGACTTGGTAGTATGTTTCTAGTAAATTCTAAAAGAATTTATCCATTTCTTTTAGGAAATTCCAGTTTGTTGGTATACAGTTGTCCATAGTAGTCTCTTAAAATCCTTTGTATTTCTATGGTATCAGTTGTAACATCTCCTCCTTCAGTTATAATTTTTTTGGAGTCTTCTCTCTTCTTTCTTGGTTAATCTAGCTAAAAGTTCATGAATTTATCTTCTCACAGAGCCAACTCTTAGCTTTGTTAATCTTTTCTATTGGTTTTTGGTTACTTTTTTTTTATCTCTCTCTAATCTTTATCGTTTCCTTCAGTAGAAGTTAGTAACTTACAGGGGTTTTTTTGTTTGTTTGTCTGTTTTGTTTTTTTACACAACTGTATTTTAAAATAGAATAAAATTGTTCCTTTGAACACACTAAATTGAAGTTTAGGATTCCCAAAACTTTAGAAGCTAAACTGTGAAGTCTGTCTATTTTCTAGTGCTATTTTCTCAGCTTAAATACGTTAAAAATTGAATTAATTTTGAAACTCTTGATTTCTTAATTTTGTTATAATAAAATGCATTCATTATGCACCCCACTTCCCCCACCAGAAGACTCCATGGAAATTTTAGCTTACAAATGTATCTGCCCATCTAATTTCTTTTTATCTGCATAGACCAAGTTAAATCTTGACTAAAGTCTTCAACCCTTCTTCTGAAATGTAAATGTATAGCCACAGTATGAAATAGCCTATAGTGACTATTTTTTAGGACAGTATGCTTACACATACTGACATAACCTGCTGAAGTTTGATAATATGCTTACTTGATTTTCATAAGGTCATAGAAGTAGAATTTAGGAAGATTCTCAGTTTTTCAAATATATTCAGAAGTAAAATCTAGAAGAAGCACACTAAATTTTTAAGCCAATTTTAATCAAGTTGAGTGATTATGCATCAAAGCTTGTAACAATCATAAATAGCCTTTCTAAGAATAACATCCTAATTATGATCACATCTGCACCCTTCTCACTTTAAGATTTTATATATACCTATATGGAACCAAATGGATTTCTTGTTATTTTAAAATCTCTGTGTCTTAAGTCTTCTATAAATTTTCTCAAGCATTTTCCTTTACCTAGGATAGTCTTTTCTCACTGCAGCTGAAGAAATCCTTAAAATTCTTAATGTCTTCTACCAATCATCCTCATTTTGATGTTACTGTAGTTCGTGTTTATATGACTTCTTTTAACTCCATGATCTGCCTCTAAATTAAAGCATAAGCTCTCAGAGAGCACTATAGCCTATCACTGTTGTGTTTTTCATAGCATTTAGCACAGTACTCAGCTGATGGGCTCAATAAACAATGACCTGAACTATAGTTTTGAAAACAGGTGTCAAAACCTACCATTAAACATTTGCTATGTATAGTAATAAAGGTATAATGCTTACTTTCACAGAAAATACCACAGGAAACCTTTTATAAAATCCAATTTTCTTTAACTAAATAGCATTTAAACTGAAGAGAATGGGCTATGTCAGTGTCTCTTTATAGCAGCATCTTATGATCACTTGCCAGATCATAAAATATATACTCAAGAACATTAATGAAAGAGCTTTATAAACTTTGTAACGTTTGACTTACATTTATTATCAAAATATCTAAATTTAATTACATTATAATTTCAATTATTTAAAACTTAAATTAGCTAGGAGGTACTTTAACTCTTAACAAGATTGGTAGCTCTGGGGCAGTTTTGAAGCTGGTAATATCAGAGTGGGTTCTAAGGAACGATTTAGGGTTTTGGAAGTATTTTGAATAGAGAAACAGAAAGAAATACAACATTTTCCCAGCATTGCTTCAATAATGCCACTGTAAGCATCCTCTCAAAGCATTGACGGCAGTTAAGAGGAGATCAGTCAGTTGTTTCATTTTGTTTTCTTGGCCCCAGTATTTTCACCATGTCTTCATGCTGCATTTTGCCACAAAGAGAACATTTAAAGATGGGAAAGAGTTGGGCTTGAATTGTAGGGAATTGAAAGGGGGCTGGGATGCCAATTCAATTCTGGGATTCTAACCCATAACCCCTTTCAGAAAAGCAGTGTTGAATTTTTATGCAATACTACAAAATGAGTGGCCTAAGTAATGTTTTAACTATAAGTCAATATCTTTGAATAGAAGAGTCTGACGATTCAGAGTTCTGTTTTCTCCATATGTGAATAAAGTAATTTTCCTATTAGGAAACTACTTACCATTTCCTTCTACCCTTTGTTTTCCCTTTAAATAAAATTATTTTACCTTCAGAGTATTTTATGATCTTTAGTGCTAACTGTGGGTTTAGAAGACAGTGTAAAACATTTCCACACTGTGAACGTTAAAGTTAGTGGACTTGGAGTTTGGTTAGAGTGTCTGGGGCAGATGGAAGAGGACAGATAGAGTAGAAATTAATATTTTTAAAGCCAAAGACTAAAACAAATAAATGTGTTTATTTCTCTGTAATTCTTTGCAACAGATGAAGGGGAAGAGAGTTCAAAGGAAATACTGTTTTGAATTTTAACGAAGTCCTTTCATGGGAATGTTGGTGCTTCTGCTTTAGTTCTGTAACATATATGAATTAATCTGAGAAGTTCTTTTTCTTTATCCAAATTCAGTGCTTATTTTAACTGGCAGATTTATCATATGGTGCCATATTTACAAAATGGCAATTAAAACCAGAGTTCTTATACCCACTGAAAGATGAAAAAGAGAGAAAGGGAATAAGGGAAAGCTATAACTTATAGGAGTTGGTGACATTTTAAATGTACATTGCTTCAGATTTATATTGTATGTACCATATTTAAATATAATTAGAATATGAAAGTAATGTTTTGACACAAGACAGAAAATTCATATATTTTTTACTAGATTTTTTTTGTCCAGGAAATTCTGTTTGTTCTATGAAAAATGCTGTAAACTTGAATTATTCACGATCTATTAGTTAAAAACTTCTTCAAACAAAAAACTAATCTTTTAGAGGATTTAGTTATAGTCATAAATAACAGATGCATAGCTATGTGTATTGGCCAAACCAATGGCATCATTCAGTGTAATGTATGAATTTATGATATCCCCTAAATAATACTATGATTATGTGGAAATTACTTGGCAGGTAATTAGGTCTTATTTTGATTCAAATGGTATTTTTAATACAGACATATATGGAAGTATATTTTTAGTTTTTCTTAATACTTAGATTTAGTGAATTTATAATCCTTTTTTTAAAAAAATACTTTTTTTTCCTTCTCCACATGCTCTATGAAGATATACATCAATGCAATGCTGTATTAAAGGAACAGTCACTTAGATTACACCCAGACCTTTTTGTTTAACTTTAAAAACATAACTTAAATGGTCTGTTTAGCTCATATAAAACTTGTAAAAAATAATTTCCTATGTATTTGGGCAAAGTAAAAAGTTACATGTAATAGTTTAATATAAATAAAATTTCTGCTGAGAATCTGAATTTTCCTGTTTCTCTTAATTCTATCTTGAAAATTAGGCTTCAGGGTTATTTTATATTACATTCAACACTAGTGCAAAAGACTATTTTATCTAATACATGGTGTATTTGGAAAGATTTAGAAGAAAAAAGTTGAATCATTTACATCAAGGCTGATAAAATCTTTGATAGAAAATTATTTCTCTTTAATATATGAGCATAGTAGCATTTCTGATATTTAAAAAGTAATCATAAAAAGCAAAGTTTTCTATTCCTATTTTATTCAATAGATCCTTTATATCATTTTGTTTTCTTAACTCTAATCTGATTTTATTTCTATTATTTATCCTTAGTATATAAAAACTTACCTTACGTCAATCCTTATGCTTCCATTATATTTTAAGGTAATCTGGTATTGGACAGTTAGGAGTAGCTTTATTGACATGGCAGGTGGGAACGTAGAGATCACAAAGGCTGTGTTTACAAAATTTAAAACTAAGTGCTCATTTGTCTCCTAAAATATGAATTTATGATGAAAATCACCTTTGGCATTAATTAAATTATCAAGAATTATCAAGAAAATTATCAAGAAAATTATCAAGAAAAAAATTATTTCTATTACAAAATTATGAATTACTATTTCAACACTCTTATTTCAGTTTGAGACTTTATAACCACTTTTGAACATTTCTACGAGTACAAAAGATATTTTGATCTGAAAAACAAGAGCCATTTCTAAGGAAAAGTTTAAATAATTAAAATGGTAATATAATCAGAAAGAATAAGATAGAAAATAGTTCCGTTTTTATGTGTTTAGTTTGAAGTGAAAGCAAGACTTGCATATATACATATCCTTGGCTCTTGAAGATGGACTCAGGGTTCTTTATAGCTAAGTTATGAGTTGTGACATGAATTTATATTCTCCTAGGCCATAGGTTCTCATCAATGCCTAGGATCCATGTACATATTAAAACTGCATGAAATTATCGTTTACATTTGAATTAGGGTTTTCCAGTATGTGCTATTCCATAGGATGTTGGTTTGTAAGATACTCCAAAATGACACTTAAAATATGCAGTGTAATTTTGGGTAATTTAAAGTATTTGTCAGGTCTTTTAGCAGAACACAGATAATCAAAGAAGATGAGAGTAACAGTATGGGGACGTATTTCTGATGAGTACATGGTTATTTGATATTCTTTTATTTATTTATTTATTTTGATATTCTTTTAAAACATCGATGTAGTTGGTGCTTCTCATTTTCCTAAGGCTTTACCCACTTAAAAATTTACTTCCTTTTTTTCTTCTGAGTAGACCAAAACCATTTTATTTATATTGTAAAATAGTGTTGGCAGTTTTCTTTGGGACTGGCAAATACTAAAGTATCTTAAATTAATAGCCATTGATGGGTAATGGGTTTAATGGCATCTTCATTTTAATATTTAAGTAGAATATCCATTTTGCCCTTAAGCATAACTTTGTAACACCCTACAAGTTAACTGAAACACAGTAATTGTTCCAAAATAGGAAGAAGAAAAACAACTGCTTTTCATGACAACTATAGCAGATTAGGACTAGATTGCTATGAAGATGAGCTGTTCGAGTTGTACAGAACTTTTCAGAAACATGTGATATGTTCTTTGAGGCAATGGTTCTTCTCAAAACACTTTTGAGAAGAAGCAGATTTCATGAATACAATAAAGTACATAATTGCCAAAATGCATGTGTGCAGGGATCCCCTAGTGTAGTTTTTCAATGAAATGTGAGGTATGTTATTATTTTAACGTTAGTATTTTAAAGCTCCTTGGGGATGTCACAATTTAGTTGGCTCTAATATAGTTATCTTCTACATCCTAATGGTTTTGCTTTTTTTTTTTCCCATTTTTGATTTTAGGGCTTAAGACACAGGATAATGTATCCAATAATATAGAATTAACACACTGAATAATTAAGATCATCTCAGTGAATTGGGTGTTTATTATGTAATTTGGCTCCAAGACTTTGTTCAGGTCTCACTATCTCAATGAGACTTACTCTGACTATGCCATTCCATACTGCAACCTGCAAACCCCTCCCTGATATTCTTGATACCTTACTCCCTGCCTTTTTATTTATTTATTTTTCCTTTAGTATTCAGCATCTTACTATACCATGTAATTTATTCCTTATTATGTTTATTGTTTCTCTCCCCACTAGAATATCATGTCCAGTAGGCAAGGATTTTTGTCTCTTTTGTTCAGTGGTGCACTACTGTTGGCTACAATAGTGCCTAGCACATAGGATGTGTTCAATACATATATGTAGAAAAAAAGAATGAATACACTGACAAGTTATTTTTATGACTCTGCCATTGTCATCATGTAAAAGCATTGAACGATTATGAACTGTCAGAATTTACATAAATTCCTACGTATTACTAGAAACTGTTTTATTGGATTTATGTAACCATTTTATTGGAAAAATCATACCTCAAGGAATAAAAGTGAAAGCATTTTTCCCTATAATTGCCCCTGAAATATATTATGATAGTCTCTCCCCAACCTACTCTCCCTATGGTGTCTTCTTGACTAGCTACCATGACTTTCATAGCACCTTTTGGTTATTAGAACAATTTTATTCGGGGATCCCTGGGTGGCGCAGCGGTTTGGTGCCTGCCTTTGGCCCAGGGCGCGATCCTGGAGACACGGGATCGAATCCCACGTCGGGCTCCCGGTGCGTGGAGCCTGCTTCTCTCTCTGCCTGTGTCTCTGCCTCTCTCTCTCTGTGTGTGACTATCATAAATAAATAAAATTTTTTTTAAAAAAAGAACAATTTTATTCCAGTCTTTGGAGCTCAGTCCATTCATTTGTAAAACTCCCAAGTCAAGGCTGACTCAGTACTCTTCTTCCCCAGCACAGGCTTGACCCCTGGTTCCAACACCTGCAATTGAAAGTAGGAAAACTCACGCAGAATATCCCCCTCTGCCACCTCTTTAAAGTACTAGACACTGGAAGGTTGAGCAGAACTAGGAAGGATGCAGAAAGGTTAGGGCACCAGGCCTTTTTATTCACCTGAATGAGGATGCAAGACATTTTGGTCCTCCCATTTTGGTAGCTGATGTTGGCTGGCCATTGGATGCCCTGTATGGGACAGGCATTCACATCCTGGCTATCTCTTGACGTATGTGGGTTCTTCAGACGGGCCCGTGGGGGCTCTTAATGCACAGGTACATCCTTTTCATCTCTTCTGTCCCCTTACCCACTTCTGCTTTGCCTACAGAGCCTACCCTACAGCCTTTTTCTGCTAGGTCGGCTTGCCCACTGAACAGATTCTACAGAAGGTGTCAGTGACATCAAGCCCAAACAACTACAGTTTCTGTAGTGTATATATTTTTAATTAAAAGTGTCAAGCATTTGATAGTGTGTAGCCTAGTAAGAATACTCTAGAGGGTATCCTAGTAAGAACAACCAGTTCACAGTTAGCCATTTTAGTGATAGGAATGGATTGAAATTGAAAAATCTGAATAGTTTTTATAATTTATGAGAAACAAATAATGCTTATGACAAATTACGTTTCGAATTCTGTTTGGTGACATCCATCAGCGTGTATTAATTTGGTGAGAGTTAGAGAGAGATTGGGAGGAGTAAGCCCAAGTTTGAGAAACAATCCTAAAATTAACAGATATATGGATAATTGGGAACTGACAAGATGATGCTCATTTATTTTACCCATTGGGAACCAGATTGACTAGAATTGCAAACTGTAAGCAGATATGTTTTTAAACTGGCAGTTGTCTCCACATCTTAAACACAGACTTCTGTCTGTAAGCCTTTTCTATAATCTTCAGTGACATTCCTCTTGAGTCTCCTCCCTCAAATAATCTATATGTTATTAAATTTTGTCTATACTGTTCTCTTAAGATAAGGAAAAAATTTTAAGACTTCAAACATTGGAATTAAATAGTCTCTACTGAGGATTATGAAAAACTTGACCAAGTCTCCCCTCTGAGCTTGTAACACACTGCAGGAGCAATGCACGTGCTTGCCATGTGTGTTAATGCACTTCCAGAAATGCAGAACTTTCTCCGAGTTTTGATATGCTTGTGTGTTCACCGGTTCTTTCTCAAAAGATGTGAAGTGTATCTTCATAGATTCTTTAATATTAAGATTTAAAGTTCTTAAAAGATGAAAAATATGAAAGTCAATTTTGCCATGAAAATACTAATTCACCCCATATTTTCCATACTAATGCATATATGAAGCATTCCAGGCTTAACATATAGCTTGGATACATTAATTTTGCTGTTGAAAATACATGTCTTGGATTGACTGTTTTCCTTTAAAAATTTTTTGTCTTAATATTAAATTAACATTAAACTAATAAAAAATAGTTTTTATCTTCATAAGTAATGCCCTATTAAAAAACACTTTGGTTACTAGCAGAGTAGGACTTAACAACCATACTAAAATTATCTGTTAATGAAGAAAGAAAGTCAAACTAAATGGAATTTCATAGGTGAAGAATATAGAGATTGAAATCAGTATTATGGTTAGGATTTTAGAGCCCTTCCACACAGATATTTTAATAGACAATGCTGAGGCCCATTGTCCTTATATCCTGAAATAAATATATAACTGATACAAATTATGTCCCACTTTGGTAGGAAGATTCTAAAATAGATCTGGAGATTAGTACCATGGATGCAGGTAGAGTCAAACATATCATTTTTACTCAGCATTTTCTATGTCAAAAATGAATTAATTTCATAACACCAGAATTACCTATAGGGGCAAAGCATGCCAGTAGGGGTGTTAGAAACATATACAGTTATCTCCTAAGGTTTATGCTGAAATACAGACTTTAGTAGATACAGTCCCTACAAGTACTACTCTTAAGAATTTACCTCCAATATAATTTGCTTATATCAATAAATATGACTCATCTGATGATGGTGAAAATATTTTATGCACTTTTAATATGAGTACATGAAGTCAAAGGTTTTTTTTATAGAAAGAACTTTACTGCCTTATAGTATTACAACTATGCAGATCTATAAATTGACCCTTTTGTCTTCTTGAAAAAAAAACTAGTATAAGATTTAAATGACTGTTTTTTTTTCCTCTTAGAACAGTAAAAGACACACCACCAACAAAATCAATAAACCAAAAAATAAAAGAAAAAAAAACCCTCTTCACAAATTTTGAGCACCGTCTACAGCTTTATGTGGTGAGAGATACAGCTACCATTCTTGAGTGATTCAAAAAGAGTCAAATGGTGTTGAGCTAAATTACAACCCTAAATGCATATTGGTGAAATGAGATGCTGATCCATTTGCACACTAATGTGCTATTTTTAAGTCATGCATCATAGCATCTTCAAAGAGGCCTGTCATAATTATGATGGATTAGACTGCAGAGTCAGTCCTAGATGCAGTAATTGTTTCACAGATGCTGCCGATGTGACTTGAATTCATAATAAATTATTGTCAGAGAGGCGGGAGAAGGAGCAAAATCAAATACCGAAGGAAAACTGCTGTGGCTAAACCTGTTTTGGTTTTAGGAAACCAAATCTTAGCTGGTAGTCAAAAGATCAGTATTTTCAACTGAGTATAAATTTGTACCTCTGACATAGAGGATGAAGGTTGACATATTGGCATTTTTACTTAAAGTTCTCAATCTCAAAAAAAGAAAGTTCTCAATCTCTGTCTCAATATCTTTCTTTCCTTCCTTCCTTCCCTTCCTTCCTTTCTCCTTCCCTTCTCCCCCTCTCCTCCTTCCTTCCTTCTTTCCTTCCTTCCTTTCTTCCTCCCTCCCCGCCTCGTTTTCTCATTCACCCACTCACTCTCATAGCTTATGAAAAATTATTCTGGAGCATTAGCTGAAATCATAGGGTGACCATAACATATTTTTGTATGTTCCTATATATATTACATTACCTGGTTATAATTTGACCTTTAGAATTTCCAACAAAATTGGTGATATTTATGGCTATTCTTTTTCATTCCTTAGAAGGCCATAGTTTATGGGAAATATTAGGCTATTAAAATAAAGGAATAAACATAAATGATATGAATAATAGGATCTAAATTATGTCATTTTAAGTTGTAGTTTAATTGACATCTGTCATTTAGGTAAATAATTTCTAAATCTGTCTCTTTAGTCTTTAAAAAAGATGCCAGGGACTCCTGGGTGGTACAGTTGGGTAAGCATCCAACTCTCAGTTTTGACTCAGGTTGTGATCTCAGGGTCATTAGATCAAACCTCCTGTTAGGCTCCGTGCTCAGCATGGACTCTACTTGAGATTCTCTGTGCCTCTCCCTCTAGCCCTCCCCCCCGCCCCCTATGCACTCAGTCTCTCTCTGTCCCTCTATAATAAATAAATAAATCTTTATTTCAAAAATGCCAAAGCTGCTTTTAGAAATTGAGTATTATATTTTGTGTGTTCTTAACATTTAAGTCAGATTGTTGCCTTTTTAGGTATGAAGAAACCTCATACTGTACCACATAATCAAAAACTCTGTGTGTGCCTATGTGCACACAATTTAAATAATGAACTACTATTGCATTTTGATTAGCAAAAATAACTATTAAAGCAATTATGCGTATGCCATGTCTTTTCCTAGGTCAGGAGTTCAGTAGCTAAAAAAGTTTCCATTAAGTCATTTGTTGAGTATTACTATTTTTTAATGTACTTTACCAAGTTTTTTACATACTCTCTGCTGTACTTAATGACCACTAATATATTCTACTACTTAAGACACTAGTCCTTCTGCCTCAGGGATGTTGATAGACATATTTGATGAACATTCCTTATTATCCTTTTAAAACTAACTTTGACCTAGTCGGATATGTAATTGTCTCTTACTAAGGCAAGAGAGAATGAAGTTAAATTTCATGAGAGAAATTTGGATTGATAGTATGAAGACCCTGACAGCTAAGAGCACATTTCCCCTTTTCTGTAGTCCTGTGGCTCTTGAACGGTCACACCGCCTTTACCATAATCACAGGCCAGGGCCGTACAGGATCTGTACATATTTGTGTTAGCTCTATTCCATAGCACTTGCACTAAGGAAGGATTCAACTAATGCTTGACTGAATGTACAAACAAACTAATGAGTGTTAGACTCTAATTCTCTCAGTGGCATTACCAGGGAAGATTTATAAATTGTCCTAAAATATTTTAGAGCAAAAATCATCAGCAACCCAGCATTGATTGAAAAGGTAATATAGAAATGTGGCAAAAGAGTGGATCAGAATTAATGTGGCAACTTCAAGTTCCGTATACTAAATGTTTACATTTTATTTTTTATTCTATTTCAATTCAAAGACATGATACCTTGAAATACATGCAAAATGCCCCTAATTGTTCTAATGGTTACAGACTGATAGACATGTAACCAGAATATTTTATCATCCTAATTGTAAAAAGATTCAAATGTTGGCAGAGTGAATTTATTAATGAAATAAAATTACTCCCTAAATTATGTGTTTTTCTTGATGTATGGAGCAACCAGTCTAGACCCTGTGGAAGCGATTATTATGATGCCTAACCTCAAGAAAATTGCTCAGTTTTTACATCTGTAAAGTGAGAGAATGGAACTAGATCCTTTCTTATATTCTGAAATGTTTGATATATTGTTAGGACCATCATTATTACATATTATCACTCATTTTGGATATGTCATTATAAAATTTCTTAGCCTTCCAAAAGTTTAAAATGCAGTTCACTAATAATTCTATGAACAAGAGTTTTGTTGTCTAGTATGACTCTGCTTTAAGACTATCAAAATAATATGTCCTGTACTTGATCTTAGGGAACTTTCATTCCATTTTTAAAACAAAGTAATATGATTTGTTAATATTTTGTTAATCTACCAGTAGTTTGTTAGAACCAGTTTATAACAGTTTGTGAGAGCAGATTGTAAAATTTTCAGGAATTTTGTAAGCTGAAAATTGACAGTTTGAAATCAGCCATGACCCATGAGAGCATCTCTTCAGATATATGTTAACAGCTCACCATTCATTTTTAAATTGTAACTAATTACTATAACATGAAGTGTTGGCACCATGAAAAACATTACTGGGTAAGCTTAACATTCCAGTCATCCTTGCCAGGTTTACCAAAAGCTCTTTGCTTATACTCTTGCATATAAACTCATAACAATTTTAGGGAAAAATGCTTTAATTTTGATGGGACAATGTCCTTTTAGGTGAGTCATTATCCGTAGTGTAAAATTGAGACTCCGAAAGTAAAAATTCTCTCTCCTGATTTTTATAGATACAAACTTGATTTGGAGTAAACTACCGTACACAAACCTCCAAGAGTTAGCATTACTTTAAAAAACATTTGAATATTCAGTTGCATAAGGGAATAGTATCCTGATTGGTACCGGACCTTATTGTGATTAAATGTTCTCTAGTGTAGGACAAAATAAAGGATATTTAATCTCAATCTCAAAAAACTCAGCTATAGAGAATTCAAAATATTTCTATCACTACTCATAAGAGCAGATATGAATGAATAAAAACTATTCCTAGTCTCTGAAAAGCAAAAGGAATGTCAGCAAAAATCTCTATGGCAAAAATTTATGTTCATTCAAAAAAGTTTTTCAGAAAAAGTTTTGTTTTTTCCCCTTAACTTGTAAAAACAACCTATTAACTTTAATTTCACTGACCAGCACATAGATATCTACAAAAAATTATTCTAGATTTTTTTCTTTTATATATAAATTATTGACTTTTGTAAGCTTGGAAAAACTACATAAATGACTCTGTAAAGATTATAGCATCAGTGCTTTTTAAAATATTTCTACAATTTGTAAAATTAACAGGTCTTATTTCTTTCTTTCTTTTATTAAAAATAAGTAATGCTTGCCAATGTTAGTATAAAATCACCAGTGTCAGTATAGAAGTAAAAGTGTACCATGCAACTAAATTACTGGGTCATGTAATACACAAAAAGCATAGTTTAGGATATTTTGAATTTGTATAAATTTTTTTCTTCCTCTACAATACTTTATTGGTTTAAAGTTTTTGAATCAGATTTATAAACTAGTTACAAGTAATCCTCAAAAAAATTATCTTCATCTTAGAATGAAAAGATAATACATAATTTTCCTGCTCTCCTTAAAAGTTAACCATTATTCATACCCAGTGGTTATACCCAGTAAAGAAATTGCTGTCACAGACAGAATAGTTCTGCTAGTAGTTTAAATTAGTATTTAAATATGGCTATTGTGTATAAAGCTCCATATTGAAATAAATTTCATTTTAAGTCACCTTCATTTGTTCTTAGGAGCTATTATGCTCATAAAAGATTTGCAAACTTCATCTATTGTAATTCTGCCCTTGACACTTTAAAGAATGTCCAAATTATGTGGAACAGATCATAATAGAGAATAATGTATTAAATGATTATAATATTTTATATCTAGAAAATTAAGTTGAACAATATATATTGTATATGGAGCTTGCAAATTTTATATAATATATAACAAAATAAATGTACATGTGTGTGTATGTAAATACTTTTTGATTGGTATGAATATGAAATGATTTTACAGTTGCCAAAAGAAAGCATTTTTTGTTATAGTATTTGGAAAGCTAATTGACGTAGTCCCTAAAGATAATTTATCTAGGTTTCTTTCTATGCTCCTTAATTTTTGAACAGTGGTAGTGGCCCTAATTTTGCAGATACCCCTTACCTTAAAGACTACAAATCAATTTTCATGATTCCAGAACCTAAAATTTTTTAAATTAAGAATTATTGATGATTAAGAGTGTTAGTCTAGCTCAGAACTGTCCAATAGAAATATAACATAAGCCATATATGAAATTTAAAATTTTCCAGTATTCTCACTAAAACAAGTAAAAATTTAGGGACAAATAAAATTACTTTAATGAAATATTTTATTTAAAATATCCAAAATAGTATTATTTCAACATGTCATAAATATTTTTAAAAATCAAGTTCTTTTATGTCTTTTTTTTGTTTGCACTAAAGTCTTTGAAATCCAATATGTATTTACACTTATGGCACATCTTCATTTGTGCTCACCACATTTAAAGGGCCCCATAGCCATATGTAACTATTGGCTATGCACATCTAACCCATCTCTTAACATTTGTAGGAAGTTGGTCTAGCAGAAATTAAGACATCATGTTGCTCTATTGTCATCTTTGTGTAATAGGAATTGTAACTTTGCAATTTAAGTTTTACTTACTTTTTAACTAATATACATGCCTAAAATTTACAAAAACAATAATAAAAACAACAGTTTCCTTCATGGTGCTATTTTCTAGATTCTCCATTCTTTTTCCTGGATGCAAAGCATTATTATATTTTTCTTGTATATTTTCCCAGAGCTGATTTCGTAGTTATTTTTGTAAAGGTACAGATTGTAGCATTTTTTAAAAGATTTTATTTATTTGAGAGAGAGAGAGAGAGAGAGAGAGAGAGAAAGCACGAGCAGAGGAGGGGCAGAGGGAGGGAGAAGGAAAAGCAGACTCCCCATTGAGCACAGGGCCACACATGTGGGATGCAGGGCTGGATCCTGTGACCCTGAGATCATATTCTGAGCCAAGGTCAGTCGCTTAACTGACTGAGCCATCCGTGTCTCCAGGTTGTAGCATTCTTGTTCTGCAGCTTGCTGTTTTTCACTTAATTACTTGGAAATACTTCCACCTGAAAATATAGAAAATACTTCCACCTGAACATATTTGTTAGATAACTTAAAACTGAAAAGTCAAAGTTTCTATGAAACTCTATAAATTATTGCTAAATTGTCCTCCATAGCATTTATATATGTTTTCATTCCCAAGAACCACACGAGTGTCTGTTTCTCCACATGCTTGCCAACATCATGTACTATCAATTTTTTTATCTTTGCAGATTTGAGAAAAACACTATTTTATTGACGTTTGAATTTACATTTCTTTTTGTGAATGATACTAGACATCTTTCTAAACATTTAAGGGCCACTTGCATTTCATTTTCTGTGAACTGTCCATGTCCTTTGCTCATTTTTCTATTCAGTGATTGGTTTTTCCCTTGTCAATTTGTCAGTTCTGTATATTAAGAAAAGTTTTATGTGATTTTTAACTTCACTTATGGGTTTATTTTTGCATGCACAAGATTTATTGAACTTTCTTGCTTTGTATGTCTTCTAGATTTTGTGTCATGAAGAACTCACCCAGTCATTACATTATTCTTTTTTAAAGTTTTCTCAGACTATTTTAAATTTTTTAGGGTTTTGTTTTACATATTCAAGCATTAAATAGATCTAAAATTCATTTTGGTATAAGATGTTAGAGGTAAATCCAATTTTGTCATTTTGTCATTTCACATTTGTGTGGCAGGATCTCTTTCTTGAAATTCTGTTCTATTCCTTTGGTCTTTTTCTTTTTTTTAAAGATTGTATTTATTTATTCATGAGACACACAGAGAGAGAGGCAGAGACACAGGCAGAGGGAGAAGCAGACTCCATGCAGGGAGCCCTGTGTGGGACTCGATCCTGGGTCTCCAGGGTCATGCCCTGAGCCCTTAGCCAAAGGCAGCAGCTCAACAGCTGAGCCACCCAGGCATCCCTCCATTGGTCTTATTAACATTCTTTTTACTGATTTGCAAGTACAAACTGTGTTAAATACAATAGCCTTTGTTCCTTTTTAGATTCTTTCAATTTGGTTACTGCCCTGCCCAGGCCCCTTTATAATTCTTTTTCAGGTTATTCCTGACTATCCAGTTTGTTTATTTTTCCAGGTGAACTCTAGAGTCAAGTTCTTTAATTCTTCACAACATTCTGCTAGCATTTTTTATTGAGAATGCATTAAATTAATAGGTTCATTTGAGAACTACCCAAGAACGTATTATACCTTTCTGCTTGTTTCGCTTTTGTGTGTATGTCAGTACTGTCTTAAAGATTTATTCCACATTTCTTTTTAAATTTATTCCTAGTGTTAAGAATATTTTTTCCTGTCATAGTATTTTACTCCACTAAAACTTCTGACTGGTTGTTGCTTTTATATATCAAAGCTATTGTTTTTTCTTATTCAACTACTTTTCTTATACACTGTAATAGTTTTGCAGTTGATTCTTTTTGTTGGCCAGTATACAATATTATTATCTGTAAACGATAATTTCAGTGTTGCTTTCTAATGTTTATATCTTATTCCTCTTTTTTACTTGTCTTGGTTAGTAAACAGTGACTATTTTAGTAGTTTTTTTTTTTTTGCTTGAAGGGAAAATAATCTAGATTTTTTTACTTTCATCCTTAAAATAAATGTGATGAGAAAAACTGGGAAAATAAAGCATGACTGTACCATGAATGAGGCAGCATTCACTTTATATGATGGATTATTTATGGTTTTTAGTGCCCATTTCTCCCTGCACTCCAGTCATTTGGACTTTGAAATCTCTATCAGAATTGGTCTCAAAAATATTTGAATTAATGAGTAAATGAAGAAATGATTGTAAGATGAGCAAATTTATATCAATTTTGTGAAACTGGATACTCTATACTAAGCACAAAAATGAACAGAGTGTTCTTAAGTTCACAGTCCAGTGAGTAAACAAAATAAATTGAGTAGATATGGTCAGCAGTAAACCATATACAAGATATAGAAATAACATAGAAATGGGAGTGATTGGGGCACCTGGGTGGCTCAGGGGTTAAGCATCTGCCTTCAGCTCAGGTCACAATCTCAGAATCCTGGGGTCAAGCCCCCCATTGGGCTCCCTGCTCAGCAGGGATCTGCTTCTCCCTCTCCCTCTGTGCTCCCTTTCTCTCTCAATAAATAAAATCTTTAAAAAAAAAAAAAAAAAAAAAGGAAGTGATTAATTCTCTTGGAAAATCAAGGAAGAAATCCTAAGAGAAGTGATACCTGAGACTCTGAGAGGAGTATAGGAGTCACTGGGCAAATCAGGGGACTTAAGAAGGCATTCTAGGCCAATAAAATGACAAACAGCATGGAGGCCTGAAACGATTTACCACGTTTGGGTATTTATAAGCTGTTGTTATAGGTGGAGTGTAAGCTGTGAGAGGAAGTAGGAGGAGAGAAAAATACAAATCTGCCTATGAAAAACCATTTGTATCAGGCAGTTCTCAGTAGAAGTGGGCAGACAGCCCCTGTGGAGGAAGACATAGAATCACCTAGAAATGACATTTTATAAATGACATATCTCACCCCATTCAATTTTCTGGAATATTAACACTAAAAGGAATTTGCCTTGTCTTTCAGGTGTGTGGGTGAAAGAGTTTGAGAATTATTAATGTAGGCAGTGTGGAGACAGCAAAGCATGTTCAGGAGGATATGACATCAGATTTGTGTTGAGAACATTCCCTTTGGTAACAATTTGAAGGAACCTTGAAGGACTAGGGAGAGAACAGGCTGGGCTGGGGAAAAACTTTCTAAAAAGCTACTGCAGGGGATCCCTGGGTGGCTCAGTGGTTTAGCGCCTGCCTTTGGCCCAGGGCGCGATCCTGAAGTCCTGGGATCGAGTCCTGCGCCGGACTCCCGGCCTGGAGCCTGCTTCTCCCTCCTCCTGTGTCTCTGTCTCTCTCTCTCTTTCTATGTCTATCATGAATAAATAAATAAATCTTAAAAATATATTAAAGAGCTACTGCAAAAGATAAAGAAGTGAGATAATATAGGTCTGGCTACCAAGCAGCAGTGGAGATGACTTAAGGAGTATAGGGAATGGAACTGACAGATCTTAGCAAGTGATTGGATGTGTAAGGTACTAGAGAAGAAAGAAAAAAAGGAGATAATCCTCTATTGCTTTTAGCATTTTGACAAAAAAAATTATTTGGGAAGGAGGTTGATTCTGTTTACTAATGCAGTATGAATTTCCCACATCAGCTGGTGATTTTGATCATGTTTTTTCTCCATGACCATAAATATTTGAGAGTTGCTGGGAAGACAAAAATAGTCAGCTATGGGTTGTCACACTGAAATATGAAAATGAGTATCACAGTTTGCTATGTCTAGGAATTTCAGCATTATGAATGTCATGGTTACTCTCCAATATTTGTTATTACTGCTAGATATGTATTAATACATTTCATTTTCTGTTTCCATGCTCTTTAGAATTCATTCAGAGGGCAGCCTTGTGGATGGCCCCGAAGCAAGCCTGATGGAACAGGATAGATCCAACCATGTTGAGGGCAACAGACTAAGTCCATTCCTGACACCATCTCCTTCTCCCAACTGCCAGACAGAACCTCTGGCCCTAAAGCTCCAGAATGGAAGCCCATTGACTGAGAGACCTTATCCAGAAGTAAATGGAGACACCAAGTGGCAGTCTTTCAAAAGTTACCATGGAATACCCCATATGAAGAGAAGCCAGAATAGTCGCGTGAGTCCAGACTTTATCCAAGAAGGTAGAGGGTATTCCAGGTGCTTGCAAAATGGAGGAATAAAGCGCACAGTTAGTGAACCTTCTCTCTCTGGGCTTCATCAGAACAAGAAATTGAAACAAGACCAAAAAGCTAATGGAGAAAGAAATAACTTCGGGGAAAGCCAAGAAAGTAATCCAGGCAAAGGCAGCAGTCAACTAAATGTCTCCGATTTAAGCGATAAGAGAGAATCTGTGAGCTCTGTAGCCCAAGAAAATGCAGTTAAAGATCTCATCAGTTCTTCAACACAGAACTGCAGTAGGTCTGAAAAACCAGAGCTTCAGATTCCGAATGAGCAGAAAGAGAAAAATGCTAACTACCGTGACAAGAACTTTACATTACTTCTTACAAACAAGGCAGTGCTAATGCCTAATGGTGCTACAGTTTCTGCCTCTTCCATGGAAAACACACATGGTGAACTCCTGGAAAAAACACTGTCTCAATATTATCCAGATTGTGTTTCCGTTGCGGTGCAGAAAACCACATCTCACAAACATGCCATTAACAGTCAGGCTACTAATGAGTTGTCCTGTGAGATCACTCACCCATCGCATACCTCAGGGCAGATCAATCTCCCACAGACCTCGAACTCTGAGCTGCGTCCAGAGCCAGTTGCAGTGGTGACTGAGGCCTGTGATGCTGATAAAGCCAGTAAGACAGCTGCAATGATAGGGACCTGTCCCTTCCAGAAACCAGAAAAACAAAAATTGCTTTTTGACAGATGCCCGTCTCGTGCCGAAAACAGTAATATCCAAGGAACCACAAAGCTGGTATCTGGTGAAGAATTCTGTTCAGGTTCCAGCAGCAATTTGCAAGCTCCTGGTGGCAGCTCTGAACGGTATTTAAAGCAAAATGAAACAAATGGTGCTTACTTCAGGCAAAGCTCAGTGTTCACTAAGGATTCCTTTTCTGCCCCTACCACACCACCACCATCACAACTGCTTCTTTCTCCCCCTACTCCTCTTCCACAAGTTTCTCAGCTTCCTTCAGAAGGAAAAAGCACTCTGAATGATGGAGTTTTGGAAGAACACCATCACTACCCCAACCAAAGTAACACAGCTCTTTTAAGGGAAGTCAAAATAGAGGGTCAATGTGAGGCACAGCCATCCCCAAGTCCTAATCCATCTACACATATACCCAACCACTCTCTGATGCTTCCAGAAAGGCCTCAGAATAATTGTGTTAACAAGAATGACATCCAGACTCCAGGGATGATGACTGTTCCAGCATGTTCTGAGAAAGTGAGACAAATATCAGAACACCTCAAGCATAACCCAACAATTCTTGGTAGCAGTGGGGATCCACAGGACCACTGCCAGCAATTGATGGGACATAGAGAGCAAGATATTCTGAAGGGTCGAGACAAGGAACAAACACGAGGCCTTGTGCTCCCAGCACAGCCTTATCTGAAACCAGGGTGGATTGAACTGAAACCCCCTCACTTTCATCAAGCAGAATCCCATCCAAAATGTCATGAGGCATCACTGCGGTCAGTTCTTCAGTATCAGTCCAACCCCTCCAATCAAATGACCTCCAAACAATACACTGGAAATTCCAGCCTGCCTGGGGGGCTCCCAGGACAGGCTTATATCCAGAAAATAATGCAGCCAGAGCATAGACCACAGAGATACCACGGTGAGATGAATCAAGGGCAGTCTCAAGGTACAGTGGACCAGCAGCTCCAGTTCCAAAAACCCTCACTCCAGGTGCACTTCTCCAAGACAGACCCTTCATCCAAAGCTCACATGCAGTCACTGTGCGCACACAGGTTTTATTTTGAACAAAGACCAGATTCCCAAACTGAGAAACTCATACCCCCAACATTAAAACAGCACTTGATTCAGCAGGCTTCAGAGACTGAGCCATTCTCAAACTCACACCTTTTACAACACAAGCCTCATAAGCAGGCAGCACAAACACAAACACAACCATCCCAGAGTTCACTTATCTCTCAAAACCACCACCAGCAGCAGCAGCAGCAGCAGCAACAGCAAAAATTGCAAATGAAGAATAAAGAACAAATGCCGCAGACTTTTTCTCAATCCCAAGGCAACAATGATCAGCAAAGAGAAGGATCATTCTTTAGCCAGATTAAAGTGGAAGAATGTTTCCGTGGTGAAAATCAGTATTTGAAATCAAGTGAGTTCCAGACTCATAATACTCAAATGGGATTGGAGCAAGGACAGAATATGAATAGTAGAAATCCCCCCTATGGTCAGGTCTTGAAATCAAATGCAGGCAAACTACAGATTGCTTGTTCAAACAATACACACCTAGTTCCAGAAAATAAGGAACAGATTATAAATTCTGAACTCTTTGCAGGAAACAAGACTCAAAATTTGCATCACATGCAATATTTTCCAAATAATGTGACTCCAAAGCAAGATGTTCTTCATAGGTGCTTTCAAGAGCAAGAGCAGAAGCCTCAACAAGCTTCAGTTCTACAGGGATATAGAAGTAGAAACCAAGATATGTCTGGCCAGCAAGCAACACAACTCCCTCAGCAAAGGTACCTGATGCAAAACCAACCAAACACTTTCCCTGTGTCTGACCAGGGAGGAAGTCACAGTCAGACCCCTCCCCAGAAGGACATTCAAAAGCATGCTGCTCTAAGGTGGCACCTCTTGCAAAAGCAAGAACAGCAGCAAACACAACACCCCCAGACTGAGTCTTGCCATAATCAGATGCACAGGCCAATTAAGGTTGAACCTGGATCCAAGCCGCATACCTGTATGCGCCTCATGTCAGCACAGCCAGAAAACAAAACATGGAAAAAGACAACTAAGCAAGAGATTCCACCCCCGAGTTGTGATAATGTGCAGCAAAGGAGCATCCTTGAGACCATGGAGCAACATCTCAAGCAGTTTCAGGTCAAATCATTATTTGACCATAAAGCTCTAACTCTCAAATCACAGAAGCAAGTAAAAGTTGAAATGTCAGGGCCAGTCACAGTTTTAACTAGACAAACCACTGCCGCAGAACTTGATAGCCACACCCAAGCTTTAGAGCAGCAAGCAACTCCTTCTTCAGAAAAGACACCAACCAAAAGAACAGCTGGTTCTGTTCTCAATAATTTTTTAGAGTCACCTTCCAAATTACTAGATACTCCTATAAAAAATTTATTGGATACACCTGTCAAGACTCAATATGATTTCCCATCATGCAGATGTGTAGGTAAGTGCCAGAAAAGTACTGAGACACATGGTGTTTATCCAGAATTAGCAAATTCATCTTCAGATATGGGATTTTCTTTCTTTTTTAAAATATCTTGAGTCTGGCAGCAATTTGTAAAGGCTCATAAAAAACCTGAAGCTTACATTTCTTGTCTTTAAATTACAGATGCTTGTGCTGTGCAAGAGAGAACTTCACTTACATTCAGTTTTTCAAAAATAAATAAATAAATAAATAAAACAATGTACATGCTCATTTCTTCCTCTAATCAAACCCCTTAAAATGTAAAGGTATCTATTTTAGATTAATCAATCTGTTTAACTCTTTGTGTATCATTGCCTGGAGAGACACCTAGATAGTAAAAACATCTATTAAAATGAGAAAAATAACTGCTATATGCAAATTAATGTGGAAACTTTTTAATTTGTATTAATTCAGGGTTGAACATATTAGTGTTTTTTACAACATTAATTTCTAGATAAGGGGGAGATTGTCTTCAGGCTTGGTGAGTTGGGGGAAATTATAATGCTAAAGTTCTGAATACTCATGAAGTTGCCCTTCCTGCATGTATACACTTAAAATACTGTATGATTTATATTCGTTCTGATTTTACTTTTTCTTTAAAGTGTCATCTTTTTGATAGAAAGTATATTTTTTTCTTTTTTCAAACAGACACCTTTTTGTTAAAATTCAAGCTACGTAATAGGCCTGTTGGAATAGGGAAACATTTTTCTGATAGATACATATATTTAAATATAAAATACATATAAAATATATATAAAGACTTTATTATAGTTCCTCAGCTTGGATACAGTAGAAGACATTTGAAAAAAACAAATGTTAAACTGATATGGCCAGTGGTCCACTCACCTCATGTTCTTCTTCTTACAATGGGACACCACACATTTTATAGAAGAATGGAGGGAGGAGCCATACCGCCCCTTTGTGTGGTTAATACTAGGTTGCCTCAGGGGATAACTACCACACATGTCATAGATAACATTAGGTAAGTTCTAATCATCTGCAGCCTCTTCTCCCATCACCCTAACATCCCCTCCCACTCCCCATCTTTGATAGTTTACAAGAAACTCTTCCTTTTACCTGACCCTCTCTCCAGTATTTTCTCCATCATAAATTGTTCTAAAGTACTACAAATACAGGTCTGGAATCAATATTCTTATTTTCAAGACACAGCAATTAAATGTTGAAGGGAAATGAGAGGAGAAAAATGTACTTGGACAATAAAAACTGAGCCAATATCCTGGGGGTGAGATAAGACAGGAAATTTTATTTTTAATCTTTTAACATCCAAGGAACAGGCAGGCTTCTAGATAGCTATAAAAAAAAATTTTTTTTTCAGTTAAAACACTGGATTGTAGTCGGTATTACATATAATATATTCTAAATCCCTCACTGTGTTGTTTAGTTCCACTTATTTTGTTTAAATAATTTCTTATTCCGTATCTGAAATGTAATTTAATATATTTTTTATCCAACAGCCAGCATGTACATATACTTAATTACTTGGCACATTTTCTAATAGATCAGTCCATCAATTTATTCATTTTTAAAGAAAAAAAGTGTTTAAAGTCACATTTTAGGGCCCTTAATGTGCAGGTGGGGGATAAGCTTTGTGGATGTAGCCTTTATATTTAGTATAATTGAGGTCTAAAATAATAATCTTCTATTATCTCAACAGAGCAAATTATTGAAAAAGATGAAGGTCCTTTTTATACCCATCTAGGAGCAGGTCCTAATGTGGCAGCTATTAGAGAAATCATGGAAGAAAGGTAATTAACGCAAAGGCACAGGGCAGATTAACGTTTATCCTTTTGTATATGTCAGAATTTTTTCAGCTTTCACATACAAAGCAGTAAACAATTGTAAATTGAGTAATTATTAGTAGGCTTAGCTATTCTAGGGTTGCCAGCACTACACACTGTGCTATTCACCAGAGAGTCACAATATTTGACAGGACTAATAGTCTGCGAGCTGGCACAGGCTGCCCACTTTGAGATGGATGCCAGAAAACCCAAGCACGCACAAGAACCAGCCAGCCAGCCAGCCTGCCAGGCACAAGGGTGCTGGCACAGGCTGCAAACAGAGGCCCCACTCTGGCTTTCCCACTTGATGATAAAGTGTCAAAGAAGAAAGAGGGGGGAAATGTGGTATAAGAAAGGAATCATGGAGTTAAATTAACCTAGAGTTGTAAAGAGTAGTGATCTGTAAGGAAGTAGTCCCTTAGTATGAGCAGAGGGTAAGTTAAGTGTGAGATGCTGAATAGAAATAGAGATAGATTCTATTTATAGCTGCATTTTTTTTTTTTTTACTGTCAGTCACAGGTATGCAAGTATTTACCTGAATCTACAATTAGTCCTGCATGTAGAAGACTTATGAGAGAGACAATCAATGCAGAGAAAGACTTTCATATAGGTATCCACAGATGTGAGTTGTTACTATGCTAGGGTGCCTTTTCTTTATGAGGTAGGCAGTGTTATTAAAATATAATAGGAGACATTGTGGGCAGCAAGGACATATTTTGTATCATTCTTGCCCAATTTACAAATTATCCATTTCTAAATTAGTATGTAGAAATTCACTAAATAATCCTCTAGTAGCCTGGCAGATACAGGGGATTTCCCTAAGTGCCTTTTGTTATTATCAAGTAGTAAGTAGTGCCTTGGTCATAAGGGAGAATATAATCTATCTCTAGAACTATCCTATATTTTCAAAATTGCCAGATGCTAGTTATTTGCAAGCCATCTTTAAAAAATGGTAGAGATTCTTTGAGGAACAGAGGAATAGTTCTAACTAAAATCTGTTGTGATTCCCCAAGTTTTAAAATAGCTAAATTTAGTAAAGGACAAAAATCAAATAGTATATATCTTAGAAGACTGAATTTAACAAACTTAAAAAAGTTTTGTGCTTTGTGAAATTATGTCTAAAAATAAGCTTTCCCATTTATTTTCACCCGACATATAATTTCAAAATAGTTCATTACAATTATCAATATATTTTATACCAAAGAAATACAAAGCTTAAAGTCTGTTATCCAGTTTGCTTGGCTTAGACTTATTTTTTTTTAATAAATTAAACCATTCATTTCTCAGGATGTGGTCATAGAATAAAATTATGCTCAAATGTTCAGTATTTTGGTTGCCTCACTTTCATTTGCTAATTTTATGTGTGTGTGTTTCTGTGGATTTCTTTTAAGGTTTGGACAGAAGGGTAAAGCTATTAGGATTGAAAGAGTCATCTATACTGGTAAAGAAGGCAAAAGTTCTCAGGGATGTCCTATTGCTAAATGGGTAAGTGTGACTTGACAAGGCCTTTGGTCTTGAATCTTGTTCATTTTGATTCATTAATCTAACCCTGAGAATTGGGTTACCAGATCTGAGAGTCATTTATGCTAGTTGAAATGAACGTTGCTCATATTTATTTTGTGTTAGCTCTTAAGCAAAAGGCAGATTAGTTTTTAAATCATTAGTTTTTAAATCCGTTCAAATTGATAAAAGGTATAATTCTTCTTGGAATGTGAAGTTGTCCTTAATCCTTTAAATACCTTCCATTAAACTTTATATTGTCATTTTTGAAAGCTTTGAACTTTGTGAAAAAGACCTGCATGTTTTTTATGCAGCTCTAGCTTTAATGCAGGGGGCATTGCCTCTCACTGTACTGGTATAGTCTGCTAAACATTGAGCAGTTTTGCACCTGTCCTGGTTCTGACCCCAATTTCATAGATGGGTAACAAAAGGCAAGTTGCAGGTGCTAGTAAATGTTGCCCTAGTTGTGACCCAGACATGAAAAAATATGCATACATAAATCAGTGCTCTCATCTGCCACAAGTGACCCTTGTTTTGTTTTGGTTGGGGTGGGGGTGTTGGGGTGGAATGGGAACCCTCACAGGTGGTTCGCAGAAGCTGCAGTGAGGAGAAGCTACTGTGTTTGGTGCGGGAGCGAGCTGGCCACACCTGTGAGGCTGCAGTGATTGTGATTCTCATCCTGGTGTGGGAAGGAATCCCACTGTCCCTGGCTGACAAACTCTACTCGGAGCTCACTGAAACACTGAGGAAATATGGCACTCTCACCAATCGTCGGTGTGCCCTGAATGAAGAGTAAGTGAAGCCTCCCCTCTTTTTCCACTGATAGCCAAATCTGATCATTGTGTTTGGGGAAGGGAGTTGAACCGACATTTTTACATTTATAAAATGGGAACCGAAATGCTTGTTTCACAGTCGTGCAGAAGGAAGTCGTATCTGCTAATGTGGGTAATTTGAGGTGATTTCATTAACTATTTTGTACCTTCAGACAGTGTAGACATTTAGTTAGGAGCAGCTTGCTGAGTGTCTGTACTCACATGAACTCGAATATGCCATAAACTTGAAAATATTTGTGTCCACTTGCTGCAAGTGACAACTCTTGTGTACCTGGCCACACTAGTAAGTATTGACACCATTTCTATGTTGCAGTGTCTGAAACAGAAAGTAAGTTTGGTGAGAAATTGGGATGCCTGGATGGCTCTGCAGTTGAGTGTCTGCCTTTGGCTCAGGAAGTGATCCCAGAGGTCCCGGGGTCGAGTCCCACATTGGGCTCCCCACAGGGAGCCTGCTTCTCCCTCCACCTATGTCTCTGCCTCTCTCTCTCTGTGTGTCTCTCATGAATAAATAAATAAAATCTTAAAAAAAAAAAGTTTGGTGATAAATTTTAGGATTCCCAGGTCAAGAACCTTAATGTAGCAAACATAAAAATATAAAGCTTATAGAATTTCTGTAGAAATAAACTGAATCACGATTCAGTTCAATCTAGTTTATTATTTCCACAATAACAATAAAAATTGCTTTCATATTTACTGCTACTAAATTAAAGCAAGAAATTAGTGGCTATGGACATTCATTATTTTCCAGGAATATAAACATTTAGAATAGGAGGGCAGGGGCATGCAGTTAAACATATTAAATGCATCCAAGTGCCAGTATGTTTTTTTTTTTTTTTTTTTTTTTTGTTAACCTCATCCAGTCTAGGAAGTTTAACTCTTCACTTGGAGGAATCTTCATTATTATTTTTCTTCTGCTATGCTATTCCTGTTTAACATTTTAAAAATACAGGACAATTCATAGTACTATACGGAAATCCTGCAGGAGTTATTTTTACAATTATTCCTAAAATAATTTTAATTTTGCACTTCTTTAGTCTCCTTTCCTCTGTATTCACCAAACTATAATAAAGTTTACTGAATTTATGGAACTACTATGCTGCTCGTTTCAACAGCTTGTTGCTAACCTAATTTGTTCCTTTGCTGACTATTACTCTGACTGATATGGCTTTACTAACTTCATGTTAACATGGGTTTTCTCTCTGGGTCACGGGAGGTGTGGAAATCGACTATAAATAATACGTCTAGGAAAGTTACATTTCGTATATGAAAGTGTGACTTGGCTTCCTGTGGTAGTTATGGTCTAAAAATTTCATGGCATGTACCTCACTGCTATAAATCCACTTTTATAAATGATGTGCTGGAAGATAGAATGCTGATTCATAACACATGACTCATAAGCTCACAATGGACTACTTTAGGTATAAAATATTCAGTTTATCCTAATTTCCCTTGTCCCTTCTTTAAAAGATGTATTTAAATGCCTTTAATCAGAAAAAAAATAAAAGTCATGCCACCTTGGAATGATGTCAGTGATAGCATTTTTCTCAGGAATTAAGTATCTGCCTTGTGTTTTTTTAAAGCAGACTTCCTCTTAGACTTGGTGACTTGAACTTCTAAACCACTGAAGAACTTCTTGTGAAAATAACAGTTGTTTTATTTAAATTTCTTGAAGTGTCATGCAAACAATATTTCACATTCTTTGTAATTGATTTCATTTTCAGTTATTCTGTATCTCTGGTATTTTTCTCCTGGGGGCTCTTCTATAATTTCTATAAATGCTATTGCCTGAAAGGGAATCTGACATATAGAAAGAAATTCTATGTTAAGAACTTTCTTAAATTGTGTTATTTTGCATTTAAAATCCATGAACAATCATTGGGCCAGGGCCTAAGAAAAATTATAGTTTAACTGGTCTAAACAGAAGGTGAGTACAAAACTATTAAAAGATATGCTTCAAATATTAAGACATTTTAAAGGCCAATCTGCATACTTTTGCTTCTCTGTGTCTGGAATTTCAAAAAGGTAAGGGTCATTATTTCGATGAAGTTTTACCTTTGGGTTAAATGCATATCTAGAACAATTCTCCAGAAGCAAAACAAAACTTAACATACACAATTAAAATAGACACCAATGGCAATAGAGATGTCATTCAGATGAAGTTTTAGAAGTTTCTAATACCCCATAAAATAAATTTTATGTGTGGCAGAATTTTATGTTTGCCAGAAACAGAATAACCTCCAGTTGGAGCTGCTGACTCAGTTTAATATTCAAAGATGTATGGGCCTCATCTCTAAGTTCTTACAAACCCCAGTGAGTACATATACCACAACCACCCACTGTGTGTTCAGAAAAGAACTCTGAGAGTATCTCTCAGTGGGAAAGTCATAAACGAATTTTTACATTTCCTTTGAGCCTAACCAGCTGTTTCTTCTTTAAAGATTTCCCTTTGAGATTTCCATTTCATGACAAAGCCTAACCAATACTTTTTTGGCAAGTAAGAATTGTGGGAGTGTATCTGTCATTATAAGAAGTCAGAGCCAGAAATGTGTTCCACCGTGCTGGGTGATGTTAATTTTTTTAAAGTTGACTTTATATCATAAAAATTCTCAAACGTGCATAAATGGAGGGGTGCAGGGTAATGAATACCCATGAACCCATTACATAGCTTCAGTGCTTGTCAACATTTTATCAGTATTGTTTCATGTATTTCCCCTACAATTCCTAACCTTCACCCCCCACCCCCACCAATGTTTTAAAGCAAACCCCGGATTCCACCTCACATACTTATACTTCAGTGTGTATCTCAAGCAGATAAGGACTCTTTTTTTTTTTTTTTTTTACAAAACCTAGTTACAGTGTCATGTCAGTGATTCTTTAAATATCATTACATGTTCAGAACACATTCAGATTCCCTAACTGGATCCTGTTTTAAAATCATCATCATCATCATCATCATCAGCGTTATCATCATCATCAATAGTAAAAAGATATTGACAACAAGAAAGCCCATTCCTTGTACTTGATTGAGGCTTTTGAGTGGTCCCAATCCATGCCTATTGTCTAGCATAAGTATTAATTGAACTTCCTTTAACTCTCAAAAATATCCTAATGTGGGAGATAAGTTATATGATTCATAAGCCTCTTTTTGTTTATAACAGTTCCCCCTCTCTTTTTAATGAATTTATTTGTTAAACAGGCTGTATAATTTGCTCCATAAAATTTCCCACATTCTGGATTTGGCTGATTGCATACTGGTTTTGTTCGACTTATTTCTCTATCCCAACTATCTTTTGTATACTCATATTAAGAGACTTAAGTTATGCATGCATACATGTATGTATATATTGGCAGAAATGCTTCGTAAGTGGTGGTGAAATAATCTTAGTTCTTCATATCCAGCAGGAGGGTTATAATATCTGCTTTGTTTCATTCCTAGTGATACTAAGAGTGCTTAGTGAGTTTAGGAGTTGTCAGCTTGATCTGTCCATCATCAAGTTTCCCAGAAAACTGACAACTAATGGTGCAACATATTCATTGAGGATCATTGCTGGTTTCCATTATTTTGTTTGAGTTTCCAAATTGATATATTTTTTTATTTTTCAAAGTATACATTTATTTGTTACATTTAAATTATTTTGCTAGTGTTTCTAAACTTGCATATGGTTAAATATGTGATCTAATTTTTAAAGTTTTTTTTTTCCTGTTGGAAGTCCAGATGATAACCCAGAGGTTGAGAATGTATTTTAAAACATTATATAGGGATCCCTGGGTGGCGCAGCGGTTTGGCGCCTGCCTTTGGCCCAGGGCGCGATCCTGGAGACCCGGGATCGAATCCCACGTCGGGCTCCCGGTGCATGGAGCCTGCTTCTCCCTCTGCCTGTGTCTCTGCCTCTCTCTCTCTCTCTGTGACTATCATGAATAAATAAATAAAATCTTTAAAAAAAAAAAATAAATAAAACATTATATACATGAGTATTTTTATTACAATGGCTTTACTGATTTGTCATTTAACCATGAGCCAAATTCAGAGTCTGTTAAATGAGACTGCCATGTGTTAATTCTAACAATGGGCCCTATAGAAATAAAAGGCCCTGTAGAAATAAAAATGCCTTTTAGTAGTAATTTCATGTGGGAAATCATTTTGAAGTCGCTCCACCTTGTTATGCAGGAATTTTTGTTTTGAGATATAGTTCATAAACCATGAAATTCAGCATTTTAAAGTATAACAATTCAGTGGTTTAGTATATTCACAAAACTGTACAATATTTTCTTCACTCTCAAAGGAAAACCCCATACCTATTAGATAGTCAATTCCCATTCCCCTCTCCCCTAAAATGACAACCACTAATCAACTTTCTGACTCTATAGATTCACCTATACTGGGCATTTTGTATTAGTGGAATAATACAGTATTTAGTTCCTGACCTGCCTGCCCTCCTTCACTTAGCATAATGTTTTAAAGGTTCATCCATGTCATAGTGTTCATCAGAAATTTATTCCTTTTTGTGACTGAATAACATTCCATTGTGTATGTATAATACGTTTTCCTTACCCAGTCATCAGTAAATGGATATTTGGATTGTTTCCACTTCGGGGCTGTTATGAATACGGCTGCTGTAAACATTCATGTACAAGTTTTTGTATGGATAGTTTTCAGTTCTCTTGGAGTGACATCGTTAGTCATATGGTTACTCTAACTTTTTGAGGAACCACCAAACTGTTTTCCAAAACAGCTGTACCATTTTTCATTCCTACCAGCAATCTATGGGAGTTCTAATGTCTCCACATCCTCACCAAAACTAGTTACTGTCTGTCTTTTTTGTTATAGCCCTTCCAAGTGGGTGTGACATGTATCATGTGGTTTTGATTTGTTCTCCCTAATGACTGATGATGTTAGGCATTATTTTATGTACTATTGACTATTCATATATCTTCTTTGCAAAATGCCTACTTGATTCTTTGCTCATTTTTAAGTTGAGTTTATTGTTTTTTTGAGTTGTAAGAATTCTTTATATATTCCAGATACTAGAACTTTATCAGATATGTGGCTTTCAGATATTTTCTCTTGTTCTGTGGGTTGCCTCTTCACTTTCTTGGTAATGTCCTTGAAGCAGAGAATTTTTCAATTTTGATGAAATCAAATTTATATATTTTTTAATTGCCTATACTTTTGTATTCTACCTGAGAAACCTTTGCATGATCCAAGGTCTTGAGGATTTACATCTGTTTTCTTTCCAGAGTATTAGAGTTTTAGCTCTAATGTTTATTTCTTTGATCACTGCTGAATTAATTTTATGATTTTAAGAGTCCAATACCATTCTTTTGCATATTGCTCAGCACCATTTATTGAGGAGATTATTTTCTGCATTAAATGGTCTTGCCACTCTCATTAAAAATTAATTGACAAAGATGGTATGGGTTGTTTTGAGACTTACCTATTCCATTAACCTACCCACATATCTGTCCTATGGCAATAATATACAGTGTTGATTCCTGTAGTTTTATAGTAAGTTCTGAAATTGAAATTCACCTGTTTTGCTCATTTCACGTATCACCTCCTCTCTGGCAACCACCACTTCTCTATATTTCCTCCAATGTTTTACGAATTTTTGTTTTGTTTTGTTTTGTTTTACTGCTATGGATACTTTTCATGTCCTTGAGAATTTTAGGATCAATTTGTCAATTTCCCCATCTGGGATTTGACAGGGGTTCTATTGAATCAGCAGACCAGTAGGGTGTATTGACAGCTTAACAATATTAAGTCTTACAATTGGTTAACAAAGGAGGCTGTTACACTTACTTAGGGCTTTTCATTTCTTTCAATGATGTTTTATAGTTTTCAGTATGCAAGTCCTACACACTTATGTTGAATTTCTAAGTATTTTATTCTTTTTGATGCTGTTAAATGGAATTATTTTGATTTCATTATTGGACTGTTCATTGCTAGCATACCTATACAGTTATTTTTTGTGATTCTTTTTAATCAAGGTAGAGTTGACATACAATGTTATATTAGTTTCAGGTATACAACATAGTGATTTGACAATTTTATACATTAAACTATGCCCACCAGGATAAATGTAGTTACCATTTGTCATTATACAATATTATATACAGTATGATTGACTATTTTCCCCATGCTGTAGTTTTTATCCCCATGACCTAGTTTATAACTGAAATTTTGTACCTCTTAATCCCCCTTAATCTATTTCACCCATCTTCCCAACCCTCATCTCTGCCAATCAGTTTATTTTCTGTATTTATGATTCTGTTTCTTTGGAGTTTTGTTTGTTCATTTGTTTTGTGGTTTAGATTTTACATATAAATGAAGTCATATGGTATTTGTCTGATGTATTTACCTAACATAATACTGTCTGGGTTTCACCATGTTGTCACAAATGGCAAAGTCTCATTTTTTTGTGGCTAATATTCCATTGTATATATGCCACATCTTCATTATCCATTCATCTAGTAATGGACACTTAGGCTACTTTCATATGTTGGCTATTTAGACAGGTACCTAGTAATAGAATTACTGGATCATATGGTATTTCTAGTTTTAGTTTTTTGGCAAAACTTCATAATGTTTTCCACAGTGAAAACACCAATTTACATTCCCACCAATAGTGCATAAGAGTTCCCTTTTCTCCACACCCTCACCAACATGTGTTTTTCTTTTTGATTCTAATCATTCTGACTGGTATGAGGTGATACCTCATTGTGGTTTGATTTGCATTTCCCTGATAACTCATGATGTTGAGCATCTTTTCATACGTCTGTTGACCACCTATATGTCTTTGGAAAAATGTCTATTTAGGTCCTCTGCCCAATTTTTAATTGTTTTGAGTTATAGAAGTTCTTTATATATTTTGGATATCAACCCTTTATTAGATATGCCATTTGCAAATATCTTCACACATTTAGTATGGTTGTTTTTTGTTTTGGTTTGGTTTTTTTTTGTCTTGTTTCCTTGATGGTGTCCTCTGTTGTCCTTTGTAATTTAATGTAGTCCCAATAGTTTAGTTTTGTTTTTATTACTTTTCCCTGAGGAGACATATCTAGAAAAATGTTGCTAAGTCTCCTGTCCAAAAGATTATTGCTCATTTTTTTCTTTTAGGAGTTTTATTTCAGGTCTCACATTTAGGTTCTCAATTCATTTTGAGTTTATTTTTGTGTATGCTGTAAGAGAGCCATCCATTTCATTCTTTTGCCTGTAGCTATACATTTATTGAAAAGCCTGTCTTTTCCCTAGTGTATATTCTTGCCTCTTTTTCATAGATTAATTGACTATGTAAGTATGGGTTTATATCTCAATTCTCTATCCTTTTCCATTGATCTCTGTGTCTATTTTTGTGCCGGTGCCATACTGTTTTGATTACTATAGCTCGATAGTGTATCTTGAAATCTAGGATTGTGATACCTCTAGCTTTCAAGATTGCTTTAGCTATTTGGGGTATTTTGTGGTTCCATAAAAATTTTGGGATTATATGTTCTACTTCTGTAAAAAAAAAAATGCTATTGGTATTCTGAAAAGGATTGCTTTGAATCTGTACATTGCTTTGGGTAGTATGGACATTTTAACAATATTAATTCTTACAATTCATGAGCATGGTATATCTTTCTATTTCTTTGTGTTGTCTTCCAAGTTTTTCATAAACATCTTATAATTTTCAGGGTATGAGTCTTTCACCTCTTTGGTTAAGTATATTCCTAAGTGTTTTTTTAGTTCAATTGTAAATGGAATTGTTTTCTTAATTTCTCTTTCTGCTACTTTGCTATTAGTGTACAGAAACACATTTTCTGTATATTAATTTTATATCCTGTAGCTTTACTGAATTCACTTATTTGTTCTAATAGGCTTTTAGTGGATTCCTTAAGATTTTCTCTATATAGTCTCATGTTATCTGCATTTCACTTCTTTCTTACAATTTGGATTTTTTTTTTATTTTTTTCCTTGTCTGATTGCTACAGCTAGGACTTCCAGTACTATGTTGAATAAAAGTGGTAAGAGTGAACATCCTTGCCTTGTTCCTGATCTGAAAGGAAAAACTTTCAGTTTTCCCCATTAGCTGTGGGTTTATGGTCTTTATTATGTTGAGGTATATTCCCACTAAGCTCATGTAAGTTGAGATTTTATCATGAATGGATATTGTATTTTGTCCAATCCTTTTCCTTCATGTATTGAGATAATCATACTGTTTTTCCTTCCTCTTATTAATATATCACATTTATTGATTTGTGAATAATGAACCACCTTGTATCCCTGGAATAAGTCCCCCTTGATCATGCTGAATGAATCTTTTAATGTATTGTTGAATTCAGTTTGCTATTTTGTTGAGGATTTTTGTATCTATCTTCATCAGAGATATTGGTCTGTAGTTTTCTTTCTTTATAGTGTCTTTGTTTTTAGTATCAGAATACTGCAGGCCTCATAGAATGAATTTGGAAGCTTTCCTTTGTGAATTTTTCCTTTTGGAATAGTTTGAGAAAAAATAAGCATTAACTCTGCTTTAAATGTTTGCTAGAATTCATGTATGAAGCCACGTGGTCCTAGATTTTTGAAGAGAGTTTAATACTAATTCAGTTTTGTCACTAGTAATTGGTTTCTTCATATTTTCCATTCATTCCTGATTTAGTTTTGGAAGGTTGTATGTTTCTAGGAATTTATCCATTTTCTTCCAGGTTGTCCAATTTGTTGGCATGTAATTTTCATAATATTATCATAATTTTTTATAGTTCTTTGATTTCAGCTATTTCTCCTCCTTCATTTCTGGTTTTATTGGAGCCCTCTTTCTTCTTTTATTAATGAGTGTAGCTAATGGCTTATCAATTTAATCTATCTTTTCAAAGAACCAGTTCTTTTTTTCATTGATCTATTCTTTAGTCTATTTCATTCATTTCAGTGCTAATCTTCATTATTTCTTCCTTCTACTAGCTTTGAGCTTTTCTTTTTTCTAAATCATTTAGGTGTGAGGGTATAAGAGATTTTTATTTCTTGAGGTAGGCTTGTAACATTTTAAACTTCCCTCTGAGAACTACTCTAGCTGTGTCTTGAAGATTATGAACTGTTGTGTTTTACTTTTCATTTGTTTCCATGTATCTCTTTTTTTTTTTACTTCCTCTTTGATTTTCTTGTTAACCCATTAGTTATTTTTTTTTAATATTTATGTATTTATTTGAGAGAGTAAGAGAGAGAGAGCATGAGGGAGGAGCAGAGGGATGGACAGAATCTCAAGCATACTCCACACAGAGCGTAGAGCACAATACAGGGCTTAATCTCATGACCTCGAGATCATGACCTGAGCTGAACCCAAGAGTAACTCACTTAACCAACTGAGCCACCCAGGTGACACACTATAAGTTATTTAGTAGTATGATACTTAGCTTCCATGTGTTCGTGAGGTTTGTGTTTTTTCCAGTTTTTTTTTTTTCTTACAGTTGATTTCTTGTTTTATACTATTGTGGTCAAAAGATGCTTGATATGATTTCAGTCTTCCTAAAAGTATTTAGATTTGTTTTCTGTCCTAATATATGATTTATCCTGGAAAATGTTCCATGTGTACTTGAAAAAAAAATGTTCTGCTGTTTTTTGGATGGAATGTTCTGTATATATCTCTTAGGCCCATCTGGTCTAACATGTCATTCAAAGCCACTGTTTCCTTGATCTATCTATTTATTTGAGTGTTACTATTATTGTATTACTGTCAATTTCTCCCTTTATGTCTATTAATATTGGCTTTTTGTATTTTGGTGCTCCTGTGTTGAGTGCATAGATATTTACAATTGCTATATCCTCTTGTTGGATTGATCCCTTTATCATTATGCAGTGCTGTTCTTTGTGTCTTACTATACCATCTTTGCTTTAATGTCTATTATGCTAAGCGAAATAAGTGCATCAGAGAAAGACAATTATCATATGATCTCATTCATATGTGGAATTTAAGAAACAAAACAGAGGATCATAGGGGAAAAAGGGTGAAAAAAGCAAAACAAAATCAGGGAGACAAACTATAAGAGACTCTTAATCATAATCACAAACTGAAGAGGAAGGGGGGAGGGGGAGGGGGTAACTGGGTGATGGATATTAAGGAGAGCACGTGATGTAATGAGCACTGGATGTTATGTACCTCTGAAACTAATAATACATTATATGCTAATTAACTGAATTTAAATTTTAAAAACCCAAGACAAAAAAAATAGTCTATTTTGTTTGACATAAATATTGCTACCCCATTTTTTTTTCACTTCCATTTGCATGGAATAACTTTTTCCATCCCTTCACTTTCAGTCTGTGTATTTTTAAATCTAAGTTAGTTTCTTGTAGTCAGTATATAGATGGGTCTAGTTTTTTAGTCATTCAGTCGCCCTATGTCTTTTGATTGGAGCATTTAGTTCATTTACATTTAAAGTAATTGTTGTGGGCAGCCCAGGTGGCTCATCGGTTTAGCGGTTTAGCACTGCCTTCAGCCCAGGGCCTGATCCTGGAGTCCTGGAATCGAGTCCCATGTCAGCCTCCCTGCATGGAGCCTGCTTCTCCCTCTGCCTCTGCCTGTGTCTCTGCCTCTCCCTCTCCCCACCCCTCTGTCATGAATAAATAAATAAAATCTTAAAAATAAATAAATACATACATACATACATACATACATACATAAAGCAAGCAAGTAATTGTTAGATATGTCCTTAATGCCATTTTGTTAATGTTTCCTGGTGTTTTTGTAGTTTTTCTCTGTTCCTTTCTCCTTTTGCTTTCTTCCCATGTGGTTTGATAGTTTTCTTTAATGTTATGTTTGGATTCATTCACTTTATTTTTTGTATATCTATTATAGGTTTTTCGTTTGTGGTTACCTTTGGGCTCATATAGAATATCCTGTGTGTGTGTATAGTAATCTCTATTAAATTGATGACACTTAAACTTGAACACATAAAAGCACTAAATTTTTGCTTCCCTTTCATATTTTATGTATAGGATATTATATTTTACAACATTTTATTTTGTTTATCCCTTGGCTAAGTTTTGTTGATACAATTTATTTTTCTGGTTTTGTTTTAACCTCCACACTGACTTTATGAGTGATTCATCTACTACCTTTACTATATGTTTGCTTTTACCTGTGAAATTTTTCCTTTCATAATTTTCTTCTAGTTATGGTCTTTTCTTTCCACTTAAAGAATTCCCTTTAACCTCTTTCATAAGGCTGGTTTAGTGGTGATGAACTACTTTAACTATTGTTTGGGAAACTATCTCTTCTTCAGTTCTGAGTGATAATCTTGCTGGGTAAAGTAGGCATTCTTGATTGTAGGTTTTATCCTTTCAGCACTTAGAATATATAATGCCACTCTCTTCTGGCCTGTAGAATTCCTGCTAAAAAATCATCTCATAGCCTTATGGAGTTTTCCTTATATGTAACTGTTTTCTCTTGCTGCTTTTAAAATTTTCACTTTATCATTACTTTTTTCCTTTTTAGTTATTATGTATCCTGGTGTGGATCTTCTTGAGTTCATCGTATAGGCACTCTCTGTGCTTTCTGACCTGGATTCTGTTTCCTTCTGCATATTAGAGAAGTTTGCAGCTATTTTTTTTTCCAAATATGTTTTCTGCCCCCTTCTCTCTCTCTTCTCCTTCTGGGATCCCTCAATGTGAATGAGTGTTATGCTCAATGATGTTGCAGAGTCTCTTAAGTTATTCTCATTTTTAAAATTCTTTTTCCTTTTGTTGTTCCGTTTGGTTGCTTTCCATCTCCTGCCTTCCAGATCACTGATCTGTTCTTCTGCACCCTTTAATCTGCTGTGGATTACCTCTAGGATATTTTTCATTTCAGCTACTGAATACTTCAGCTATGACTGGTCATTTTTTATATTTTCTTTCTCTTTGGTGAAGTTCTTACTGACTTCAACAACCCTTTTTTCAAGTCCAGTGAGTATTACCATAACTTTGAATTTTTTATAAGGCATATTGCTTATCTCTGTTTCAGTTAGCTCTTCATTTTCATTAGTCTTCATGCAACAATTGATTTTTATGTATTCAACTTGTATTCTGCAAACTTACTCAACTAGTTTATTAGTGTTAATTTTTTGGGTAGATTCCTTAGGAATCTATTAGTAAATCTATTAGTGATTCCATTGGTAAATCCTTATGTAGGATTTACTATATACAAGATTATGTCATCTACAAATAGAGATAGTTTAATTTCTTCCTTTCCAATCTGAGTGCCTTTATTTCCTTTTTTTGCCTAAATTTTCCTGGCTAGAACCTGCAGTAGACATACATCTGTCCTGGAGAAAGTTCCATGTACACTTGAGAAGAATACATTCTATTATTTGACAGAATGTTCTCTAGATATTGGTTGGCTAAGCTGATTTCCAGAGGTTTTCTTCCTTAATTTTGTGTAGTTATATCCATTGTTGAAAGTGGAGTACTGAATAATCTATTTTTCCCTTTAATTCTGTCATTTTTTACTTTTATGTATTTCAGTGCTTGGTTTTTAGGTTCATATATAATTATTACATCCCAATCGACTGGCCCTTTCATTATTATAAAATGTACTTATTTCTGGTAATATTGTCTTAAGTCCTACTTTGCCCAGTATTATTATAGCCACTCTAGTTCTTTTTTGATCACTGTTTGCATGATACATATTTTTATATCCACTTACTTTCAGCCTATTTTTATCTTTAAAACTAAAGCATGTCTCCTATAGATGACATAGATTTGGAATTTTAATCTTTTTTTTCAGTCTTTGCCTTTTAAATTTTATTATTTAAACCATATACAGTAAATGTAATTACTATTGAGGTAGGATTTATGTCTGCCAATTTATTATTGGTTTCTATATATATTTTGTTTCAGTATTCTTCCTTTACTGCCTTATTTTGTGTGCAAAAGATATTTTCCTCTGTATCATTTTAATTCCCTTGTCACTCTTTTACTGTATTTTTTGAGTGTTATAACAATCTAATTTAGAGTAATACCGATTTTTAAAAAAGATTTTATTTATTTATTCATGAGACACACACAGAGAGAGAGAGGCAGAGACATAGGCAGAGAGAGAAGCAGTCTCCATGCAGGGAGCCCGATGTGGGACTTGATCCTCGGACTCCATGCCCTGGACCAAAGGCAGACGCTAAACCACTGAGCCACCCAGGCGTCCCATGAGTAACACCAATTTAATTACAGTATTGTACAGAAACTTTGTTACTATATAGCTTTACTCGCCCCTTTTCCTTTGTGGTTTTATTGTCATCTAGTTTTATGCATTGTATGTACATTAACACAAATTTATAATTACTACTTTATAAGTTGCTTTTAAATCATATAGAAAAAGAGTTAAAAACAACATATGTAAAGTCTTTTCTATTTACCTATGTATTTACTTTTACTGGTGTTCTTTATGTTTTCATACGGAGTCAAGTTACAATCTAGTGTCCTTTCCTCTCAGTCTGAAGAACTCCATTTAGTATTTCTTGTAGAGCAGGCCCAATAGCAATAAACACTCTCAGATTATTCATCAGGAAATACCTCAATTTATTATTCACTTTTAAAGCATAGTTTTGCTAGATATAGAATTTCATAGTTTTCTTATTCTTGCAACATTTAAGTATGTCATCCCAATGCCTTCTGGCCTTCATTGTGGGTTATGCATCATCAGCTGTTAATCTTACTGAAAAATCTCTTGTACATGAGGAGTTCTTTTTTTGTTGGTTCCAAGATTCTTTATCTTTGGCTTTCAACAGCTATAATTAGTCTAGGTTTGGAACAGTTTTTTATGTTACTTGGAGTTGGCTGAGCTTCTTGAATGTGTGTACATTATGTTGTTCATCAAATTTAGGGAGTTTGGGGTCATTATTTCTTCAAATAGTTTTCCTACTTCATACTCTTACTCTCCTCTTTTACTTTGGGGATGCTTATTATGAATATGTTGGTATATTTGACAGTATCCTCACAGGTCTCTGAGGATCTGTTATTTTTTCTTTATTCTTTTTCCTTCCTGTTTCTTGGAATGGATAATTTCAATTGACCTATCTTCAACTTCTCTCCCCACTGCTTTTTCTCTCCCCTACTCAAATCTATTATTGAATCCTTCTAATGGCCTTTTAATTTAGCTATTTTACTTGTCAGTTCCAAAATTGCCACTTCTTTTGTTATTACGGTTTCTACTTCTTTTATCTCATCTATTTGAGAAAACATTGTTTTCCTACTTTTAGTTCATTAAGCAGGGCATCCTTCAGGTCTCTGAACATACCTGAAATAATAAGTCAAAGTCTTCATTTAATAGTCTTAGTAACAGCTTTCTTTCTCTGTATTGATTATACTATGGTCAACATAGAAGCTAGACATTTTAAATTATGTAGTTACTCCAGAAGCTAGATTCTCTGCCCTACCCAGGATTTGTTATTGTTGCTGGTGCTGTTTAGAGGAGTGCTGGAAATATAGAGGAGATTCTGGAGTACCAGTGTATATTTGTTTCTTACTCTGGGTGCTACTTACTTGGGTATGTTTTATTTGTGAGAATTTGCAAGTTATAAAATTATGTGTAATTTTCTATGTATCATGCTACATTAAAAAAATTGTTTAAATTGTGTTTTAGGAGTGCCTTGGTGGTTCAGTCAGTTGACCGTCTTCAGCTCAGGTCATGATCCCAGGGCCCTGGAATGGAACCACACATTGGGCTCCCTGCTCAGCCGGGGGTCTGCTGCTCCCTTTCCCTCTGCCCCTTCCTCCTGCCCCTTACCCCTGCTAATGCTCTTTCAAATACATAGTAAAATCTTTAAAAAATAATAAAATAAGACAGTTCTTTTCTTATGTGGTTATGGCAAGTTTAATATAAACTTCTTTTAGGACTAATTTGCACCCATTTTTATATGCAGCCATCCAGAATCCAAGATTGGTAGCCTAGATAAGTGTTATCCATAGCTTTGAACTTGGCCCTTTGATTCCTCAGGAGAACCTGTGCCTGTCAAGGGTTGGATCCCGAGACCTGTGGTGCCTCCTTTTCTTTTGGTTGTTCATGGAGCATGTACTACAATGGATGTAAGTTTGCCAGAAGCAAGATCCCAAGAAAATTTAAGCTGCTTGGGGATGACCCAAAAGAGGTTTGTTTACTTCCTGATATATAATCTTTTTCATTTTCATGGAGAATTGATGAGTACAGATGAAGTAAGCAGTCTAACATATTCTCTTAAACTCTCATTAACATAAAGAATTTCATCTCAGAGGTAAATTAAGAGTTTAGCTAAACTGTAGATACACATCTTTGATAAAGTTAGCATAATAAACATTAATAACAAAGTAGTAAAGTACGAACAGCATAAACTTTTTATACCTATGGCCTCTTGTGCTTACTTTTATGTTGATTCCAGAGTTTTAAAGAACCATCACTTTGGTATTAAAACTAAATGTTAACATTTTATTATTAAAACTTTCATTTTTCAAATCTGAATTATAGAAGTCATGTTCATCACTGCAACATCACCTGAGAAAGAGTCTTTACTGAAGACTCAGATTTTCATACCATGAGATTTGCTAGTTTAAAGTTATATTATGATAACTATGAGTGCATTCAAGTAATTAAAACATATTTAGATTTTAATATACAAGTATAATTGATATTACATATTTCTCAAAATATAACTTACAGATGGATATAAATTTTAACAACTTTTGGATGTAGCTTCTAGAGGGTGCTAATTCAATAATCAAAAAACCACCCAGTATGTTTACCATTTAGATATGACCAAATGTTTAGTGACTCTATGAACCTTATAATTATCTTTCCAAACTTTAAATGCAATTGAAATATACAGTTATACTATGTACATTATAGTATTGATATGTCCCTCTAAATGAAAAATCTGTTAGCTTTATTATTTGGGTCTCTAAAATAGGTGGAAATTTAATAAAGTACAAAAACTCTTGAAATCATATAAATTTTTTCACAGGATTATATTTTTAATAAACTTTATTAAATGGGCTAGATGTCCCTTTTCATAAGAAAAAAATACAAATACTGAATAAGCATAATGAAGTATAACAATTTTATATGTCATCAGGCACTTTAATTTTCCACACTGGGAAGCATTTCTTACCACTGTTTTATAAATGTTTATCACTTTCACCAAATTTAATATAAAGCAAATCCGGGGGATGGCTGAGAATATCCTCCCTCAGGTAGGTAGGAGAACTTGGCTTAGAAGCCTTCTCACCTTCTAAAATACAAATAAGAGATGTAACTCCCTGGTAGAGTTATACTTAAGATTTTTAGAGAAATGTTACTGTGAAATGAGAACTTCTAAGTATGAATGGAATAACTGGGTATTATCACCTACCATTGTATAAGCATATTACCTGGAAAATCTGTTCTTTGTACAGAGGTGAGAGCATAACTGAATATTTCTCCTTTCAAGTAAACTTTAGCACATTCTGGTTCTGAGACTTTTATCCATATTTGAAGCATCTAGTCATTTTTAGTTCAATGGAAAGATCTTTTCAAATTTTGAATGCTTTTTTATGAACATTAAAAAATACAAAGATTGGATGGGATGCCTGGGTGGCTCAGCAGTTAAGCACCTGCCTTCAGCTCAGGGCATGATCCCGGGGTCATGGGATCGAGTCCCACATCAGACTCCCTGTGGGGAGCCTGCTTCTCCCTCTGCCTGTGTCTCTGCCTCTCTGTCTCTCGTGAATAAATAAAATCTTTAAATATATATATAAAAGTTGGAAATATATGAGCCAAACAAATCCTTTCAATAGCTCATCTTCCTTGGCAGCTTATTGGAGGAGTGGAGAATGTGACCTCTTTAAGACATATGGCTTCATTCTCCTTACTCTATTACTAGTGTAGGCTTATATTTATAAAATGCCAAATATCTGCATACAGAGTACAAACTTAATTAAAATTATAAAAATACCAAAAAGCTAGATGATATATGGTTTATATTTTTTACTTAGAAATAGTCACGTTAAGGAACTTTAAGTATTTAACAAGAATAACTCTATATATTGTCATTTGGATCTAGGCTGTAGGGGGAAACCTTAACTAATAGCCTCCTTTCATATAGAAAGGATTTAGAATCTAATGCATAAAATTATTCATTTTATACAGGAAGAGAAACTGGAGTCTCATTTACAAAACCTGTCCACTCTTATGGCACCGACATACAAGAAACTTGCACCTGATGCATATAATAATCAGGTAAGTTTATAATTATTGACAATGATTGGAACAGTTTACTTATTACTGATGACCTACCTACTTCTAAAAATGTTTTTAAAGCAATGATTTTCCTTTATTTTTCTAATTTTTCCTCTTCCAAATTAGTGAAGCCACAGTGTTCTGTTTCTAGTACATAAGAATTATATAATCCAAAAAAGCATATTTTTGGTCTTTTAATCTGTAAAGATAATGAGCTTTTAAGTCTCACAAGCTGTTCAATCTACTAATTTTGTTCTCATCTCTCTTCTGTAAGCAGACTTTGGTGATTAATTAAAATTATGTGGCCTAAACCATAGGTTCTAACAATCTATTAATATTAACTGTTTTCACATATATGTCTATACATATTAAGCTATGAGTGTACTGCTTTGTAAATGTACATACATGTGTCCAGAAAGGTCCAATTTTTTAATTTGGTTCCATGAACCAAGCAAAACATCTTTTTCCTATTTTATAGATGTGTTCTAGGCTGTACCTATTTGGAGGCTAGGTGATTTGTCCAGAAATGCTCTTGAAGGAGGAAAAAATCTATACAGCCTCCCCTGTCATCATAACATCAACAATAGAAGTTTTGAATGTATACAAGCTAGCTGCTATATTTAGTATATATAACATATATATACACATATGTATTTATATAATAAACTAGATACTGTATTTAATCACTGAACATAAAGACGAGCAATATAGGATTTCTGTCTTTAAGGATTTCGTTCTGTAGAGGAGACAGAGATATATAAAATAGCAGTTACAGAATAATGTGCTAACAGCTAAAATAAAGGCGTGCACATTTTTGAAGGAAGAAAAGTTCTCCCTTTTGAAGGAAGAAAAAGTTCTCCCTGAAAGTCAAGATGTAAGGTCACAAATGGGCTTGCAGATCACATAAAGATATTTGGACTTTATCCTGTATGTAAGAAGGCTACCACTGGGGCATTTTAAGTGTGTGCTGGGGGCAGAGGAGGATGAAGTGATTTAATTTAAAAAGGTCACTCAACAAGCCAAATTAAATGAAATACAACTTAGATTAGTGTAAGATTAAATTGGAGAAGAAGTAAGCTAGTGCAGTCATTGGGCAAGAGATGTTAAAGTCTTAAAGAAATGGCAGTAGTGACAGAATGAAGAAAATAAGTATGTGAAATATTTGAGGTAGAACTTATAGAACTTAGTGACCAGTTGGATTTGAAAATAAACAAAAGGGAGAATTTGAGGATCCACCAAATTACTGGCTTAGGCAGGTGGTTCTATTAATTAGTATTTGGAGTCAGTGAGAAACAGTAAGTTTGGGGGCAAAAGGAGGAAATGATAAATTTCATTTTGGACATACTATGTTTGATATAATTCTAGGATAATTCTATGGAAAATCAGGAGAAAAATCGAGGCTAGCAGTGTAGATTTGGGAGTTGTCAAATTGCAAGTAGTTGTAACTGAATACATAGGAGTGAATGCAGTTTTTCAGAGTAGGGATTATAAAGAAGAGAAGGAGCTACAGACAGGATTCTGGAGCACATTGACATTTTTTGACTGGAGGACAAGAAACCAGTGAAGTAAATGTTGGGGGAAGGCACAATAGAGTAAGAGAGGTTAAAGATTTAAGGGAAAGAGGAAGACTTCTAGATGGAGGAAAGGTGGAGGTGATAAAGGTAGCCAGAGCAGAGTACACAGCAACAGGGGGTACAGGGAATTATGAAGAGGAGTACATTTGGCAAACATCATCATTTAATAACATTAAAGACTAATGGGATTAGATTAGTCACCTAGCAGAGACAGATGGAGGGGGACCAATACTCATTTAATGATTTAGCTGTGTTGCTATTTTGTGCTTTAACACTTTCCCCAAACCTCAACTCTTTCTTTTTTAAAGGGGGAGCAAAGAGGCAAATTTGATAATGATGATCTGTTTAGAAAGTTGTTTTATGTCACAGCTTAGGTTTTTAGAAATGTATATGATGTCTATGAAAATTTTTTTTAATGCTGTTAATACCATTATTTTACAGCCTTATCTACTTTGGTAAGTATCACAGAAAAGTATATGGGATGTTTTGGTCCTGTTGTAAAATAATTCTGAGTGAGAAACACAATAAGTCAAGCTATAAAAAGAAAATGAATTAAGTCTATCTTACTAGATTTCAAGTTTGGCCATTTTCTGTTGAATATATTTTATTATAGGTGCCATTAATATAATGGCTTTAGCTGGGGAAAGGACAGTATTGATGTTCTTACTCATTTGATTCTTATTATAGATGATGTCATACACACCTGATGTTTAAGCATTTATAGTCCACCCTATTACCTTATGTTTGGAGTACTTTATGTATTTCCTAAACCTATAATATCCAAAATATAACAGTACCCCAAATTTTAGTTATAACAAGATGATTAGATATAACTCTTTAGATATCTTTCAGTATTTGTTTATGTGTAAATGTACAAATAAATGGCACAAAGTTTCAATTAACATAAACAAGCTCTAGAGATCTGTTTGTGTACCTAGAGTCAGCAATAATGTTTTAGACACTTAAAACTGTTTAAATGGTAGACCTCATATTATGTATTCTTACCACAAAATAAAGTTTACATACATACTATGGAAAGAGCCCAAATATCCATCAATTGGTGAATGGATAAAGATGTGATATGTGTGTGTGCACATGTGTGTATACACACACATAGATATGTATACAAGGGAATATTACTCAGCCATCAAAAAGAATGAAATCTTGCCATTTGCAGTGATGTGAATGGAACTAGATTGTATTGTGCTAAATGAAATAAGCCCGAGAAAGACAAATACCATATGATTTCACTCATATGTGGAATTTGAAAAACAAAATGAATGAACATATGGGAAGGGGGGGGGGAAGAGAGGGAAGCAAACTCTAAGAGACTTTTAATTATAGAGAATAAACTGAGGGTTGATGGAGGGAGGTCAACTAAATGGGTAATGGGTATTAAGGAGGGCACTTGTGATGAGCTCTGGATGTTATATGTAGGTGATGGGTCACTAAATTCTACCCCTGAAACCAATTTTACCATCTATGTTAACTAGAATTTAAATAAGAAATTGAAAAGGAAAAAATAAAAATAAAAAATAGAGGTCTATATAAATTAAATCAACCAGTGACTGTGAATGGATAAGGTGTTTTTTATATTGCAAGGTAGGTACTATAGGCAATGATCATCCATATGTCTTAATATGGTTTAGATATCAAAACAAAAGCCATGTGATCTTCCCACACAGTACATAGGAAGAACTGTTAAGGTTATGGGTGCTATCAAAATCTACCATTTTATTTGTCTCTTCCCCAAACTGAATATATTATCCTTATTTCTCATATCTAAATACTCTTCCCTTGCCTTGTTCCTTGATTTTATAGTAAGTCTTATTGCTAATGTGAGCTTCACATCAGAGAAAAAAGAAAATAGAGGAGAAACATGTTGAAAGCACTGAAAGAGAAAAAAAAAAGGAGAAACACGTTTAAAATACTGAAAGAGGAAAAAAAAACTGTCAACCTAGAAATATCTACCCAGTAAAAACAACTCTCAAAAGTAAAGACAAAATATTTCTTTTGAAATTCAAAAGCTGAAATAATTTGCCATCAGGAGACTAACACTTTAAAAATGTTAAAGGAAGCCCTCCAGCAGAAAGAAAATGATACCAGATAGAAATCTGTATTGACAAAAAGGAATGGAAATCATAAATAATAGATAGGTGAATAAAAAACCTTTTCCCTTATTTTAAAAATCTCCTTAAAAAATGGTAGTTTGCTATTTAAAAGCGAATGCACTTTGAGGTGTATAACATGTAGGAGCAGCACAGAGGATGGGGAATTGGAAGTCTCTCTTGTAAGGTTCTCATGTCATATATACAGTGGTATCATATTTCTTGAATATAGACTGTGAGAAGTGACAATATACTGCAAACCTTCAAGCAACCAGCCACTGTAGGGGAGAGAGGGCATGTATAGCTAATCCATCAGTAAAGAGATAAAATGGAGTCAATCCAAAAATGTCTTTTTTTTTTTTTTAGATTTTCTTTATTTATTCATGAGAGACACACAGAGAGAGGGAGAGAGAGAGAGGGGCAGAGACACAGGCAGAGGGAGAAGCAGACTCCATGCAGGGAACCTGATGTGGGACTCAATCCCGGGTCTCCAGGATCATGCCCTGGGCTGAAGGTGGTGCTAAACCACTGGGCCACCCAGGCTGCCCCAAAAACCTTCTTAAAAGGAATATGGAACAAATCAAAGATAAGACAAATATATTAACAAATAGGAAAAACATATATACATATATATGTATATATCTGCATAACAAATAGCAAGATGGTATATTTAATCCCAACCATATGAAAAAAACTACATTAAATGTAAATGGCTTTTAACACTCCCAATTAAAAGGCAGAGTTTGTGATACCAAATAATCACATTGATATTGAACAACTGTGATACTGAAAGAAGCAAGAACCAAGAAATATCATGCTAATATCAAAGGAAAGCTGGAATGATCATATTAATATAGCAAAGTAGATTTCATAGCAAGTAATATTATAGACTATAAGAGGATAATTTAATAATAATAAAAAGGTTGGTTCATCAAAAGAACATGATAATCCTATGTATGCATCTAATAATGGCACTTCACATTTTATTAAAACTGATAGAACTATGAAAAGAAATGAATTGGCAATTATAGTCAGATTTCAACACATCTCTCTCAACTGTTAGAACAAGTACAAAATGAGTAAGGAGACATAAGACTTGAACAGCACTTTTAACCAAGTATAAAAGTCCCTACCCAACAACAGAATTAACATTATTTTCAAGTGTACAAGGATGATTTATCAATATAAATTATATATTGGGTCATAAACAACTATCAATAAGTATTAAAATTTCAGAATATGTTCTTTAGCCACAGTAAAACAAAATTAAAAGCAAAAATCTGTACCAGGATATCCACAAAGTCTCCAAGTATCTGGAAACTGAGCAACATATTTCTAAATGATTTATGAGTCAAAGAATAAATCAGAAGGGAAATTAGAAAGTATTTCGAACTGAATGATAATGAAGACATGACATTAAAATTTGCAGGATTCAGCTAAGCTATTATGTTATTATTATTAAGATATTAATATCTCTAAGCTATTATGCCTTGCTTAGAGAGACATTTATAGTACTGAACAATTATTAGAAAATTATAAAGTCTCAAATTAACGACCTAGAATTCTACTCTAAGAAACTTGCAAAAGGAGAGCAATTTGAGCCCTAAAAGGTAGAAGGAAGGAAAAACTAAATGAATGAAATGAAATACAGAAAACAAGAGAATAAATCAGTGAAACCAAAGCTGGTACTTCTAGACTGCTCAATCAGGAAAAAGGAGAAGGCACAAATTGCCAGGGTCTAGAGATCCTACATCACTACAGACCTTACTGACATTAAAGGAGTAATAAAGCTTTATGCCAGTAAATTCAACAATTCAGATGGAATGGGCAAAGTACTTAAAAGACACATTATCAGGGTGCTAGAGTAGCTCAGTTGGTTAAGTGTCCAACTCTCGATTTCAGCTCAAGTCATGAGATCGAGCCCCACATTGGGCTCCATGCTCAGCACAGAGTCTGCTTGGGATTCCCTCTCCCCTCTCAAGAGCATGCATGTTCTCTCTCAATAATTAATCAATTAATTAATTAATATCTTTAAACACACACATTACCAAAACTTTACTAAAGAAAAAATAAATACTCTAAGTCATTCTATATGTATTAAAGTCATTGAATTTGTAGTTAAAAACTTTCCTAAAAACTCCAGGCCCAGATTATTTTCCTTTCCAAATTTGACTCATTATTTAAGGAAGAAATAATAATAATTCAATGGAAACTTCTAGAAAATAAAAAAGGCATAAACTTCCCAACTCATTTTATGAAGCTGGAAATATCCTGATACTAGAACTAGACAAAAGCATTAAAGAAAGGCTATAGTCCAGTGTTCTCCATAAATATTGATGAGCAAATTCTTACCAAAATTTTAGCAATTAGACACAACAGTGTGTAAAAGGGATAATACATCATGACCAAGTGATTTTATTTCAGGAATGCTTTGTTTAACATTCAAAAATCAATGTGATTCACCATATTAGCCAACTTAATGGGGAAAATATAATTATCTCAATAGAGAGAGGAAAAAGCATTTAGCAATATTCAACATCCATAGAACAGAACTTTCTCAGCCTGATAAGGGGCATAACTGAAAAACCGAAAGGTAACTTCATACTTAATAGTGAAACAATGAAAGCTTTACTCCTAAGACTAGAAACAAGACAAGGACAGCCATTTTACCCCTTCTGTTAACATCTAACTGACAATTTTAGGGCAATAGGCAAGAAAAAAACCAAGAAGCATACAGAATGAATAGGAAGAAGTGAAAGTGTCCTAATATGCAGACACATGCTTATCTATATGAGAAGACCCAAAGAATCAACCAAAAAACTCCTAGTACTAATAAATGGCTTGGCAAAGTTGCAAAATAAAAAAGTCAATTGTATTTCTATATACTAGCAATAGACAAAAATTGTAGTGAAAACCAATAGCAAATAGCATAAAAATATAAGATTCTTAGGCATAAGAATTTGACATTTGACAGAAACGTACAAGACCTGTGCATTGAAAACTAAACAACATTGCTGAAGTTTAAAAAGACCCAAACTAGAAATATACACCATGTTTATGGAACACAGGACTAAATATTTTTAAGATGTCAGTTTTCCCTAAATCAATCAATGGATTCAGTACATAACCTATCAAAATGTTACCAAGTATTTCGAAGGAATTGAGAAGGTGATTCTAAAATATATAGAGAGAAATACAAAGGACCTGGAATAGTCAAAGAATTTTCAAAAAGATCAGAATTTGAAGATTCTACTCCCTGATTTCAAGATTACTAAAGATCTATATTTACTAGTAATCAAGACAGTGATCTTGGCATACACACACACACACACACACAAACCAACACACCATTATATATCAAAAGATCAGAATAGAAAGTTCATAAATGGGCAGCCCCGGTGGCGCAGCGGTTTAGCGCCGCCTGCAGCCTGGGGTGTGATCCTGGAGACCCGGGATCGAGTCCCACATCGGGCTTCCTGCGTGGAGCCTGCTTCTCTCTGCCTGTGTCTATGCCTCTCTCTCGCTCTCTCTGAATGAATAAATAAATAAATCTTTAAAAAAAAAGTTCATAAATATATCCAGCATGCACAATCAATTTATTTTCAACGAAGGCAATTTATTGGCAACGCTTAATCTTTTTGTCAAGTGGGGTTCAAACAGTTGGGTAGCCATATGGAAAAAAATTAATCCTAACCCTTAATCTTATACCATATGTAAAAATTAACTCAAAACATATCCATTTATTATAAAATTATAGAAAATGCAAAGTAATCTGTAGTGACAGAAAGCAGGTCAGTAGTTTCCTGGGAACAAAGAAAGTAACATTAATTAAAAGGGGAAGGAGGAAACTTTTGGGAATGATGGATATGTACATTATTTTGATTGTTGCAATGGTTTTGCATATATGCATGTCAAAACTAATCAAATAGTACACTTTAAATATATGCTGTTTAATGTATGTCAAATATACCTCAAAACTGTAAGATAAAAACTTTACCATATCAAGATAGTTTGTTTTGTGTCATCCCATTGTATTTCTGGATATAAAATATGCAACATTTTTTAAGTTCTAAATAGCCTAAATACTACGAGAGTCTTTCTGACCTGTTCAGTTTAGAGGTCTTACACTTATTTCTCAAATGTATGCCTAAGAAGTTCAAATGCCTAAGTACTTACATTCACACACATGCTTTTATTTTTCAGATTGAATATGAACACAGAGCACCAGAGTGCCGACTAGGTCTGAAGGAAGGCCGTCCATTCTCAGGGGTCACTGCATGTTTGGACTTCTGTGCTCATGCCCATAGGGACTTGCATAACATGCAGAATGGCAGCACATTGGTAAGTGAGGTACAGACAGGTTAGCAGCACATCCTGTTAAAGACTGGAAGGCTGGAAGGTAGCAGTGTGCGAGGAGAGGAGTATGTTCTCTGTAGATGTCATTGCACAAGTGTTTTCATGAATGAATTGCTGTTGCAAAGGTGACCTTGTTTGGCATATCTAGTACTCTCATAACAGGTTGGCACATTATTGGAAATCTGTTGAGAAGTACATGAAAATCATGTAAATGTTGGTGCGGAGCTAAACCAGCAACTATGCATTGCCAGCTACCATTAGCTGCCAAAAGTTCTTTCAAAATTCAGTGTCAGGTATCTGGTAGGTTATAATCAGTAAAGTAAAAAGCCACATACAAGCCAAGGTGCCAGACCACTTGCTGAGAGAAGTACAAATGAAAAGCATATCATCCATGGCATAGTAACTACTATAGAAAATTCAAAGTACAAAAGAACCCATTATAACTACATAGTATAGTGGGTGAAGTGGATTGGCCCATATAATTGGAGGTTTTGGTAAGTGGGCAAAATGAATATGGTCTTAGGGTGGAGTAGTGTTCAAAACTGAGTCTATGGTGTAGCCTTCCATGTAGCGAGATAAACTATATCAATACATGTAACTCTGGTTTTTAAAACTAATGTGTGGTATTTCATTGCATGAATATACTACACAATATATAAATCCATTCTCCTACTGATAAAAAATGGATATAAATATAATTTTGTCACCACTAACAATACTACAGTGAACATTCAGTCTTCTTGGGCATCCATGGAAGAGTTTTCTAAATATGCTGAATTTTAGTATATAATAAACATTGGCGGTCTAAAAATAAACAAAAAAGTTCACATGAAGAAATTATAAATTAATCCACCTAATGAGTCATTAACATGGATATATGTGTAGTTGAGGAAGATGACCAATGAGACTTAAGATGAAAAATAGAATACAGAGACCAAAGCCATAGTCTAGGGTAGAGAAGAATCCAGGGAGGCGGTAAGCAATAGAGGAAGTAATTTATGGAACATAGTATGAAGTTTTTGAGAAGCAGAAAAGGTATTGGTTTAATGGTCTAGAGCAGAGGTCAGAAAATTTTTGTATTAAAGGTGAGATAGTAAATATTTTAGACTTCACAGGCTACATAGGGTCTCTGTCACATTCTTTGTTTTTGTTTTTTTATTAAAAAGGCAAAAAACATTCTTAGTTCACTGGCCATGCAAAAACTGGCTGTGTGGCAGATTAGCCTGTGGATTTCTGATCCAGGAGGACCAGCACAAGGCTTCTTGTCCATAATATCTAAAATCATCACTAATTGTGTATTGAGCACTTGCTCACTATTAGGAGGCTAGGCTAGATTCTAGGAAGAAAAAATGATAATCAGAGCCATAGTAGGTCCTAAAAGTAACCATGTTTCACTCTAGCAAGGTGATGGATAGTAGACAAGACAGAGACAAGAAGGTTTTGTGTAAAGAGGACTTTTCCTGTAATAGGTCACAGTTTCCATGAGGTACAAAGGAAAGCAGCACTAGGTAAGAACAGAATAGGGATAAACATGAGGGAAAAGGTGGCAAGTGCTCAGAGACATTGATTTGGAAGTCTTTTTGTATAGGCGGTGAAAAACTCATTTAGTACCATCTGTTATCTATCAAGGTAAGTCTGTTATGATCGCATTCAAGAGTATTTTCCGATGATTTTATGTATTATGTGCACTTTAAATAATCATGATCACATTTTTTCTGCATCAGTCAAAAACACTAAATGCTAAAAGCCAACAAATAATCTCTTGCCAACACCAATATGACTGTGGTTAACAAAAGAGAAAAAGTACCATTAAATTAGCAAAGCAAGAGGAGTAGATTTTTCCCCTTTCAGAATAGCCCCTTGTATTTTGCAATAGCTTAGAAGAGAAACGAAAGAAAGGAAGAAACTTTTAGCCACTTTTTGAAGAAGCTCCACATCTCTCACATCTATTTCTATGTGTGAAAAGTAGGCAATTGCTTCATTTTGGTGGGTGACACTTCTTTCCTTAGAATCAGAAATATATGTGAAGAACAAAGTGAACATAGGTAACATTTCCTGATGGACTCAAAAAAAAGAAAAGGAAAAAAGAAAATCAACATGGACTTCTCTGTCTCCCTGTACCATTTTGATGCAATCTCCCTCAATAACAGACAGACTCGGTTCATGGTAATAGGCATGTCACTAATCTGGTCCAAGAGACCACCACCGAGAATCTAAATACTGAGAGGGAGAAAGATACATACGCGCGCACACACACACACACACACACGCGCGCGCGTTTCTTTTGGACTGAAACTGAGGCTGTACTGTTTTATTTCCCTGCTAGGTATGCACCCTCACTAGAGAAGACAATCGAGAAATCGGAGGAAAACCTGAGGATGAGCAGCTCCATGTTCTGCCTCTCTACAAAGTCTCTGATGTGGATGAGTTTGGGAGTGTCGAAGCTCAAGAGAAGAAGAAACAAAATGGTGCCATTCAGGTTCTGAGTTCTTTTCGGCGGAAAGTCAGGATGTTAGCAGAGCCAGTCAAGACATGCCGACAAAGGAAACTAGAAGCCAAGAAAGCTGCAGCTGAAAAGCTTTCCTCTCTGGAGAACAACACAAATAAGAATGAAAAGGAAAAGTCAGCCTCATCTCGTACAAAACAGACTGAAAATGCAAGCCAGGCTAAACAGTTGGCAGGTAAATATAAAGTATTATAAATCTTTGTTTTCTGAAAGTTATGTTAAAAAAAAATGAATATCTTTATTTTTGGCCAATTATATTCAGTCACGTTCTTAGTTTTATACCAGAATCTTCCCTGAAGTCCCAAGGGCCAAGCTTTGATCTTGGAGATGGTAATGAGATATTGCACCCTCAGCCCCAGCTTGTGGGAGAAGTTTGGAATCTATTATATAATAAATAGCAAAGTTTTATGATATGGTGAAATTAATGTTAATCTAGCAGTGGCAGGGAGGCCAAATTAGAGACAGAGGAGCTATGAGTTTGGAGACAGATGCAATCCAAGAGTATGGTAAGAAAAGCTTGGGTTTGGGTGGTAGCAGTGAAGATTTAGCCAAAAAATGATGGAAGGGAGACATCTGGGTGGCTCAGAGGTTTGGCACCTGCCTTTGGCCCAGGGCGTGATCCTGGAGTGCTGGGATCAAGTCCTGCATTGGGCTTCTTGAGGTGAGCTTTCTTCTTCCTCTGCCTATGTCTCTACCTCTCTCTCTCAGTGTCTCTCATGAATAAATAAATAAAATCTTAAAAAAAAAGGGGGGGGGAGCAATTGTTCCTAAAATGATTCTCAATACATTGATGGCAAAACATTGGAACAAAGAAAGAAAAATTTAAGACTGACTTCAACATTGTAAGCCTAGATAACCAAAACAATACTATTTGTTGAAATAGGAGGTTTGAAAATAGCATTTATGGGGCAGGGGAATAAGATACCTTTCCTTAGCCATATTAAGTCTGAGTTGAGGAGTAGTTATCTTCTAAAGCTTTTACTCATCCAAACAGATCACATCTGTGCTAGTAGTAATAGAGCATTATTTAATCAGTACTAAGTTGATACTTTCTTTTCAAATCCCCTTGTTTATGTCTTCAGTTAATTGCTATAAAAAGCCATGCAGTATAATGTCCATATCCACATTTTACAGATGGTTTTGGCCTGGACATTAAGAAAAGAAAAATATGTATCTTTTAAGTTTAGTCTACCAGTTTGCTTAGAACCAACCATCTATACTTCATAAAGTCAAATTTCCCTACCAACTCATTTCAAAACCTTAAGAAACTAAGTAATTTCAAATAATATGCTGAAGATACTTAATAAAAATCTGTTGATGGGTTGACTAATACTAAGAGAAGTAAATCCTGTTTACTCCTTAATCTCTCCTTTAAGTTAGCTGCAAAGTATAATTGGATTAGAAATTTGCCTCCAGTCTTTTCTAACTGGTTTCTGTAATAATTGTTTCAATTCTCAGGGCTGCCATTACAGTTCCATTTATTTGTTCTTTTCTCATACATAGATTTTTAAGCGAGGTCATGAAATAAAAATACGACTTTAAAATTTTTAACTTACAAAGCTGAAAATTCCTTTAAAGTTTTATTGACAACTGTATAAATAGGGTTTGCCAGTTATATAATAAGATGTGCTTTGAGTGTTTAAATGAACGTCACACTTTTTTTGTAGCATTGCTGAATCTTCTGTAACAAGTATTATGCTACTGCCAACTATTTAACAAATTTTATTGCATGCCAGGCAATGGATAAATAAAGTAATATAAGACCTGGTCCCTTCCTTCAAGGAGCTGCTTTGCACTAGCAGAAGAGGACTAACAATGCGTAATTACAGTACATTAGGGAGCTTTGCTCTATCTGACCTATGTGTGAGGTGGGTATTATACATGCACTAGAAGATGAAATCATAGAAGGCTTCCTTGAGGACTGTGCCAATGGAGGGCAGGGAGACAGGGTGGAGGGAGAAGGCCACGTCAGGTAGAATCTGGAATGGCCAGATACATGGAAGCTCCAGAAAACATGATGCTCTCAGTGAAACAGCTTTGGACATTTGTTACATTCCCAAGTTGCACTATCGTAGAGATCTACTATTTAACCTAACACTTTAGACAAAAAATTATGCAGGACAGGGTCAGCACCCTGACTTTGCTCTTGTCCTCATTTAATGGGTATAATCTTAGTGGGGGTTCTCACATACATTTAAGCATCCTCACTAGCTTCTATATGATAATAATCAGACATATTTGTGTGCTTTCTCATCCTGTCCACAGAACTTTTGCGACTTTCAGGACCAGTCATGCAGCAGTCCCAGCAGCCCCCGCCCCCACCCCTGCAGAAGCAACCTCCACAGCCCCAGAAGCAGCCACCCCAGCAGCAGCAGCAGCAGCAACAGCAGCAGCAACAACAGCATCACCCCATGACAAATAACTCTCAGTCAGAGTCGGTCAACTCCTACTCTTCCTCTGGATCTGCCAATCTATACATGAGACGGCCCAATCCAGTTATCCAAGCTTATCCGAGCTCTTCACACACTTCAGATATTTATGGAGGCGCCAGCCCTATGAACCTCTATTCCACCTCATCCCAAGCTACAGGTTCTTATTTGAATTCTTCTAACCCCATGAATCCCTACACTGGGCTTTTAAATCAGAATAACCAGTATCCAGCATATCAATGCAATGGAAATGTATCAGTGGACAACTGCTCCCCATATCTGGGTTCCTACTCTCCCCAGTCTCAGCCCATGGATCTATACAGGTATCCAAACCAAGACCCTCTCTCTAAATTAAATTTACCACCCATCCATACACTTTACCAGCCGAGGTTCGGAAATAGCCAGAGTTTTTCTTCTAAGTACTTAGGTTATGGAAACCAAAATATACAGGGAGACGCCTTCAGCAGTTGTACTATTAAAACAAATGTACACCATGTAGGGACATTTCCTCCTTATTCCACTCATGAGATGGATGGCCACTTCATGGGAGCCACCTCTAGATTACCAACCAATTTGAGCAACTCAAACATAGACTATAAGAATGGTGAACATCCCCCATCTTCTCATATAATCCATAACTATGGGGCAGCTCCAGGCATGTTCAACAGCTCTCTTCATGCCCTGCATCTCCAAAACAAGGAAAATGACATGCTTTCCCACACAGCTAATGGGTTATCTAAGATGCTTCCAGGTCTCAACCATGATAGAACTGCTTCTGTCCAAGAAGGCTTACACAAATTACAGGATGCTGGTAACCAGGAGAAGCAGCCTTCTGCTGCCGAGGACAATGATGAAGTCTGGTCAGACAGTGAACAGAGCTTTCTAGATCCTGACATTGGAGGAGTGGCTGTGGCTCCAACTCATGGGTCAATTCTCATTGAGTGTGCCAAGCGTGAGCTTCACGCCACAACCCCTTTAAAGAATCCCAATAGGAATCACCCCACCAGGATCTCACTTGTCTTTTACCAGCATAAGAGCATGAATGAGCCAAAACATGGCTTGGCACTCTGGGAAGCCAAAATGGCTGAAAAAGCCCGAGAGAAAGAGGAAGAGTGTGAGAAGTATGGCCCGGACTATGTGCCTCAGAAAACCCATGGCAAAAAAGTGAAACGGGAGCCCACTGAGCCGCATGAACCTTCCGAGCCCACTTACCTGCGCTTTATCAAGTCCCTTGCTGAAAGGACCATGTCCGTGACCACAGACTCCACAGTAACTACATCTCCATATGCCTTCACTCGGGTCACAGGGCCTTACAACAGATACATATGATGTCGCCCCTTGTGGTGGGTACCTCATTTTAAAAAGACCACAACCAACCAACTAACCTGTCTGTAGTATAGTTCTCAATGACGGGGGCAGTGGGGAAAGGACACAGGATTCATGACAAATGTGGTGGGAAGAACCTCAGCTCACCAGCAAAAAAAGAGGTCATCTTACCATAGCACTTAATTTCCACTGACTCCTAAGTGGTCACAGATGGCATCTAGGCAAAAGACCAAAGCATTCTATGCAAAAAGAAGGTGGGGAAGAAAGTGTTCCACAATTTACATTTTTAAACACTGGTTCTATTATTGGACGAGAGGATATGTAAATGTGATTTTTCTCCCCCTTACAACTCTACACATCTGTGACCACTTTCAATAATACCAAGTTTGCATAGTCATGGAACACAAGTCAAACAAGTACTGTAGTATTACAGTGGCAGGAATTTTAAAATACCATCTGGTGCTGAATATACAATGTACTGAAATACTGGAATTATGGCTTTTTAACATGCAGTTTTTACTGTAATCTTAATATTAACTTTTATTTATCAAAATAGCTACAGGAAGCATAAATGAATAGACAGCAAAACACTGAATTTGTTTGGATGTTCTAAGAAATGGTGCTAAGAAAATGGTGTCTTTAACAATTAAAAATTTAATGCCTTGTATCATCAAGATGCTATCAGTGTACTCCAAGGCCCTTGAATAATAGGGGTACCTTTTCATTCAAGTTTTTAGCATAATTACCTATTCTTACACGAGGTTTTTTTAAAAAAAAAATGTGGACATTTAAAGGCCTCTGGATTTTGCTCATCCAGTGAAGTCCTTGTAGGACAATAAACGTATATATGTACATATATATATACACATATGTATATGTGCACACACGTATATGTATAAATATTTTAAATGGTGTTTTAGAAGCACTTTGTCTACCTAAGCTTTGACAACTTGAACAATGCTAAGGTACTGAGATGTTTAAAAAAAAAAAGTTTACTTTCATTTTAGAATGCAAAGTTGATTTTTTTTTTTAAGGAAACAAGGAAAGCTTTTAAACTATTTTTGCTTTTCGCCATGCATCTGCTGATGAGCAATGTGTCCATTTTTAATATAGCCAGTTAAATCCACAATGGGGCTTACTGGATTCAAGGGAATATATTAGTCCACAACACATGTTTTCTGGTGCTCATCTCACATGCTATACTGTAAGTTTTATACAAAATTGTATGACAAGTTCATTGCTCAAATACATAGTTTTAGGAATTTCCTCTTAACTGCAGGTAATAAATAATGACATGCTACAGACTTAACAAAGCTAGTTCACTTAAGCCGATGCTACTTTAGGGATCTGTATGCTCTTCAGCAAACTGAATGGCAGTCTGCTTTTGTGTTGATAATTGTACATTGTGATGTTGTCATTTCTTAGCTTAAGTGTCCTCTTCTCCGGGAAGATTGAGCAGATTGATGCCTGCGTAAGATGAATAAACAGGGTTAGTTCCATGTGAATCTGTTAATTAAAAAGAAAAAAAAAAAAAACAGGCAGCTGGTTTGCTGTGGTGGTTTTAAATCATTAATTTGTATAAAGAAGAAGTGAAAGAAATGTATAGTAAGTAAATTAAATTGTAAACAAAACTTTTTTAATGCAATGCTTTAGTATTTTAGTACTGTAAAAAAATTTAAATATATACATATATATGTATATATATATATATATATATGGATTTGAAGCAGAATTCACATCATGATGGTGCTACTCAGCCTGCTACAAATATATCATAATGTGAGCTAAGAATTCATTAAAGGTTTGAGTGATGTTCCTACTTGTCATATACCTCAACACTAGTTTGGCAATAGGATATTGAACTGAGAGTGAAAGCTTAGAGCATCATGTACCATCATTTTTTTCCAAGTCTTTTTATTATTATTATTATTATTAAAAAAGCATACCTTTTTTCAATACTTGATTTCTTAGCAAGTATAACTTGAACTTCAACCTTTTTGTTCTAAAAATTCAGGGATATTTCAGCTCATGTTCTCCTTATGCCAACATGTCACCTGTGTTTATGTAAAATTGTTGTAGGTTAATAAATATATTCTTTTTTCAGGGATTTAACCTTTTTATTTTGAATCCCTCCTATTTTACTTGTATATGTCCTGATGTAACTAAAACTAATTTTGTAAAATCTGTTGGCTCTTTTTATTGTAAAGAAAGCATTTAAAAAGTTTGGGGAAATCTTTTGACTGTTTCAAGCAGGAAAAAAAATTACATGAAAATAGAATGCACTGAGTTGATAAAGGGAAGATTGTAAGGCAGGAGTTTGGCAAGTGGCTGTTGGCTAGAGTCTTTCAACACTCTAAAGGGTGAGTTTTTTATCCTGTAGCCAGTACAGTAGAGGTCCATGAGGACTTCCCTACATAAGCAGAACACTTAGGGGTGTGGCATGTAATTGTATGATTACATTTTGGTCTATGTATATTTGTGCTTACTAACATTTCAAATAAATTCTTAATGAAACAAGACCTTTTGAGTTTTACTGGTCAAGTCTTTATAACATGGCTTTTGTCTTTTTTAAAAATTTCCCTTCAGTTTTTGGCTGTGACCAATTTACACAGATTTTTAAAATGTTTGCTTTGCATATGTCAAAACACATGATTTAAATATTTTGCATATACCATATATCTAACCCCAAATACTTGGTTACTACATGCACATCTGTTGATTTTGAGTCAACCATCCCTATATGAATATTTGGTTTCTCTATCATCCACTGTCATTTGTCAAACTGCTGGCCAACAAGAGCAAGAAGTGTAGTTTGGGATCTGGAGAGAGGGAGGGAGGGAGGGAGGAGGAGAGGAAATCAAATGGCATATTGTAAATATCAGATCTATAATTGTAAATATCAAACCTGCCTCAGTTAGAATGAATGGAAGCAGATCTCCAATTTGCTTATATAGGAATATCAGGTTAACTATATAGCCATACTTGAAAATGCTTCTGAGTGGTGTCAACTTTACTTGAATGAATTTTTCATCTTGATTGACGCACAGTGGTATACAGTTCACTTCTAAAGCTAGTGGTTAACTTGTGTAGGAAACTTTTGCAGTTTGACACTAAGATAATGAACTCTGTGTGCATTTTTCTATGCTTTTTTTAAACTTAGTTTCATTTCATTTTCATGTTCGGTTTGTCTATAAAACCTGAGGATGGTTATAAATACTGTAAGTATTGTAATGTTATGAATGCAGGTTATTTGAAAGCGTTTATTATTATATCATTCCTGATAACGCTATGTGAGTGTTTTTAATAAAATTTATATTTATTTAATGCACTCTAAGTATTGTCTTGTTGAAGTTTCTGTTTATGCCTGAACTACTGTTACTTCGATGAGGCAAAAGGGAATGAGAAGAAATTGCTTTTTAAAGATACTCTTTAGATGGTTGTTTATTAAACTGTACCTAAAATAATATCTGGATGATTAAAGCCAAAATTTTTCTCTAGCGGAATAGCCTAGATATTCAACTTTTTTTCCAGCTTACTTTGGCCTGTTTATTTTGTGTGTGTTGTCAGTACTAGGGATGGAGCAGTAACACTTCTGCTGACCAACTGATGTCCCTTCTGGCATGTGGCCTGTGAGGGCTTCTCAAGATGCAGGTACATAGGACTGAGCTCACATGGCTTAGAGCTAAGGCCAACCCAGTTCTCAGACTCCTCTTCACATTCACTCTTCCCAAGGAAGATTCCTCTTCCCACATATCAAAAAGGCAGGCAGTGTTAGGCAAGAGGAGTGGGGAGAGGTGGTCTGGGAGGGACCAGATGAATGTGCCAGTCCTCATCCCTGCCGCGAGGCTTCAGGGAGCCGCAAGCTGGATTGTCCTCATCTCTCTCCCTTCTTTCACACTGATCCGCCCTCACACAGCACCAATGCCCTCCTGCTGAAACACTTTTTAGATACATATTAAGCACTGTTACTAGTTACAATTACGTGAATCTTCCAACCTGCCCGGTGTCCACCACCCTGAACCACCACCACACTCCCACCTGCCCTCCCACCCCCAAATTGGCAGAGAAAGAATTTAAGGGTATTCCCTTTCCTGTATTTCTAACTCTATTCACCTTGGGCCAAATTTTATTTTTTTTATTTTATTTTTAAGTAATCTCTCCACCCAGTGTGGGGCTCAAACTTACAACCCTGAGATCAAGAGTCCCACAATCTGCCAACTGAGCCAGCCCAGTGCCTCCCAAATTTGATTTAGTTATTCCTGAGCCTAGGAAATGACCACCCTATTAGTAACCTTTGAGTTTGTTGATTGGGTGATCCCTCCAGCACTCTACTCAAAGCCAGGTTATTAAGAGAAGCAATGTTGCTGTAAGAAGCAGTAATCCAATTACTTTTTTTTTTTTTTAATTTCAACCCTCTGGGGATATTGTCAATCCCCACTTCACCATCCATCCTCTGGCCGAAACTTGGAAACTCCCACTTTTCATATTTGCTAGTCACTGCCCAGGGTGAGGGAATTTGAGATTCTGTGCACTCAAAAGCTTCTCCTGCTAGGGCTCCATACAGCCCAGGCAGGCAGGGGCTGGTGATGCTGCAAACAGAGGTGCTAGCCGACTTGCTGCTTACTGCGAACCTGCAGGTGGACTGGAATGGGAGAGAAAGCTGGACATAACCAATGAGCCAGCACTCATCAAGTTCTTCCTGCCCCTGGCCTCCTCTGGAAACACTGCTAAGAAGGAACCTTTACAGGCAGGCAGACAGGCCCCCAGCCTCCCTGTCACACTGTGGCACTTCTTCCTTGCCTCAGTCTCCAGTTGGTTTGTCACAACCCCGCCCCTGCTTGGGATAACTCTAGCTCAGCTTTGACCTCTTCCTGCCTCTTTGACTCTGTACTCCATCAGCTGTGACAACCAGTCTCCGTGAGCAAAGGCCTTTTTTATCAAGGACCTTCTCACACTGCTGAGAATTTTTAATTGGTTATGTTGGGTTAGAGGGCATCTGGAGTGGAGAATACAGCAAGAAAGGGAGGCCGGGGAAACATCTTTTCTTTCCACAGCCAATGTGAGGAGAGAGTGCCTGCTGGGTGAAGGCAGAGTCACCAGCCAGTCACTGGGCTCACCACCCAGGCCTTGGGGTGCTTTCCCCTGCCCTCCTCCCTCCCCCGAGAGCACACTCTCTAGTTCTTAGAGTTCATAAAAGATGCTCAGAAGAGAATTAACTGCAATTAGAGATTGGTTCAGTGTTACCAGCACTCTTCGAAGAACAAAGAAACTTTTGTTCCTACATATCGGCAGCCACCTGCCTACATTTCCCTCTCTTTTACCCAGCAATTTCTCACAAATCTCTGTCCCTGTCTGATCCAACATTTGTTCCTAAAGGAGCAGCTATTTTCCTCCATGTATACACTCCATAAATACGCTTTCTTTGGGGCTTCCTTTAATACTGTTTCAAAAGGAATTTCTCTATCCAATTTGACATCTTACTCTCTAATCAATTCTTAAATCAAACTGAAATGAGGTTTCTACTTAGGTGTTGAATAAAATAGTTACAGAAAGACACTTTTTCCCCACCCCATAAGAATGAATTCAGATGATTTAAATCACTAGATTAAAAAAAAAAAAGAAAGGCAAGTGCTCAGTGAATGTGCCCACAAATTCTTAAAGATTTTTATTTATTCGTGAGAGACACAAAAAGAGGCAGTGGGGGAGAAAGGGGGGGGAGAGAGAGAGAGAGAGAGAGAGAGAGGCAGAGACACAGGCAGAGGGAGATGCAGGCTCCATACAAGGAACCCAATGTAGGACTCTATCCCAAGTCTCCAGGATCATGCCCTGGGCTGAAGGCGGCGCTAAACCGCTGAGCACTTGCTTTTATGCCTCAACAGAATAGTCACATTAATAGAAATCATTGGGTGGGATGAGTACTGGATGTTATACTATATGTTGGCAAATTGAACTCCAATTAAAAAAAAAATAGAAATCTGGATGTTGTTGCTTGAAACTTAAGACGTTTGTGGTGCCCTAATGCTTCCCTCATGGGTAGCTCTTGATTCAGCTCTAAGGAATACAATGAAGTAGTAGCACCTGGTTTGGGATCCAGCCTTGCATTTCACAAGTTGTGTGCCATCAAGCCTCATCTTTAAAAATGAGTAAAATAATGCATCCCTCACAGAGATGTGATGAGGATTAATGAGAATGTGAAGCTTTAAGCTCAAACTAGAATAGGCAGTTATTCTCACAAAATTTTTCTTTAATTTAAATTCAGTTAGACATCATTAGTTTCACAGTTGCATTTAACACCCAGTTCTCACATCAAGTGCCTTCCTTCAGGCCCATCACCCAGTTACCCCATCCCTCCACCCACCTCCCCTCCAGCAACTCTGTTTGTTTCCTATAGTTAAGAGTCTCTCATGGTTTTTTCTCCCTCTCCGACAACTTCCTTTTCAGTTTTCCCTCCGTTCTCCTATGATCCTCTGTGCTGCTTCTTCTAGTTCACGTATGAGTGAAACCATATCATAATTGTCTTCTCTGACTGAACTTATTTCACTCAGCATGATACCCTTCAGTTCCATCCATGTAATGGAAATGGTAGGTATACATCCTTTCTAATGGCTGAGGAATATTCCATTGTGTGTGTGTGTGTGTGCGTATATATATACATATATACGCACACACACACACACTCTATCTCTTCTTTATCCATTCGCCTGTCAAAGGACATCTTGGCTCTCCCTCTCCTTTGCTTACTGCTAGAAGGTCCAGTCCACTGACCAGACGTCAGTGTTCACTTACCTGACTCCTGCAGGCTCTCTCATTTCTCCCTAAGGGCAGGAGCCCGAATTACCTCACCTGACAAAATGTGTTTACATAACAGTGTAAAAGCTCTCCATGAAGCATCAATAGGACCTCAAAGCTAGAGAGACAGTGACAAAATGAGAAGCAGGCTCCCTGTGAGGAGTCCAAAGTGGGATTCAATCCCCGGGCTCCAGGATCATGACCTGAGCCGAAGGTAGATGCTCAACCACTGAGCCACCCAGGTGCCACTAAATATTGTATTTTATTAACTTTAAAAGAATCTCACTTTTGTATTCCTTAGGCCATGACATACTATAAAGAACTTTAGCTCTGGGTTCAAGTTATGGCTCTGCTAGTTACTAGTTGTGGGACCTAAGGCTAGGGGCCAATACTCTCTCTCTTTTCCTCAATTTCTTCATCTGGAGAATGAAAATAATAATACCTATTTCACATGGCTATTATGAGGAATAAATGAATTTATTTAAAGTACAACAAAAGAACTTTTTAAAAATGCCAGGTATTGGGCACCCGGGTGGCTCCCACAAGGAGCCTGCTTTTCCCTCTGCCTATGTCTCTGCCTCTCTCTTGGTGTCTCTCATGAATAAATAAATAAAACCTTTTTAAAAAAATAATAAAAAATAAATTAATTAAATAAATAAGCCAGCTATTATAATTGTGTTCATTAGTTCAGCTGAGGCTGGTTTTTTTTTGTTGTTTTTTTGTTTTTTTTACCATAGAAGCTTTATTTTACATATTTCCAAGTCATTAGTGAGAAAGAGGAAATACTTCTTTACTATACAAAATCATGGATAAGCAGATTTGAATGAGACCTTAGAGATCACCTTTCCCACACCTGAAAATGGTGCCAGGCACATTTCTGGGAGTTAGGTAACTGGCAATAAGCACACCAGTAAGTCCCTAACCTCTTGGGGCTTATCTTTCGTTTGGGAGAGGGAGATACAGAATAAAGTAAATGTGGAGATAATAGCCATGGGGAAAAGAAAAGGGATGGAGAAAGGAAGTGCTGGATGTTGAGAGGGTTGGAGGATTTTTTAAAAAATATAGATTGGTCAAGGAAGTTTTACTGATAAGGCAAGAATTGAAGACAGTGAAATGCCAGCCATGTGAATATTTGAGAAAGAATACATCAAGCTGGGAGAATAGCAAATTAAAGGCTTTAACATGAGCTCACGAGCACAGAGAGGCTGCAACTGTAGCAGAACGAGCTATGAAAAGAGTGGAGGGAATGAGGCTTCATGGTGCAGGGCCTTGTTCTAGAGCCCTCTGAGTCCTTCTGCCTTCAATCTGTGTGAGATGACATTACAGGGTCTCACCAGAGGAGGAGCGTGAGCTGGTTTGTGTCTTAATGGATAACTGTGAGAATGAAGAGTTCTTGTGAAGTATAGTTAACATACGATATTATATTAGTTTCAAGTGTACAACAAAGCAATTTGACAGTTATATACATTATGAAATGATCACTGTGTGGTTACCGTCTGTACTATATAGTTATTACAATATTATTGACTATATTCCTTAATATTGTACTTTACATTTCCATGATTTACTTATTTTGTAACTAGAAGTTTGCAGTTTTTGATCCCCTTCACCTATTTTATCCATTCCATCACCCCCTCCCCTCTGGCAGCTACCAGTTTGTTCTCTGTATTTATCAGTTTGTTACTGTTTGTCCATTTGTTTTGTTTCTTAGATTCACATATAAGTGAAATTATATGGTATGTCTTTTTTTATCTTATTTTATTTAGCATTATACCCTCTAGGTCCATCCATGTTGTGGCGAATGACAAGATTGCATTCCCTACCAAAAAGTAATTAGAACTAGAACAAATAATCCTAAGATTTGTATGGAACCACAAAAGACCTCAAACAGTCAATACCCTTGGGAAAGAACAAAACTGGAGGTATCATGCTCCCAGATCTCAAACTATATTACCAACCCATATCAATCAAAACAGTATGGCACTGGGACAAAAAGAGACATAGATAAATAGAACAAAATAGCTCAGAAACAAACCAATGTATACATAGCCAATTAATTTACAATAAGGAAAAGTCAGTCTCTTCAATACATGGAGTTGGGAAAACTGGACAGGTACATGCAAAGAATGAAAATGGACCACTTTCTTACACTATACACAAATATAAACTCAAAAAAGATTAAAGACCTAAATATAAGATCTGAAGTCATAAAGCCTCTAAAGAAAACATAGATAGTTATCTCTTGGAACATCAGTCCTAGCAATATCTCTTTTGGCTCTGTCTCCTCAGGCAAGGGAAATATAAGCAAAACAAACAATTGGGACTACATCAAACTAAAAAGGTTTTGCACAGCAAAGAAAACCAACAAAATGAGAAAGCAACCTACTGAATAGGAGATGATACTTGCAAATTTTACATTTGACAAGGGATTAATATCCAAAATATATAAAGAACCCATACAACTCAACACCAAAAAAAAAAAAAAAAAAAAGGAGAGAGAGATCTGATTTAAAAATAGACAGAGGACCTTAATAGACATTTTTCCAAAGAAGACATAAAGATGGACAACAGACATGAAATGATGCTTAACATCACTAATCATTGCGGAAGTGCAAATCAAAACCACAATAACATATCACCTCATATTAGTCAAAATGACTAGTATCAAAAAGACAAGAAATAGCACATGTTGGTAAGGATGTTGAGAAAAAGAATGCATGTTGATGGGAATGTAAATTAGTGCAGCCACTATGGAAAACAGTAAGGAGATTTCTCAAAAAATTAAAAATAGAAATCCTATATACCCCAATAACCCATTTGTGAGTATTTACCCCCACACACAAAGAATGGATTTTAAAAGACAAAGATCCAAATTCATGAAATTAATAGGTCATCTCAATATTTCATTCCAAAATGTTCTTCTTCAAGACACATAATAATAAAATTCTAATACCAAAGACAAAGAGAATACTTAAAGAGACAAGAGAAAATTTTTTTTTCATACAAAGGAACCCTCATATGGTTGTCAGTGGATTTCTCAGAAGAGACCTTACTCGCCAGGAAAAAAATCAGATTATATATTCAAAGTGCTAAAAGAAAAAAAAAAGCTGCCAACTAAGAATACTTTACCCAACAAAATTTTCCTTCAGAATTGAAGGTAAAATAAAGACCTTCCTAATAAACAAAAGCTGAGGCAATTCATCATCACTAAACCAGTATTACAAGAAATGCTAAAATGGAGTTCAAGTTGAAACAAAAGGATCCTAATTAGTAACATGAAAACATATGAAAATATACAACACATCGGTAAAGGTAAACATACATTCAGACTCAAAATACCCTAATACTGTCAAATGGTAATGTGCTAACTACTTAGCTCTAGAATGAAGGTTAAAACACAAAAGCATAAAAATAGCTATAGTTTCAACAATTTGTTGAACACATGATTAAAAAATGGTAAATGATGACATCAGAAACATTCAAGAGGGGGAGTAAAAGTATAGTGTTTTGTATGCAACTGAAGTTAAATTGTTATTAGCACAAAATAGACTTTATATGTAAAATGCTTTATATAAACTTCATGGGAACTACAAAGCCAAAATTCACAATAGATACACAAAGATTTTAAAAAAGAAGAAGAAAGCATTCCACTATGGAAAATCATCAACTTACAAAGGAAGGCAGCAAGAAATGAAGAAAAGATAAACAGAACTTCACAACAGCCAGAAAAAAAAAATAATATGACATTAATAAGTCCTTACTTAGCAATAATTACTCAAAGATTAATGCATTGATTTCTCTAATGAAAAGGCACAATAGATTAAAAACAAAGACTATATACTGCCTGTAAGAGTCTCACTTCAGCTTAAAGGACACACACAGGTTCAAATGAAGGGATAAGAAAACATACTCTATTTAAGTGAAAATCAAAAAAGAGTAAGAGTAGGAAGCTATGCTGACATCAGAAAAAAACAGACTGTAAGCCAATAATGGCAATGAGAAAAAGGTGGACATTATATAATAAAGGGATCAACTCATCAAGAAAATATAAAAATCATAAATATAAATGTACACAATAAAGTAAATGTATTAAAGCAAATATAAACATATATGAGGGGGGATATAATACAATAATAACAGTATTATATTTTTAACAATGGAGAGATCATCCAGCTGGAAAGTCAACAAGGAAATATTAGACTTGAACCAAATGTTATACCAAATTAACCTAATAGAAATATATAGAATATCAATCCAGTACTAGTAGAATATACATTCTTCTCAAGAGCACACAGAACTTTCCTCAGGATAAACCATATGATACATCATAGAACAAGTTTTAACAAATTTAAAAAGATTGAAATCCAGTCATAACAGCTAGAAAATTCACAAATATGCGCATATCAACAACATCCTCCTGAACATCCAACAGATCAAACTAAAAAATCAAAAGGGAAATCAATAAATATCTTGAAACAAATGAAAATGGAGGTACAACACATCAAAACATGTGAGATGCTGCAAAAGCAGTAATAAAAGGAAAGTTTATCCTGATAAATGCACATTAAGAAAATAAAAACATCTCAAATAATCTAACTTTGCAACTTAAGTAACTAGAAAAGGAGGAACATAGTTAAGCCCAAGTTAGCAGATGAAAGGTAATAACAAAGGTCAGAGCAGACAGAAATGAAATAAAGACCAGGAAAACAAAAGAAGAGATTGGTAAAACTAAGAGCTGCTCTTTTGAAAAGATAAACAAAATTGACAAACCTTTAGCCAGAGACTAACAAAGAGAATAGAAAGAGGACTGAGGACTCAAATAATCAAAAATGAAGGAGAAATTATAGCTGATACCACAGAAATACTAAGTATATTGAGAGATTACTAAAAACATTATATACCAAAAAAATTAGATAACTTAGAAGGAATAGAAAGATTCCTAGAAATATATAATCTACCAAGACTGATGTATTAAAAAACAGAAAATCTGAACAGTCCAAAAATGAGGAAGGAGAACGAATCTGTAATCAAACTTCCAAACAAAAGTCTAGGATGAGACAGCCTCACTGGTGAATTCCATCAAACATTTTAAGAATTAATAACAATTCTTCTCAAATTCTTCCAAAAAATTGAAAAGGGTGGAACATGTCCAAATTCATTTCACAAGGTCAGCATTACTCTGAAAATAAACAAGGACACTACAAGAAAAGAAAATCAGCAAACCAAATTCAAAAGTACAATAAAGGAATATCATGATCAAAGTGGGATTCGATGCCTGGATGGTTCAGTTAGTTAAGTGTCTGTTCTTGGCTCTGGACATGATCCCAGGGTCCCAGAATCGAGCCCTGCACCAGGCTCCTGCTTAGCAGGGAGATTGCTTCTCCTTCTGCCCCTCCCCTGCTGATTCTCTCTCTTTTTCTCTCTCTCATGTTCTCTCTCTCTCTCTCTCTCTCTCTCTCTCTCTCATGTTCTCTCAAATAAATAAATAAATCTGTAAAAACAACAACAAAGTGGGATTTATTCAGGGATGCAAGAGTGGTTCAACATCTGCTAACGAACAATATGATATACCACATCAACAAAATGAAGGATAAAAATCATATGGTCAGGGATGCCTAGGTGGCTTAGCAGTTGAGCATCTGTCTTTGGCTCAGGTCATGATCCTGGAGTCCTGGGATTGAGTCCCACATTAGGCTCCCTGCAGGGAGCCCTGCTTTTCCCTCTGCCTATGTGGGAAACAAAATTGACAAACCTTTAGCCAGAGACTAACTAAGTGTGTCTCTTTCTCTGTGTCTCTCATGAATGAATAAATAAACTTTTTTTAAAAAAACATATGATAATTTCAATAAATGAAAAATATGCTTATGACAAAATTTAAGATCCATTTATGATTAAAAATTTACAATAAAGTCAGTATAGAGGGAATGTATCTCAACATAATAAAGGCCACATAAGACAAGCCCCCCAGCTACCATCATACTTGATGGTGAAAACCTCAAAGCTTTTCCTAAGGATGCCCACTATTGCCACTTTCATTCAAGATAATATTAAAAATTCTAACCAGAGCATTTAGGCATAAATAAATAACTAAATAACTAGCATCTAAATCAAAAAGAAAGAAGGAAAACTGTCATTGCAGATGACACATTACATGTAAAAAAAAAAAAAAGCCTGAAGATTCTACCACAAATGTTAAAACTAATTTAAAAATACAATAAAGGTGAGTGCATTATGCTGAGTGAAATAAGTCAATTGGAGAAGGACAAACATTATATGGTCTCATTCATTTGGGGAATATAAAAAATAGTGAAAGGGAATAAAGGGGAAAGGAGAAAAAATAAGTGGGAAATATCAGAAAGGGAGACAGAACATGAAAGAGTCCTAACTCTGGGAAATGAACTAGGAGTGGTGGAAGGGGAGGAGGGGGTGGTGACTGGGTGGCGGGCACTGAGGTGGGCACTTGATGGGATGAGCACTGGGTGTTATTCTGTGTGTTGACAAATTGAACACCAATAAAAAATAAATTTATTTAAAAAAATCAATAAAGGTACAGGATACAAAAATCAATTTATAAAAATCAGTTGTTTTCTATACACTAAAAATAAATTATCACAAAGAGAAATTAAGAAATTAATACCATTTACTATTGCATCAGAAAGAATACAGTATCTAGTAACAATGGCCAAAATATGGAAAAAGCTCAGATGTCCATCAACACATGAATAAAGATGTGGTACATATATACAATGGAATATTACTCAGCCATCAAAAAGAATGAAATCTTGCCATTTACAAAAATGTTGATGGAACTAGAGGGTATTATGTTAAGTGAAATGAGACAGAGAAAGGCAATTGTCATATAATTTCACTCATATGTGGAGTTTAAGAAATAAAATAGATGAATATAGGGGAAGTGAAGGAAAAATAAGAAAAAAACAGAGAGGCAGGCAAACCATAGGAGACTCTTAACTGTAGGAAACAAACTGAGGGTTGCTGGTGGGAGGATAGGATAACTGGGTGATGGGCATTAGGGAGGGCACTTGATGTAATGAGCACTGGGTATTGTATGCAACTGAAACATCACTAAATTCTACCTCTGAAACTAATAATACTGTATATGTTAATTAAATTTAAATTAAAAATTAAAAAAAAAGAATACAATATCTAGGAATAAATTTAACCAAGTAGGTGAAAGACCTGTACTCTGAAAACTGTAAGACAGGATGAAAGAATTTCTTTCAAAAAAAACACAAACAGAAAGATATCCTGTGCTCGTGGATTGGAAGAATATTGTTAAAATGTCCATACTACCCAAAGCAATCTATATATTCAATGCAACCCCTATCAAAATTCCCACAGCATTTTTCACAAAAATAGAAGAGATGGTTTTAAAATTTGTATGGAACCACAGAAGACCCCAAATAGCCAAAGTCTTGACCAAGAAGAAAAAAGCCAGAGGAAAAAATCCTAATTTCAAACTATATTGCAAAGCTGTAGTAATCAAAGCAATATGGTATTGATATTAAAAGATACAGTAATTAACAGAACAAAATAGAGTGACCAGAAATAAACACATGCATATATGATTACTTCATTTATGACAATGAAGCCAAGAATACACAATAGGGAAAAGATAGTCTCTTCAAATAATGGTGAGAAAACAGGATATCCACAAGCAAAATAAAAACATTGAACCACTATCTTATACCATACACAAAAATTAACTCAAAATGGACTAAAAACTTGAACATAAGACCTGAAACCATAAAACTTCTATGAAAAAAATATAGGTGGTAGCCTCCTTGACAAATCTTGGCAATGATTTTTTGGATTTGATGCCAATGGTAGAGGCAACAAAATGTAAAAAAACAAATGGTCCTATACCAACAAGAAAAGCTTCTGCACAGCATAGGAACCCAGCAACAAAATGAAAGACAACCAATGAAAGTAGAGAAAATAATTGCCAACCATATACTTAATAAGGGGTTAATATCCAAAATATATGAAGAACTTGTATACAACTTGATAACAAAAAACAAATGTGATTACAAAATGGGCAGAGGACCTGATTAGACATTTCTTTCAATGTGGACATACAGGTAGACAACATGAAAAAGTACATGAAAAAGTGCTCAGTATCACTAATCATCAGGGAAATGCAAATCCACAATGAGATATCATTTCGCATCTGTTAGAATGTCATCAAACATCAAAAAGAGATAACAAGCATTGGTGAAGATGTGGAAAAAAGAAATGATTTTGTACTATTGGTAGGAATGCAAATTGGTGCAACCACTCTAGAAAACAGTGTGGAGAGTCCTCAAAAAGTTAAAAATGGAACCACCATATGATCTAGAAATTCTACTTCTGGGTATTTACTAACTAAAAAAAGAAACCAGCACACCTATGTTCACTACAGTAAAACTTACATTAGCCAAAACGTGGAGGCTAACCTAAGTATCAATGGATGAATGGGTAAAGAAAATGTGGTGTCTATATATGTACATGATGGAATATTATTCAACCTTGAACTTATATGAAAATCCCAACTTTTATGACAACATGGATAAACCTTTAGAGCATTATGCTAAGTAAAATAAACCAGAGAAGACAAATACTACATGATCCCATTTATATGTGAAATATAAAAAGCAAAAACAAAGAACCTGAACTCATAGATACAGATAACAGATTGTTGGTTGCCAGAGGCAGGTGTGGAAGGTGGGTGAAACAAATACAGGTACACAAAAGTGTAGAAAATAAATAAGTCCTGGTATATAGTGTACAGCATGGTGACTATCAGTAAAAATACAGTATTATATATTTGAAGGTTAGCAACCTAAGAGGGTGCATCTTAAAATTCATTACAAGGGTAAAAAATGTATAACTAATGTGGTGATGGATGTTAACTAGACTTATTGTGGTGGTCATTTTGCCATATACATAAATATCAAATCATTATGTTGTACCTCTGAAACTAATATAATGCTATATGGCAATTGTATCTCAATTTTTTTTAAAAAAGGCATCCAAATAGAAAAGAAAGAAGTAAAATTACCTTTGTTTGTGTATGATAAAATCTTAGAGAAAGTCCTAACAATTCCACCAAAAAAAAAAAAAAATTGATAAATTCAGTCAAGTTGAATACAAAATCAACATACAGAAAACAGTTGCACTTCTATACACTAATGATAAAATATCTGGAAAATTAATAAAACAACCTCACTCACAACAGCATCAAAAACAATAAAATACTTAAAAATAAATTTAAGCAAGGAGGCAAAAGAGCTATACAACGAATACTATAAGACTATGATGGAAAAAAAATTGAAGACACAAACTGGAAAGATATTTCATGTTTGTGCATCAGAAGAATATTGTTAAATGTCCATTATTACCCAAAGCCATCTATAGAGTCAATGCAATTAGTATCAAAATTCCAATGGTATTTTCACAGAAATAGGAAAAATAATCCTAAAATTTGTATGAAGCCACAAAAGATTCTGAATAGCCAAAGCAATCCTGTGAGAAAACCCAGGAACATCACATTTCTGGATTTCAAGCTATACTACCCAACTATAGTAATGAAAACAGTATGGTACTAGCATAAACATAGACACAAAAACCAATGAAACAGAACCAGGAGCCAGAAATAAGCCCTTGCATGTATTATATAGCAAACTAGTATTTGACAAGGGCACCAAGAATACTCTATGGGAAAAAAGATGGTCTCTTCAATAATTGATGTTGCAAAAACTAGATCATTACATACAGAAGAAGGAGATTGGACCCCCATCATAGGCCACTCAGGAAAATTAACTCAAAATAGATTAGACTTAAATGTAAAACCTGAAACTGTAATACATCTAGAAGAAAACATAAGAAGTTCCCTGCCATTAGTCTCAGCAGTGATTTCCTAGGTAAGACAGCAAAAGCAAAACAATGAAAGCAAAAACAAGCCAGTGTGACTACATTAAACTAAGAGCTTCCACAAAATGAAAAGGCAGTCTATGGAATGGGAGAAAATAACTGCAAATCATGTATGTGATAAGGGGTTAATATTAAAAATATATGATGAAATCACTTCTCGGCCTTTTGGCTAAGATATCAAGTGTAAAAATATATGATGAACTAATACAACTCAATAGCAAAAAACCCAAAAGCCTAATAACCCAATTTTTTTAAAGGGCAGATGAATCAAGTAACCAGTTTTTCAAAGACATGCAAATAGCCAATAGGTACTTGAGAAGGTGCTTGATATCACTAATCATCAGAGGTTTGCAATCAAAACCACAGTGAGATACCACCTCACATCAGTCAAGAATGGCTAGTATCAAAAAGACAAGAAATGAGTGTCGATGAGGATGTGGAGAAAAGGGAACACTTGTACACTGTTGGTAGAAATGTAAATTGGTTGTAGTGACTGTGAAAAACAGTTTGGAGGTTCCTCAAAAAATTAAAAATAGAACTACCATACGATCTAGCAATTTCACTTCTGGGTATCTATCCAAATGAGTTGAAATCAGGATCTTAAAGAGATGTCTGCATTTACACATTAGTTGCAAAATTAAAATAACCAAGATATGGAAATAATGTTATCTAAGTGTCCATCAACAGATGAACCGATAAGAGGTTATATATATATATAAAATAGATATGAAATAATTATATATACATGAAATGATGATATTATTCAGGCACAAGCAGAAAGAAAATCCTGCCATTTCCACTAACTTGGATGAACCTTGAGGGCATTATGCCAAGTGAAGTAAGTCAGATAGAGGAAGACACTAAAAAACTGTATGATAACATTTATGTAGAATCTAAAAAAGTCAAGCTCAGAAGCAAAGAGCACAGTGGTGGTTGTTACGAGGTGCTAGGCAGTGGTGGAAATGGGGAGATACTGGTCAAAGGGTACAAACTTTCAGTTACAAGTTTAGCAAATCTGGGGATCTCATGTACAGCATGGTGATTTTAGCTAACAATACTCTCTCGTATACTCGAATGTTGCCAAGAGAGCAGATCTTAAGTGTTTTACCACAACAAGTAATAATAACAGTAGGACAGGATGGAGGTGTGAGCTAATGCTATGGTGGTCATCATTTTACCATATATGAAAATCAAATAAATACTCTGTACACCTTAAACTTACATGCTATGATACATCAGTTTTATCTCATTAAAGCTTAAAATAAAGACAAAGATGGAAATCAGAGGCTATGGTAATAAGCCAAGTGAAAGACCAGGGTGCTAGACATCATGAGTGGTTGTACCAAGAACATGGAAGACTGAAACTGCCATTTATTCAAAAGAATGAAATTCAAATGAAAAGAACATAGAAAGAGGAGGTTTGGGGGCTTAGTGGGAAGAGTTAGAAGTTTAGCTTCTGTGATGTTGAGTTTGAGATGCCTACTAGACATCCAACTGGACAAGTCACTTGGAAACAAAATCTGGAATTCAGGGAGGGAATACAGCTAGAGATACAAATTCAGGCATCATCAATGTAAGATGGTATTAATGCCATTGGACTAGATAAAAGTATATAAGGAGGAGTGTAGATAGAAGAGAAGAAATGCCCAAGGACTCAACCTGAGCTCTGGGCCATTTCAATATTCAGAGACTGAGAAGTGAAAAGGAAACTGCAGAGACAACCCACTGAGAAAAAGCAAGGAATGAAGCAGTTGGGAGTGCAGGAGGGGAGGAGAAGTTTTCTAGAAAGCAAGTGAAGAAAGGGCTTTGAGGAGAAAGCCATGATCAACTGTGTTAAATGAGGCCTGAATATGGGCAGCTGGATATAGAAACATGAAGGGCAACCATGAGCTCCCCAGGAGTTATTGTGCCCTAGTGGCAAAGGTTAAAGCCTGACTGGAAATGGAGAAGAATTTTAGACAGTGAGCATAGGTGGTTCTGTCAGAGTTTTGCTAGGATGAAAAAAGAGAAGGTGGTGTCGAAGGGTAGGGGGAGGCAAGGAAAACACTTAAGGTGGGGTCCCATCAAGGATCTTTATATGCAGATGGCAGCGATCCAGTAGAGATGGAGACCTGATAATGCAGGAGAAAGCATGAAGGGAAATTTTCTGACCTGGTGTACTTGAGCAGGCAAGAGGCTTCTTTAATAAATGGATGCAGAGGGCAGCCCCAGGGGCTTAGTGGTTTAGTGCTGCCTTCAGCCCAGGGCATGATCCTGGAGACCCAGGATCAAGTCACACGTTGGGCTCTCTGTACAGAGCCTGCTTCTCCCTCGGTCTCTCTCTCTCTCTCTCTCCCTCTCTCTCTCTCTCTAATAAATAAATTAAAAATATTTTTTAAAAAAATTTTTAAAAAGAAATGGATGCAGAAATTGAGGATTAGGGAAGTAAAGCAACTTGGCTGAGGTCACTAAGCAGTAAAGGGTGGCCCAATAGTCACAATGCAGTCTGGTCTGTTATTGTAGAACCCAGATAAGGATAAATTCTGGAAACAGGGACATGTATTCCCTGTTTCATTGTTTTCTTAATATGATGCCATTGTGAACTTTAGGAAAATACACATTTGAGGGAGAATAGGCCATTCAGGGCATTTTCAGTAAAGACCTCCAATTAAGTAAGGTTTAACTAGGAATTAAGTGTACAGCAAGATCAGGTTGTTTGGTTCCTTCTTAGCCAATTCAATTGCAGCAAATTAGTTTATCTAGTAGTTATTATTAAATATTGTCATTTATCAAGTCATCTAATCTTTTTTTGTTAAGATTTTAATTATTCATTCATGAGAGACAGAGAGAAAGAGGCAGAGACACAGGCAAAGGGAGAAGCTGGCTCCCTGCAGGGAGCCGCATGCAGGACTCACTCCCAGGACCCCGAGATCATGCCCTGAGCCAAAGGCAAGAGGCTCAACCACTGAGCCACCCAGGTGCCCTCATCCAATTTCTTTAAGCTTTGTTTATACATCTGATAAGTGAACACACTTGCTGCAAAGTTAATGTAGAGATTAAATAAAATTATTTACATGCATACATACAACATACATACAACGGTGTGTAGTAAATGCCCAGATCAGAGTAGGTGCTGAGGGGTGGCCGGACCCCACTTCCCTCCTCCTTCAATTCTGTGTGGGCAGTGGGGAGGGGGGGCGAGGGGAGGGTAGCAGGAAGCCAGAATTCTGGCCTGCCTCTTGCCACTAGCAACAGCTAAGTGATTATGTGCTGAACACTCTCTAGTGACAGAAAACTATACCAGCATCTGCCTTCACGGACTGTCCCACACAGTCAGGGTGACCCGCTCTGAGAGCAGCCCCACCCCTGACCAACTAATTTCAGGGGCTTCTCTCTGCTCTCAGACTCAAGTTAAGCCTTCTGGCCAGGGCTTCCAGGGTTCTTCATGATAGGCCCCCACTCTGGGCTCTGGCCAGTCTCTTGCCACTCCTCCAAAAACCCCCCATCTCCAGTCCCACTTAAGGCTCTCATCAGATGGGCCTCTTTCTAGTTCCCCCACTGCAGCCCCTGTTCATGGCAGGGATCATGCCCCAGCTCCTCCTCCTCCATGCCCCAGTGAGGGGTCCCTCCCCCGGCCTGGCTCGGGCTCACACCATTCATCAGCCCAAGACGGCTTGCCTAGCCCCAGGGTTTCTCTGGGCCCTGATGTTACACCCCCTCCCCCCTCCACTATCTAGTGCCTGGCAAGTAAGAGTAATTCAAATAACATTGAACAGTGGGGGGGGGGGGGTGGAGCAGATGGCAGAGGACTAGGGTCCCCAAGTCACCAGGCCCCCACAAGGTACCTAGATAACTTTCAATTCATCCTTAAAACCTACGAATTCAGCCTGAGATTTAAAGAGAGAACAGCTGGAACGCTACAGAGAGGAGTTCGCACTTCTATCAAGGTAGGAAGGTGGGAAAAAAAATTTAAAAAATCCAGTGAAGGAGGGGCCTCCGAGGAGCCAGGCTAAGACCGGTTGAGGGGGAGCCCCCAGGACAGGAAAACCCAGCTCCGAAGAAGCAGGAACTTTACCAATCTTCCCGGATGGAAAGGCGCTCTCAGAGAACTCGGGCAGGATCCCAGGAGGGGCAGTGGGGCCTCCAGGATCCCGGGGCCACTAACAGAGGAGGTGCCCCGGGGAGAGCGTCCCACACCCCCGCAGGCCAAGCTCCCTAAAGGGCAGGAGCCGCCTGGCAGGGCCTCGGGAGCAGCTCAGGCTGTGGCTCCATGTGGAGGGGGCTGCACGCCCCAGGAGTGCAATTCCAGCAGCGCAGGCCCTGGAGCCCAGGGCGCTGGGGACACAGCCAGGATCCTGTGCTCTCCCGGGACAGGCAGAGGCCGGGAGGACACAAGACAGCAAGGAAGCTCCTGCCCTAGGCACCCCAAGCTGTGCAGATCAGTGCCCCCCCACCCCCGCCTCTGGAGCATCTAGGCCCCTGCGGACTGGGAGCTGGGGAGTTACTGCGGGAGCTGACTCCAGGGCTGGAGAGTTGGCCTCCGCTAGTGGGGTTGTTCCTCCTTGTGTCACTCTATGCCTGGGATGGAGTGGAGTCCCCAAGGGACAGGGGCCTCATGGGGTCAACACCTCCCCCTGAGCCGTGCACCTGGCAGGGGGTGGGGCAGCTCCCCCAGGTGCACACACCTGAGAATCAGCACAGCAGGCCCCTCCCCCAGAAGACCAGCTGGAAGGACAGGGGAAGGGCAAGTTCTTGACCCAGCAGCGCTGGAAAGCTCCAGGGGAAGTTGAGGGATTTATAGTATACAGAACTAGTGGGTACCCCTCCTTGTTTTGTTTTGTTTTTTGCTCTTTGTTTTTTGTTTGTTTGCTTTTTGTTTTGTTTTTTCCCTTTTTCTTTTTTTCCCCTTTCTTTTTCCAGTACAACTCGTTTTTAGTCAATCTGCACTGAGCAAAATGACTAGAAAGAAGAACTCATCATAAAAGAAAGAATCAGAAACAGTACTCTCTCCCACAGAGTTACAGAATTTGGATTACAATTCAATGTCAGAAAGTCAATTCAGAAGCACAATTATAAAGCTACTGGTGGCTCTGGAAAAAAGCATAAAGGATTCAAGAGACTTCATGACTGCAGAATTTAGATCTAATCAGGCAGAAATTAAAAATCAATTAAATGAGATGCAATCCAAATTGGAGGTCCTAATGATGAGGATTAATGAGGTAGAAGAACAAGTGAGTGACATAGAAGACAAGTTGATGGCAAGGAAGGAAGCTGAGGATAAAAGAGAAAAACAATTAAAAGGTCATGAGGAAAGGTGAAGGGAAATAAATGACAGCCTCAGAAGGAAAAAAAAAATCTACGTTTAATTGGGGTTCCAGAGGGAAAAGGGACAGAGGACCAGAAAGTGTATTTGAACAAATCATAGCTGAGAACTTCCCTAATTTGGGGAGAGAAACAGGCATTGAGATCCAGGAGGTAGAGAGGTCCCCCCTAAAATCAATAAAAACCATTCAACACCCCGACATTTAATAGTGAAACTTGCAAATTCCAAAGATAAAGAGAAGATCCTTAGAGCAGCAAGAGACAAGAGATCCCTAACCTATATGGGGAGAAGTATTAGGTTAACAGCAGACCTCTCCACAGAGACCTGGCAGGCCAGAAAGGGCTGGCAGGATATATTCAGGGTCCTAAATGAGAAGAACATGCAGCCAAGAATACTTTATCCAGCAAGGCTCTCATTCAGAATACAAGGAGAGATAAAGAGCTTCCAGGATAGGCAGAAACTGAAAGAATATGTGACCTCCAAACCAGCTCTGCAAGAAATAGTAAGGGGGACACTGTAAAAGAAAGAGGAAGCCCAAAGAAACAATCTACAAAAACAGGGACTGAATAGGGATTATGATGACACTAAATTCATATCTTTCAATATTAACTCTGAACATGAATGGGCTTAATGATCCCATCAAAAGGTGCAGGGTTTCAGACTGGATGAAAAAGCAAGACCCATCTATTTGCTGTCTACAAGAGACTCATTTTAGACCTAAGGACACCTCCAGCCTGAAAATAAAAGGTTGGAGAACCATTTACCATTCAAATGGTCCTCAAAAGAAAGCAGCGGTAGCAATCCTCACATCAGATAAATTAAAGTTTATCCCAAAGAAGGTAGTAAGAGATGAAGAGGGACACTATATCATACTTAAAGGATCTATTAGCAAGAGGACCTAACAATCATGAATATTTATACCTCTAATGTAGGAGCTACCAAGTATATCAATCAATAACCAAAGTAAAAACATACTTGGATAATAATACACTTATACTGGGAGACTTCAACGTGGCGCTTTCTGTAAATGACAGATCTAAGCACAACATCTCCAAAGAAACAAGAATTTAAATGATACACTGGACCAGATGGATTGCACAGATATTTACAGAACTTTACATCCAAACGCAACTGAATACACATTCTTCTCAAGTGCACATGGAACTTTCTCCAGAATAGACCACATACTGGGTCACAAATCAGGTCTGAACCGATACCAAAAGACTGGGATTATCCCCTGCATATTTTCAGACCATAATGCTTTGAAACTAGAGCTAAATCACAAGAAGAAATTTGGAAGAAATTCAAACTCATGGAGGTTAAAGACCATCCTGCTAAAACCTGAATGGGTCAACCAGAAAATTAGAGAAGAATTAAAAAGATTCATGGAAACTAATGAGAATGAAGATACAACCATTCAAAATCTTTGGGATACAGCAAAAGCAGTCCTGAGACGGAAATACATTGCAATACAAGCATCCCTCAAAAAACTGGAAAGAACTCAAATACAAAATCTAACCTTGCACCTAAAGGAACTGGAGAAAGAACAGCAAATAATACCTACACCAAGCAAAAGATAATTAATAAAGATTCGAGCAGAACTCCATGAAATAGAAGCCAGAAGAAATGTGGAACAGATCAACAAAACCAGGAGTTGGTTCTTTGAAAGAATTAATAAGATAGATAAACCATTAGCCAGCCTTATTAAAAACAAAAAAGACTCAAAAATAAAATCACGAATGAAAAAGGAGAGATCACCACCAATTCCAAGGAAATACAAACGATTTTAAACACATATTATGAGCAGCTATATGCCAATAAATTAGGCAATCTAGAAGAAATGGACGCATTTCTGGAAAACCACAAACTACCAAAACTGGAACAGGAAGAAATAGAAAACATGAACAGGCCGATAACCAGGGAGGAAATTGAAGCAGTCATCAAAAACCTCCCAAGGCACAGAAGTCCAGGACCAGATGGCTTCCCAGGGGAATTCTATCAAACATTTAAAGAAGAAACAAAAAGCTGTTTCTACTATTCTATTAAAAACTGTTCCGAAAGATAGAAAGAAATGGAATACTTCCGAACTTGTTCTATGAGCCCAGCATCACCTTAATTCCAAAATCAAAGACCACACCAAAAAGGAGAATTATAGACCAATATCCCTGATGAACACAGATGCAAAAATTCTCAACAAGATACTAGCCAATAGGATCCAACAGTACATTAAGAAGATTATTCACCATGATCAAGTGGGATTCATCCCTGGGATGCAAGGTTGGTTCAACACTTGTAAAGCAATCAATGTGATAGATGAGATCAACAAGAGAAAAAACAAGAGTCATAGGATTCTCTCAACAGATGCAGAGAAAGCATTTGACAAAATACAGCATCCATTCCTGATCCAAACTCTGAAGAGTAATTCCTTGACATCTTAAAAGCCATCTACAAAAAGCCCAGAGCAAATATCATTCTCAATGGGGAAACTCTGGGACCCTTTCCCCTAAGATCAAGAACAAGACAGGGATGTCCACTCTCACCACTGCTATTCAACATAGTACTAGAAGTTCTAAAAGTCCTAGCCTCAGCAATCAAACAGAAAGAAATAAAAGGCATTCAAATTGGCAAAGAAGAAGTCAAACTCTGCCTCTTCACAGATGACATTATACTGTACATCGAAAACCCAAAAGATTCCACCCCAAGATTGCTAGAACTCATAGAGCAATTTGGCAGTGTGGCAGGATACAAAAATCAATGCCCAGACATCAATGGTATTTCTATACACTAAAATTGAGACTGAAGAAAGAGAAATTAAGGAGTCAATCCCATTTACAATTGCACCCAAAGCCTAAGATACCTAGGAATAAACCTAACCAAAGAGGTAAAGGTTCTATACCCTCAAAACTACAGAATACTTCTGAAAGAAATTGAGGAAGACACAAAGAGATGGAAAAATATTCCATGCTCATGGATTGGAAGAATTAATATTGTGAAAATGTAAATGCTACCCAGGGCAATTTACACATTCAATGCAATCCCTATCAAAATACCACGGACTTTCTTCAGAGAGTTGGAATAAACCATCTGAAGATTTATGTGGAATCAGAAAAGACCGCGAATAGCCAGGGGAATATTAAAAAAAGAAAATCAGAGCTGGGGGAATCACAATGCCAGATTTCAGGTTGTATTACAAAGCTGTGGTCATCAAGACAGTGTGGTACTGGCACAAAAACAGACACATAGATCAATGGAACAGAATAGAGAATCCAGAAATGGCCCCTCAACTCTATAGTCAACTAATATTCAACAAAGCAGGAAAGACTATCCACCGGAAAAAAGTCTCTTCAATAAATGGTGCTGGGAAAATTGGACATCCACATGCAGAAGAATGAAACTAGACCACTCTCTTACACCATACACAAAGATAAACTCAAAATGGATGAAAGATCTAAATGTGAGACAAGAGTCCATCAAAATCCTAGAGAACACAGGCAACACCCTTTTTGAACTCAGTCACAGTAACTTCTTGCAAGATAAATCCACGAAGGCAAAAGAAACAAAAGCAAAAATGAACTATTGGGACTTCATCAAGATAAGAAGCTTTTGCACAGCAAAGGATACAGTCAACAAAACTAAAAGACAACCTACAGAATGGGAGAAGATATTTGCAAATGACGTTTCAGATAAAGGGCTAGTATCCAAGATCCATTAAGAACTTATTAAACTCAACAGCAAAGAAACAAACAATCCAATCATGAAATGGGCAAAAGACATGAACAGAAATCTCACAGAGGAAGACACAGACATGGCCAACACGCACATGAGAAAATGCTCCGCATCACTGGCCATCAGAGAAATACAAATCAAAACCACAATGAGATCCCACCTCACACCAGTGAGAATGGGGAAAATTAACAAGACAGGAAACAACAAATGTTGGAGAGGAATTGGAGAAAGGGGAACCCTCTTGCACTGTTGGTGGGAATGTGAACTGGTGCAGCCACTCTGGAAAACTGTGTGGAGGTTCCTCAAAGAGTTAAAAACAGATCTGCCCTATGACCCAGCAATTGCACTGCTGGGGATTTACCCCAAATATACAGATGTAGTGAAATGGCAGGACACCTGCACCCCGATGTTCATAGCAGCAATGTCCACAATAGCCAAACTGTGGAAGGAGCCTCGGTGTCCATCGAAAGATGAGTGGATAAAGAAGATGTGGTTTATGTATACAATGGAATATTACTCAGCCATTAGAAACGATGAATACCCACCATTTGTTTCGACGTGGATGGAACTGGAGGGTATTATGCTGAGTGAAATAAGTCAATCGGAGAAGGACACACATTATATGGTCTCATTCATTTGGGGAATATAAAAAATAGTGAAAGGGAATAAAGGGGAAAGGAGAGAAAATGAGTGAAAATATCGTGAGGGAGACAGAACATGAGAGACACCTAATTCTTAGAAATGCACAAGGGGTGGTGGAAGGGAGGTGGGCGGGGGTTTGGGGTGACTGGGTGATGGGCACTGAGGGGGCCACTTGGCGGGATGAGCACTGGGTGTTATGCTATATGTTGGCGAACTGAACTCCAATTTTTAAAAAAAGAACAGTACCCTGAGGTATTATGAAAGTATATTCATACAAGGATGCATAGGCTCCAGGCACAAGGAAGGCTGCTGTCAGAAGATACGGCGCCTACAGGAAGAGGCAACCACAGGAGACTAAAGTGGCCTGGAAACATACAAGGACTTTTGTGAGTAGCAAGGAAGGAGAAACTCCAGAGTGAGTTCTTGGACTTGAAGGGGGGGTGGGATATATATACATGAAAAACCATATATATGAAATACAAGAACAGTCAGAATTTACAAGATAATCTAGAGGTGTGGTCTACTCAGTTCATCAAAATATATTCTGGGGGTACAGACTGTTGCGAACAGTTTGAAAGTTAAAACAAAATAGGCAAAAGAACTGCCACCCACAAGAGGAGGGGATGGGGAGTGGGGATGGACCACTGTGCAAAGAACGAAACACAAGTGTGAAATAAGTAGGTGCAAGATCAAATGGGCCTCAGTTGTTCAAAGGAAGACAAGGGTACCGGGAGGCAGCATCTCTGGGGAAGGCTGTGCAACACAGGTGAGATCCAAGCTGGGCCTCGAAGGGCAGGGGTGTCCGGGTAGGTGAACACACAGAGAAATCCTGCCTAATTAGCCCTCGATTTTTGGAATCTCTCTCCACAAACTCTATTATGTGGTCATCCTTCTCCTCTGGACAGTATCCTTTTATAATTATCAAAAGGAAAAGCACTTGGGGCCACTGGGGGAAGGCAGACAAAATTTTAGTTTAAATAAACCAGAGTTTGATTCCCAGCTCTGTGCTTTGGGGCACAATTTCCTCATCTCTATTAAATGGTAATAGCAGCATCTCTCACAAAGGTGGCCACGAGGCTCCCAGGGGCTATGCCTGGGAATGTGTCCAGCCTGGTGCCCAACATAAAATCAAGTTGGCTTTTCCAGACAATTCAGAGAGGCCACAGGAGGATACATTTGTACTTACCACCTTAAAAATCACTTTCTGAGATGAGAGGAAGTGGAACAGAAAAGGGAGAGCCCAGAGAAAGATGCCTTTTAAAGAGAGTTTCATCAGCAGATAAGCAAAGGCCACAATCACAGAACCCCAAAGAGTATATGATTTTAAAAGCAGCAGAAAGACAAAGTACTGAGCTATCAGAGGGGTCTGATGGCCCTGGGAGGGCTCCTCCACTCCAAAAGGCTGGAGGCTTGAGAGATGAGAATTAAGGAAAAGGAATAAGAGATAGAGAACATGTACTTTCTCCCCAAACTGGGGAAGTGAAAGCTCTAAATTAAGATTTAAATGCTGGTTAAATCTGTAAAATCAGCAAACAGAGATCCTTTAAAAAAAAAAAAAAAAAGTAAAAGGGAATGCACAGTTAGGGTGTGGGCTGCCTCATAAAATGACAGGTCATGTTGAGACAGCATGCACTATGAGTACAGCCTTTGCTGGTGCCAAGTGGATGGCTCTGTCCTGGATGACTTGACTTCTACAAACAAATGCAAAAGCAAGAGTCAAAGTGAGCCTGGAGTATTTAAGGCTATGAAAATGGAGACAGCTAAATATTGGCTCAAGGCAGATCTAACAAGAAAAAACTTGCATCATTCTGAATGGTGTGTTAGGAACAGCTGGGAAATAAACACAGTAAATCCCAGGCTGGGAGAGTAGGCCTCTGGGGACAAGTTCCACAGATATAGTTCACTTGACAGAAAAATCAAGTTTCAACTGGGGCTGATTCAAGCCAAGGTCACCACCTCCTACACAGAAATTGATAACAGCTGGTAGGAATTTGACTTCTAGCTGGGTCTGTGACCCACAACTATTGAGACCCAAAGAAACAATCCATGACTGGAGATGTCCTTCCTGACTCGATCCCAAGGCCCAAATCTATACTGCACAGGCTGGAGGCCAGCTCCATTCTTCTCCTAGGCTCTGGGTCCCTGAGTCACCCTTGATGACCAAAAAGCAAAGGACCCAAGGGTCAACATGTACAACATTCAGGACAGCAAAGAGGCCTGGGAAACTGTCCTATCACATGGAGCAGATGACTAAAAGACAGTCATCTCCAAATTAGGACCAGCCTAGTCTTCTTCCACCTACTTTTACCTAAAGGTATATTCATTTAAAATGATGTT